>NC_135328.1:127065662-127666229 GCF_023851605.1 Tamandua tetradactyla
ATCACATGACTTTCCAGTTGGGACAGAAATCCTGAACATCATCAGCCTTCCTGAACCAAGGTATATATCCCTGATGCCTTAGAATGGACATTTCTATAGCCTTGCCTTAATTGGTCATTTTCACAGCTTTAAAGCTATAAACTTGCAACTTAATAAATTCCCCTTTTTAAAAGCTGTTCAATTTCTGGTATATCTCATTCGGGGAGTTTGCAAACTAGAACAGATTTTGGAAAAAGAGAAGTGGGGTGCTGCTGTGGTTTTCAAATACCAAACATATTGAAACATTTTTTTAAGTGGATAAAGGGAAGATTTTGGAAGAGTTGTGAAGAGTTTGATAGAGAAGGCCTAGAATGCTTTGAAGAGGCATGGTAGAAATGTGGGCTCTGAAAATACCACTGATGAAGCACTAGACAAATGAGGCATGATTTTTTGCAAACTGGAAGAAGGTGACCCTTGTTTTAAAATGGCAATTAATCTGGCAAAGTTGACTGGTGGCTTTGACTGGAAGGCAGATTTTAAAAGCCATGAACTGGATATTCAGCAGAAGAAATTTCCAAATTAAATATGAAAGTGTGGCTTAGTTTCTCCTTGCAGCTTATAGCAAAATGCAACAGGAAAGAGATATGCTGAGAACTGAACTTTTGGGTATGAAGAAACCAGAAATTGATGCTCTGGAAAATTCTGGGCTCCCAGGAAGGGAGACCCCAGAGAATGGTGCCCCACATGAAAATTTGGGCAAATGAGGAACCCTTCAGCCATTTCAGAAAAGCCAGGATTGGAGATGGAGTTATCCATGAAGAATTTGTGGAATCTCATTCTCTTATGGGCATGAGCTGAAGCTACTGCATAGAAAACCAACAAGAGTGCTGTGGGGCCTGTATAAATGTAGTTGCTGTCAGTTTGAACTAAAAAACTGAGAAGAAAGAAAAAGTGAAGGTAGGATGTCTTCAGAGGCAGAACTACAGAGGCTGAGGTTTGAAATCAAGAAAACTTGGGACAGGATAGTGTACCCACCCAAGTATGTGGAGAGAGTGAGTTTGCCTCCAAGGCAGAGGGTGGATCTTCCACTTTGGCAGTGAAAGTGTTGTGTTGCCTCCGTCCTTGGAGATGATTGAGAACATTTCTTGTGGATCAGGGAAAGCCTCACTGCCAACACATGGAGGGGTGGGGCATGTGCTCCAGAGATGGCAGAGAGGCCGAATGCAGCCCTGATGCTTGGAGAGGACAGACTCATGAAAAAGAAAAAACTGGTCTCCCCAATGCCCTCCAAGGTTGCATCTGGAGAGAGGTGGGCCACTGCACAGCCCTTGAAAAGGGCTTTCTAAAGCCCCAAAGATAAATGACTCTCAGACTTTGAAATCTAGTAGGCTTTGCCCTGCAGTTTTCAAAACTGCTTGGGGCCAGTGACCCTTCTGTTTCTTCCACTTTCTCTCTATGGAAGTGGGGGTATTTGTCCTATGACTGTCCTCCTTTGTATGTTAGCAGCAAATAGCCTGCCCTGAGTTTCTACTGTTCCAGAGCCAGAGGAGAATTGTGTCTTATGACAGACCATGTCTTTATCTGACTTTTTTGTTGCATGTTCAGGCACTAGGAATAAAACTGGAGTCTCTGGCATGGCAGGTGAGAACTCTGCCACTACATCATCAACACACTGCCGTGTACCCGCCTTTGAGGAGACTTTGTGCTGATTTTAACCTTCTATTGTATTTGCATTGTTACTGAAATGATTTTAGGCTTTTGTGATATTGTGATGAAGTTCATGTATTTTATATATGGGTAAAACATGTCTTCTTATGTTCCAGATGGTGGAATGTGCTGATTTTAAATGATTATGTGCCCTATAAAAGCCATGTCTTAATCCTGATCCATCTTTTGGAGGCTGCAGTTTCTTTAATCCCATTCAATACTGTAGATAGGGAAATTGATTAAATTATATATCACCTGATCATAGGTATTAAACTTTGCTTAAAGAGAAATGTAGCTCTGCCCATTCCAACTGGGTCTTGATTAGTTTACCATGATCCTTTAAAAGATGAAACATTTTAGAGAAAGCCATGAGAACCGTGAGAGCCCACATAGCCAAAGACCTTTGGAGTAGAAGGGTAATGCCCCAGGGGAGTGTCATGAAACAAGAAGCCTGGAGAGAAGGCTAGTAAATTTATGTTTGTCATGTGCCTTTCCAGTTGAGAGAATGAGTGTCATAGGCCTTCCTGAACCCAGGAGTCTTTCCCTGGATGCCTTAGATTGGACATTTCTTTAGCCTTGCCTTAATTGGACATTCTCACAGTTTTATAACTATAAACTTACAACTTTATAAATTCCCCTTTTCTGGTATAATGCATTCCAGCAGCCTGAAAACTATAATACCCCTCCATTATTTGCTATTTGTACAAGATTAATCCATATGGTAGTTAGGGTCAGGTGTCAAGTTGGCCAGGTAATGGTGCCCTGTGCTCTGTTCTGTAGACTTAAATCTTCAGATTGTGAAATCCATCAACAGCTTATTACATTTACTGTTGTCTAAGGGGAGTGCTTTCCACAGTGAATGAGATTTAATTTAATTAGCTGGAAGCTTAAAAGAGAGATGTCTGAAGAGTGCTTGGCAGCTCAGCATACCTCATCTCAGCACTCACAGTTCAGCCTAGATGTTTGGGGATGTAGAAAGGTACTGCATTGGGGAAAGGTATTGGAACCCAGAAGCCAGAAAAGAAGGCCAGCAGACATCACCAAGTGCCTTCCTATGTGGCAGAGAAACTCAGATGAAAGCTAACTGTCTTTTTCTGAAGAACTATAAATTTTTAACTAAGTACATTTCCTTATTAAAAGTCAATCCATTTCTGATGTGTTGCATTCTGGTATCTTTAACAAACTAAAACAATATCTTTGAAGAAATTCAAGCAAGAATTTATTTATATTTGTAGTGTTTATTGGTGGGATACATGGCTGTATACAACTGATTTCAATCAACCTGCAATATGGCAATATTACTTATAGATCCACTAATTAACTGCCTTTACTTCTATCATTCCATAACATTTAAGTTCAACCTCATTACCTAACTGTTTACCCACCTCTGGCTTCTTTCAGATCTAGGTCTCTATATTCTATGTTATAGGCCTCTGGGTTTAACTTTAATGAGGTCATAATAGTGAAATGGTACAGTACCTATCATTTTCTGTTGGCTTATTTCACTCAGCATTATGTCTTAAAGGTTCCTCCATGTTTCACATGCTTCAGGACATCATTTCATTTTACTGCTGCATAATATTCCATTGTATGTATACACCACATTTTGTTTATGCATTCATCTATTGATGGGCATTTGGATTGTTTCCATCTTTTGGTAATTGTGAATAATGTTGCTATGAACATAATTGTGCAAATGTCTGTGTTACCACTCTCAGCTCTTCTGGGTATTTCCCAGTGGTATTGTCAGTTCATAGGGTAACTTGATATTTAGGTTTCTCATTAACTGCAAGATTGTCTTCAATAGTGGCTTTACCATTATACATTTCCACCAGCAGTGCATAAGTGCTCCAACTTCTCCACATCCTCTCCAATATTTGTAGTTTCCTATTTCCAAAATAGTAGCCATTCCTATAGGTGTTAGGTTATATCTCACTGTAGTCTTCATCTGCATTTCTCTTAGAGCTAATGCAAATGAGCTTGTCTTCATGTGCTTTTTAGACAACTGTATTTGCTCTTCAGAAAAATGTTTATTCATGTCTTTAACCCGTTTTAAAATTGGATTGTGTGTTCTTTGTTGTTGAGTTCTATGATTTCTTTATGTAACAGGATATCAAACGTTTATCCAGTGCATTATTTCCAAATACTTTCTCCCTTGAGTTGGCTGTCTCTTCACCTTGTTGACAAAGTATTTGGAGGCACAGAAGCATTTGATTTTGAGGAGTTCCATTTATTTTTCCTTCTTTCATTGATTGTGCCTGGGGTGTAAAATTTAAGAAGTCACCTCCTATTACTAGATCTTGAAGAGGTTTCCCTATATTTTCTTCTAGGAGTTTTATGATACTGGCTCTTATATTTAGGTCCTTCCTTTACTTTTAGTTAATTTGTGTTAAGGGTGTAAGGTAAGGGTCCCTTTTAATTATTTTGGCTATTGATATCCAGTTCTCCCATGCTCATTTATTGAAAAGTCCATTCTGTCCCAGTTCAGTGGATTGTGGTACTGTCAAAGATCAGTTGACCATAGATTTGGTGGTCTATCTCAAACACTATTTTATTCCATTGGCCAATAATTCACTCTCTGTGCAAGTACAATGCTGTTTGACCACCGTGGACTTGCAATGTGCTTTAAAATCAGAAAGTGTTAATCCTCCTTCTTTGTTCTTCTTTTTTTAAAGATATTTTTAGGTATTTGCATTCTTTTTCTTGTCCAAATGAATTTGATAACTAAAATTTCCATGACTTCAAAGTAGTGTGCTAGAATTTTGATTTACATTGTGTTGTAACTGTAGTTCAATTTGGTAGAATTAACATCTTAACTGTATTTAACCTTCCTTTCCATGTGGATGGAATATCTTTCCACCTATTTAAATCCTTGATTTCTTGTGGCCATGTTATTTGGTTTTCTGTGGACAGGTCCTTTACATTATTTTTCATCCTTTTGCTTTCAGTCTACTAGTATCGTTGGGTTTAACATGAGACTCTTGTAAGCAGCATATATGGATCATATTTCTTAATGCTTTCAGCCAATCTGTATCTTTTAATTTGTGAGTTTAGTCCATTAACATTCAAAATTATTACTGTAAAGACATTACTTGAATCTATCATCTTATCCTTTAGTTTTTAGTTGTCAGATCTATATATTCTTTTCCATCTTTCTATTTTTATCGTTTAAGTTACCCTTACTGGTACTTTCAGTTCTATGCTCTCCTCCAGAGTTCCTTCTTCTGTCCTTTTCCAGCAGACAGAAATCCCTTTAGAGTTTCTATAGTGTTGGTCTCTTGTTGACAAATTCTCCCATCTTTTGTTTATCTGTGAAAATTTGAATTTCTCCTCATTTTTGAAGGACCATTTGGCTGGATAAAGAATTCCTGACTAATAAAAAAAAGTCAATAAAGAAAAGAATTCCTGGCTGAAAGTATTTCTCTTTCAGGATCTTAAATATATCACACCAATATCTTCTAGCCTACATTGTTTCTTTTGAGTAGCCAAACTTAGTCTTAGGTGGTCTCCTTTTACGTGTAAGTCACTTTTCTCTCACCACTTTCAGGAATTTCTTCTTCTCTTCAATATTGGACAGGCTGACTTTGTGTCTTTGAGTAGACCTATTGGATTTATTCTATTTGGGGTTCATTGAGATTCTTTGATTTACATATTTATTTTATAAGGTTTGTGAAGTTTTTCCCCTTTATCTCCTCAATTAATCTTCTTAGCCCTTACTTTTCACCTTCTGGGACACTGATTATTCTTATATTTATGTGCTTCATGTTCTCAATCATTTCCCAGATACAATTCAAATTTTCCTTCTTTTTTGACATTTGTTCTTTGTGAATTTGAATTCAACTGTCCTATCTTCTAGTTCACATATTTTTTCTCTACTTCTGCAAATTTTCTGTTGTGTGTTTCTAGTATAGTTTTAATTTGGCTCACAGTTTATCTCATTTCTGTGATATCTGCAATTATCTCCTTATTCTTTCAAACTCTTATGCTCTTCTAGTCCTCTTGACATCCATTATATCATTAGCCAACATTTATTTAAGAAATATTTAGGAAAGTTTTAATGAATTTATTTAGGGAAGTTGAATGCACTTCTTTTATTAGTAGTTTTTCAGAGTGTGTATCTCTGTGAGAGTTTCAGTTTGGTAATTTAGATGGGCTGTATCTGTCTATATTTTCATATGCTTTTTAATTTTCTGTTGGCTTCAAGGGATTTGATTATCTTTATAGGGTTATTTTGGAAGTTGATTTCCCTCAGTCATCTAACATTTTGCATTTTCTTTAATTTGCATTAAAGATTTCCTTTTGCACTTGGTTCATCAGTAATTCCTCACCTGACCAAGGCCTAGACCTTATGGAGGGAATGCAACTCTACTTGAGGTTCTGTTTGAAGCTAGACAGATAGGCAGTTTGCCAGATTGAACTTTCCTATTCTTTCCAGTAGTTACGCTGTTGGGTGTCCTCTTCCCCTTCGGCCCACCTTTCCCATACTCAGCAGCTGGGTGAGCAGGATGGAGATCTGGTGCAATTCCATTGGTCCATTGGTCCCAGTGCATGCTGAAAACATCCAACACCAGGCCTGGGGTTAAGGCAGTGTCCCTTTCAGTGAAGATTCTGCCTGTGGGCCTGATGGGACAGGTGGTCACCAAACCCTGACTTGGAATGACCTTGGGCTCTGGGTTTGGGTGTGTCAGCTGCTGCTGTCCACAACTTATCTGAAAATGTCTTCTGGCTAGGCACAACATGAGCCTTATGGCACAGGGTAGAGAAAGGTGAGGAGCACAGTGTGGGGGTGGGTATGATGAGTGAATGAGTGGGACATGAAGAGTGGTATGTAGTTTGACTAAGTTTGTCATGTGGAACAAATATGGAATGGGAGTGAGTTGCTCCATACAACATAGGGAGCAACATAGGGTTGCTATTGTATGGGGCATGAAGCACAGAAGTAGGGTGTCAGTGCACATTGCTGGACAGGGCGTGGAAGCAGAGACAGGAAACATGGGTGAGAAAAAGCATAGGACTGAACATGGGTAATGGTGAGGGTTAGGGCATGGCATGTGGTTTCATGGGGTGGGTTTCGGGTTGGGGACAGATAGTGGCATGGTGCATGGTGCTAAGTGAGCATGAGGAGCAGTGCAGAAGTGGGGTTCAAAGTGGTACATATGGGGATGGAGTATGGTGCTGAGTTTGGGGCAGGAATAATGGCCAGGTTGCAAGGATGATAGTGCATTGGTTGGGGCACAGGGTGAGGTGTGGTGTGTTTGAATGGGGTAGGGCATGGTATAGAGTTGTAGGATGTAGCACATGGTTCCAGGGTGCAGCTTGTGTTTGTGGGGTACAGAGGCCATGATAAGGGTGCATGAGTGCAGGTGGTATGTGAGGATATAGCATGGGTATGTGATTGTGTAGGGCTAATATTTTGGGGTTCTGGTGCACACTGTGTGGGAGGGTGATGTGCGGATGCATTGGTCACAGGGGTGGGGTGCAGACTCACACTTGTGCAGGGGTCAGGGTGCAGGAAAAGGTTCTAGGGGCAAGGGTGCCTACATGCATGGGTGTGTGGGGCATGGATGGTCATATATGACTAGGGAGGCAGTGCAGGGGTTGGGGCGTAGGGTGCACTGGTGCTTAGGTGCAATGCATAAGGGGGTTTGGGATGCAGATGTGCTGGGCTTAGGGATGGGTGTCAGGGTTGTGGGGAGTGGATATGTGGTTCATGGGGTGAAGTGCATGGACAAGGTGTGAGGCTTGGGCAGTGTAGGGGGCAGTGCAGGGCTAAGCACAGGGGGCCAGTGCACATGGGCACAAGTGTGTGCTATGCAGTTGCTAGAGGTGTCAGTGTCCACTGCCCTCTCCATACACTCCTTAAGGATCTGTGCCTCTATATGGAAAGGGGGGAAGTAGGTGCTGTCTGCTAACTGGATGGTCTCTATGTGCAGGAAAAGAAAGTTTACTGGTTTCTGGTTTCCTAAAGGAGCTTTGGGCTGTGGAGCTGAGGTGACAAATATCCCAGGCTCATTGCAGGGGCAGGCACTTTGTGGGCACAGCTTCTTGTCCCAGATGGAGTCCTGACACAGCCCACTCACCCATTTCTCTGTGTCACAGTTCTTCAAATTTTCAAAGTTTTCATCCAGTATCTCCCTATATAATGTATAAAACCCTCTCAGTTCACTTGCACTGAGTGCTGCTCCACTCATTTTTCTTTCACTTCTCTATTTGTTCCTTGGAGCAGAGGTGAACTCTCCCTATCCTATTCTGTCATCTTCTTGAAAGTAACCTGAAATGTATTTTAATTTAAGCAACTATAAAAAGCTAATAAAGTAAACTAGGAAAATAAATTTTCTCATACAGTGTTGGGTGAAAGAGAAATGCACATAAAATTGTGTACTTTCTTCATATAGCATGTAATGTCTCAGATTCCTAGGGCTGGCTTAACTAAGTAACACTGAATGGCTTGCTTAATACAGGAGAAATTTATTGGTTGGTTTAACATAGTATATTGGATGTTGTAACTCCATATCTAGGTTTTGGCAGAGCCAGGAATTTGCTGGATTCTGCATGGTTCTGGCAGTGGCAATTGATGATGGAATTCTATACCTGCCTCTAGTATGTGTCTTCTCTGTCTTCGTCCAAATCTGCTGTACTTATAAGGATATCAGTCTAATTGCCCATCCTTCCCTCTTTATTCTTATCATTGCTAATGAAATTTGCAAAGATTGTAGTTCAAAATAAGATCACATTCTTAAGACTAGGGGTTAGGGATTGTTCATATTGTAATTGTTCATATTGTAAGCAACAGAATTCAGTCCACAACAGGCATAAAAGTGAAAATCGGCTACATGATAACACTCTTTATTTAAACTTCATGAATAACTCCAAAAGAAATAGTGGTGCTATTATAAGCAGCATTGTATGATGAGATCCTGGCTAAAATAGACAAGGACAAAAATGGACAACTGAATAATTTGTCAAATGGTTAGAGGCTTCACCTGGGTCAAGCTCATCACCACCTGATAGTTCATGGGTAGAAGAGTGGCCATTTCTGCAAGATGTAAGGATTTCTTTTTAAATAAATGAATGCTCACATGTGACAACTGATAATTTTAAATAATAGTTCTGTGGATTTTCCACAAAAAATTGAAGACCTTTCAAAAGTCTTTGACAACCTGGATTCTATTCCTGGCCCATGCACTTCCTAAATAAACAAATGAAACAAACAAACAAATATTCAATAACTGGTGTGGCAATAAGGGGATACTCACATGGAAAAAGAATGTATGATATGCCACAGCATAACAACAAAAAAAGTCTTTGACAAGATGAACACAACTTTTGGATGTGAAATTTGTACTCTCTGATGAACCATAAAAATCTCGGGTAAGGGAAAAGATCATCCTCAATTGATTATATGTCCATTTCAAGACTAGTTTTTATGGCTAGGCAGATGAATAAGTGGTTAGCTATACTTGGATAACATTTTTAAGTGATTCACTGACAGATTTATTACAATCCCCACAATGCATAGGGAACAGAGGCAGTTTCTGAATAAAAAGGGCTATAGTTAGCAGAGATACAGCAACAATGGGATATAGGTCCAATTATTCCTAATTATTTACTTTCATTGAATTTATGTAGAGAAATCACTTAGGTAGGTGGCTTAAAGATTTGTCTACAGCCTGACAGGAAGAAATGGGACTATTTAGTCCACATTTATTTATGTAATTTGGGGATATTACTGCTTGAATTATATTACAGTTTTAAAACTTTTGTTATAAGGTGAATGAGAGAAAAGAGAGGATTCAATGAGCTGAAGATGAAAAATTATGAACAATTCAATTTAGTTTAGCCTATATTTATTATACATCTTCTGTCAACAGAGCTTTACATGAACAGTCACTGTTCCCCAAAATCCCACAGGACCAATTATCATACATGTAATAAGACATTAGATGCTTTTAATAAACATGGAAGCAGAGATAGGCAAAATAAAATATCAGAAAAATATCATAAAACTTAAACATTATAAAAAGTTGGTATTGCTAAGCAGCATTCCAAAACTGTTTTATTATAATTCTTGTGTCTGATCAATTAAACATTTGAAAATTAGAGTTGATTTATTGATTATTAAATATATGCTGCTAAATTAAGCAGATGGATATGTAAGCATAGAATTGCATACTGTAGAGATGAATAAAGGTGGAATTTTAAATAACATTTAAAAAGGAAAATACCAAGCACTAGAAAGAAAAATATAATTATTAAACTCATGATGTGAGTGATTAGTCATACTGGTAATCAATGGCAAGAAATGAAAGTTGCATAAATTCTGATATATAAGAGATTGTAGTAATATAAATTCTGAGAGACAATGGATTGGTGATTTTCATTAACAATGCATAAAATAAATTGGTCAAATGTATAAGAACATATGAAAACCAGAATGAACACATGGATAAAAGTCATTATGAAAACAATCATAAAAGAAACGTTACCAGGAACCATATGATTTCGGTAGTAACTGTCTAGATAAGTAAATACTTAACTCCTGAGAAATCTTTTTTTAACTTACAAAATTAATACAAGATTTTTAAACTGTATATTGTAAATTTTGTTGTGAAACGGTTTGCACATAGTCTTACATAAACTTACATATTTAAGCATAAATCTATTTTACATCTTAAAAGTATGAAATGAATAAAATTTAATTGGGAGCATATATAAAGAAAAAGGAATGATCTACTTGGACCCATTATTTTCACTTTAGAAAATTTATCAGAGAAAAAAATTTCCATAGAAAGAGGGAAAACATTTCATATATATACACATTTATGTGTATATATACATATATATATGCATTCATGTTTATATTGTACATATGCATATACAAATATGTACATATATGTTTATATGCATGTATATCCACATATGCATATGTCTGAATATATAGTGTATGTATGCATATATACATAAATTGAAAAGACCTAATCAATGAATGAGATAATATTACAGAAGATTATCATACTTAATAGGATAAATCTCTGTAACTCATTAGGTAAATATTTTAAATATCATAAGAACATATGGACATTTAACAATTATTTAAATAGCCTAATATTATTTCCAAACTAAAATGGTGAGAACAGAAGAAAATGTATTTGGGGGTGCACAATAGCATAAAATACTCAGATTCAAATGTTCTCTTGATAGTTGAAAATATTAATTTATGACAATTTATTACAAATGTTTTTCAATGATATTACAATCTTATAATGCTGCTATATAGTGAGAAAAAATTCAGGATAGAATCAATATTGCCCAGTTTGTGCATTTTTTTCTCTTGTCTAGTGTCAAAAGACAATAGTGATTACAAATTTTGGGTGTCTTTTGAAAGACAGCATTCAGTTTAATAGCTCTGTGAAGCTCAGCATGGAGGAGTGATCTGATCCATTATCACTTTACCAAGGATAGGCTAAAGGAACTTATGCATGAACGGTTTCCAGAAAATTGGTTGTTTGGTTGTTGTATGTTTTCTACCTCTGGTATAAATACCATTCTGTATATGAGGTCTGTCCTTTCACATCTTATTCATGAAAGGATATCAATATTTAAGGAGGATTACCTTCCCACAACTTTCCTGAAGGCTCTAGCCACCTCTTTGTTGCGAAGGCTGTAGATGAGGGGGTTGAGCATGGGAGTGACAATAGTATAGAAGACAGATACTACTTCATCCAGCTCTATGGTATGATAGGCTTTGGGTAGAAAGTACTTGAAGATAGCTGTTCCATAAAAGAGAGAAACCACAATCATATGGGAGGAACAGGTTGTCAAAGCCTTTCTCATCCCTAACTTCGATTCTAATCTCAGAACAGTAGAGAGTATCTGTCCATATGAGGCCATAATGGCAGATATTGGAATAAAAAGGAATACAACACAACTGACATAAAGCCCATTTTCATAAAGAGAAGTATCAGCACAAGCAATTTTCAGGAGAGCAGGGATCTCACAAAAGAAATGATGGATTTCCCGGGATGCACAGTAAGGGAGATTCAAAGTATATATGCCATGGACCAAGGCATTAAAAAGAGCACCCACCCAGGTGCTAGCCACCATTAAGACGCAGACTGTAGACCGCATAAGAACTGAATAACGGAGAGGGTGGCATATTGCCACATAGCGGTCATAAGCCATGACTGCCAAGAGAAGGTATTCTGCTCCAACAAGGGTTGTAAATAGGAAGAGCTGAATTCCACAGTTAATAAAGGAAATACCATTCTTGCCAGACAAGAAGTCAATGGCTATCTTGGGGACAAATGTGGAGCTATACAAGAGGTCCATGAGGGAAAGTTGGCTGAGAAAGAAGTACATAGGCATATGGAGTTGAGCATCCATCCAAATAAGAATGATCATCATAACATTTCCAGCAAGGGTCACAAGAAACACCAAAAAGATGAAAGTGAAGAAGAGACTGGGAACTTGAATGTGGTGAAATAGCCCCAGGAGAATAAAGTCAGTTCCAGTTGTCTGATTAGTCCATCTCCACATTCTCTACTACTTACTTCATTAGCCTAAATACAACAAACAAAAATCTATTCACACCAAATTTGAGTCTACTTCCATTTTACAATGTACCATTCATTATTGTCCCTAGTTATACAATGATATATATTGTTTCAAATATTATAAAATGTATTTACCACAAAATAGTTGGGTGCTATTGCAATGTAAATGCATACTTATTTAAAATGTTTAATCAAAATTTACAGGAGACTAAAATCTCAGTATTGTAAGGAAACATATTTAGATCCCTTGAAATTTTGATGTAATGATAAACTGAATTTGATTTAAAAATATACATTCATACATATCTTTACATTCTATTTGCTTCAGTCATTTATTTATCTTACTCTCCATCTCTATGTATCTCTCAATTAATTTGAGTACTACAGCTAATTTTAAATCTGCACATAATCTCTATATTTGGATATATTTAACACAGACACTAAAAAACATTCTCCACTTTTGCTTACTTGCAAGAACTCTCTGTGAAAATGACATAGCAGTAACAACTAATCTTATGTACTACTATGTGAAATTTGTTAACTTTCTTTATGCAATTTTACCTTTATAACATGAAATGGCTCACTCTCCTTGTTTTTAAAAGGCAAGTTTCATTTTCAGAGAGATCAAGTAATTCTCACACTAAGGCCGCAGATAAGAACCAGGACCATTATCACATTTAAAAGCTTACAAGTTCCCTGTTTCTTCAATTCAGCATGTTACCTAATTGGACTCTCAAAGAAAAATCTTGTTGAAATGTTCTTTATTTTGAAATCAAGATGGGTACATTATTTTCTTTTTTTGTAACTTGATAGCATTGGTGGTGGGGTTATATGGGATTCCTGGATATTATCGATGATTTTTTCTGTAAATATACAGCTTCTCTAATAGCAAAAAAATGAAAAGAGTAGATTGGTTAAATTTGTTAATGTACAGGCATTGCATTATTCAAGACATTCCTTGAAGCTTGAGGAATACTAAAAAAACTCTATGAAAATAACAAAAAAATAAATTTCACATAACAGAAGAGAACAGTCTATTTCTTGGAAAACTGTACTCAGGGTCATTCACTGTCACAATTTATCGTGACTTAGTTTTTATGGTTGGAAGCATGCCCATCTCATATTAGTGCTCTCACTAGGAAAATCCCTATAATTGCACATAATTGACATTGCCCCTTTACAAGTATTACCTGTAGTTTAAGAGTACTGCATTACACTATGTACATTTACTTTAAGGAGTGTAAACCTATATGTCTTTACTACTTCAACATATATTGAGATTAGTAGAAAAAAAATTTCACAATTGAAAATAGTTCAAAATACTGTGGGCACATTACCTTGGCTTAAAATCAGGAATGTTCCTCACTGCTACAAATATAGGAGTTCTGATTTGTATTTCAATAATTTAATTTTTTACTTCAAAATTTTGTTTCATAAATTCATATTAAAGGCCTTTAAAATGGACACAATTAAAATGTAAAATATGTGCTATATACATGATGCTTATTTCAGTTGATTGTTGAAAATTTAGTACCATTTAACCTGTTCAAGAATTCTCTTTAAGAAGTCAACTCATATAATGAAAAAGTAATCCTTCACTCTAGATTAATTTTGAATTTTTTCTTATACTGTGCCTTATTACCAGTGTTCATGAAACAACATTCCTTTGGTTTTAAAGTAAATGAAGGAATAGGTAAAAATGATTTAGTGAGAAAATTGCATCAGCAAGCATCAGTTGGATTCCTGAGAGTAAATTAATTTAATTTTATCAAAATAGAATTGCTTTATGGAGCATAAAAACACATATGTATTGAATGGAATTGGTTATTCTGAATGGAATTGGTTATTCCGAATCAGTGGCACATATATCAACTAGAGAAAGGCAGACAACAACTGAGTAAGATACAAAGAATATGAAATAGTTAATTATTAAAATGTTGTTTGGTTAAATCCTTAATTATCTCTCTGTTTGATGTTCTCCTGTCTACAGAATCATTTGCAGAACCATCAAGAGACTTTTGGCAGTCAGTAAGAATTTTGGAGTTTGGAATACTTTGGGTTGCCTATTCTTCCTTCTTTACCAAGAAATATCTTGTTATATGATCCCCTATTATGGCAAACATTTAGGATATCTTGGTTCCCTCAATGAACATGAATTGTAAATTAATGTGTTAGGAGGTAGACACAATAACATGCTATGTTACTCGTATTAAAACATGATGCTACCTCATGTTACTCAAGTGATTTTCACTAATGATATTTCATCTAGAGCTCCTTAATTTTTTGAAAAGACAATTTTTCTCATCAGTATATTGATATGTAATTAGTACTTCCAATTACCTTTCAAGATATTATGTTTTAATCTGAAGAGTTAATTTATACATTTAAAGTAACTATAAGGATCTAAGAATATGAAGGGAATAAAAGCTAATCCATCATTACTTCAATATTTTTATGCTCTATGTATAATAAATCTATCAAACATACATTTACTTGTGCATAATTACTCCTGGGAGAAAAAGGTATATTTTTGACTACTCTGATTCTTCCCATATGAATGTACCAAGGTTTTATGCAATATTTTTATTAAAAAAGAAAAACCCTTCCATTTAGTGCATTTAAAATTATTTTTAATTTGAATCTATAATGGTAAATAAATTAGTTAATTAAATCCTTCATTTAAAAATTATTCAATGCCTATGTATTACCAACATATTTTTTTGTAATATAAAGATTGTTTGAGGCAATGTTTCTTCTCCTGTTATTTAAGAACTCTGAAGGATATATGGCACCAAATGTGGTAAACAGAAAAAATTAGTATTTAAGTGCTCCTCAATTTCATTTATATTTATATTGACTCAAAATAGAATTTGTTGCTACTTAACATTAATTTTAGCTGGGAACAAAAGTCTGGCTGATACTTTATGATAATCATCATGCCAATTTTCATTTGAATTTTTTGGCTTAAAAGTATATCCTATTTTTTTCAGACATACTACATATAATCTCACTTACCTTTTATATTTTACAACAAAATATCACCAGAAGTCTATTTATGTCAAAAAAGAATGCGGCACAAAAAGTACCTAGAGAGATTTATGTTCCTTTGAAGTCAGGACCATATATTGTCAAAGAATAAGAGAGGTTAAATACAACACCAAATTATCTTCAAAGGTTTGGTCCAATTTACAATTCAACCTGCACTGTCCTAAGAGAAAATGTCCCTTGTCAGTCCCTCTGTTCCCTTAGGTAGACCAAGAAAAATTATTCCATTGCCCTTCGAATGTCCAAATTAAGCATCCTATTCTCTTGGAAATAAGCAAACAAAAATATTAAGCAGTCACATAAGTATTCATTTACTAGTACCACAGCCTTCTCCAACTGAGAACTGGAAAATTGCAGTAAGGAAATCCCAAGTCAAAATTAAATAGCTGCTGCTGTGAAGAGTGAGTGGGTTTCTTGCCTGGCTTCATGAACTCTTACTGACTTCTATGTTACTTATCTTTTCTTTCCCCTGGCCCTTCATCAAAAAGTGGGGATAAGAGGAGGCATGTTATAGGGTTTTCTGAGGGTGAAGTTAATTGATTAATGCAAATCTTGTGGATACTACCAGGTATTGGGAAATTCTAAATGCCTCACAATATAAGGATGAATTTTTATTTTTATAGTTTTATATAATTAGGAATGTGAATTGATTCATAATGCACAATTTAATTTTTTCCTGTTGGAATTATTAAACACAAAGATAAGAAACTTGAATAAATTCAAACACATTCTATTTAATAAACTGTATGTGTAACTCTACCAATTTATTTAATATCAGGAATCTTATTTAAAAATAACCAACTACACATATATATACAGTATATGTATACATAAATCATGTATACATATTTCCTTGGTCTATTTCATTTTGAAATATTCATCAACACTTCTGTATGTTTGTATATTTATGCAACAAACATATTTTGTTTTTCTTTGAGCTTATTAATCCCCAGATGAGCCGTATATATTTTTCACTATATGTGGGGAAGTAAAGATCTATAGCAATGCTCTGAATTAAGCTAGGTAGCAATGAAATCCTTGGCTGTTTATGGGATACCAAGGAGGTTAGTTTATGGAAGACCTGATTTAAAGTCCTTGTAAGTGTATGACGTTAAGCTAGTGTAAATTTCACGAAGTCATTCTATATGCTAGGCAAAATATTAGCAATTTATGTATATATTAAATCCTCACACCTCCCAATTTCTCTCTTGGAAAGGAAGTATCAATATAACCTGAATTTATTAAATTTAAAAGTTGAGTAATTTCATACTGAGAGGAAGTAGTGGAGCCAAAATTTGTTTATATGTGTGACATTTTGAATCTGTTGTGTACTTCAGAAAATTCAAGTGTTTTCATGCTCATTCAATGCTGCTTGGTGGGAGCTTTTTGATTGTTTCCATAGGGATGTGACCCACCCTACTGTGGGTGATAAATTTTGACTAGATGACTTCCATGGAGATGTGTCTCTACTCATTCAAGGTGGGATGTGCTAACTGGAGCCCTTTAAGAGGGAGCCATTTTGGGAAAAGCTTTAAAGCCCACACAGCCAAAAGCCTTTGGAAAAGAAGAAGGAAAATGCCCCCCAGGGGAGCTTCTTGAGACAACAAACCTGGAGAGAAACTGAGCTGATGTTGCTTTGTTTGTCATGTGCATTTTCAGTTAAGAGAGAAACCCTGAAGGTAATCAGCCTTCTTGTACCAAGATATCTTTCCCTGAATGCTTTAGATTGGACATTTTCATAGCCTTGCCTTAATTTGGGGCATTTCAGTGTTAGAACTGTAAACTTGTAACTTACTAAATTCCCCCTTTTTAAAAGCCATTCCATTTCTGGAATATCACATTCCAGCAGCTTTCAGACTAGAACAGAGTTTAGTGCCAGAGAAGTGAGGTGCTGCTGCAGTTTTCAAATACCAAACATGTTGGAACAGTTTTTTAAATGGATAAAGGAAAGATTCTATAAGAGTTGTGAGGAGTTTCATAGAGAAGACCTAGAATGCTTTGAAGAGATTGTTGCTAGAAATGTGGAATCTAAAGATACCTCTGATGAGGTGCTAGACAGAAATGAGGTAAGTGTTGCTCCAAGTCGTATAGAAGACTTGATTTGTAGATGGAAAGCAGAATTTGATAGTGATGAGCTTGCATATTTAGCAGAAAAAATTTCCAAACTAAATGTGGAAAATGCTGTCTAGTTGTGCCTTGAAGCTTATAGTAAAATGCAGGAGGAAATATTTAAGTTGAAACTTGAATTCTTGGGTACAAGGAAACCAGAAATTGATGGTCTGGAAAAATCTGACCTTACAGGAAAGGGAGACTATGAAATAGTGCCCCACATGAGGATTTAAACAAACATGAAACCAGTTAGCCATTTCAGAAAATGTCAAGATTGGAGATGGAGTTATTCAAGAAGAACTTGTGTAAATTTTTCTTGTCTAATGGCATGATCTGAGAATATTGCATAGAAAACCAACAAAACACTGTGGGTATAAATGGAACCACTGACAGTGTGCAAAAAGTCTCAGAAAAGGGACAAACTGAAAATAAAATATTTTCAGAGGCAGAACAATGGAGGATAAGGTCTGGAGCAATAAACCTTGGGCCAGGGGAGCAGACATATCCATGCACTTGGAGAGAGTGGGCATGCCCCAAAGGCAGAGGTTGGGGCTTCCACCTCCTTGCAGTGGGAGAGTTGGGCTGCCTCAGTCATGGGAGAGGGTGGGGCACATTTTTTGGGGTTGGGGAGAGTCTGGCTGCCACTATATTGTTATGGAGGGGTTGGGGGTGTGCATCTGAGATGACAGAGAGCCCAGGTGCAGCCCAGATGCTTGGAGAGGGTGGAGTAAAGAAAAATATGGTTTCCCTAATGTACCCCAAGTTTGCATTTAGAGAGAGGGAAACTGCTGTTAAAGACCTATGTAGGGGTGGGACTGGACTTTCTAAAGCCCTTCAAAAGGATGGTGATTCTGCTTTTTAAAGCCCATGGAAAAGGTGGGGGTGTTGCTTTCTAAAGCTCAGAAGATAAATGACTTTCAGTCTTTGAAATCAGAGTTTGCCCTGCAGGTTTTTGATGCTGTTTGAGTCCAGTGACCCCTATGCTCCATCCAATTTCTCCCTATGGAATTGATATATGTATCCTGTGACTGTCCCTACATTTTATGTTAGTAGCAAATAACTTGTTCTGAGTTTTACGGGTCCAGAGACAGAGGAGAATTTTTCCTTAGAACAACCCATGCCTGTAGCTGACTTTGATGAGATCCTGTACTATTTCTAACAATGTATCACATTTGTATTGTTACTGAAATTGTTTAAGTCTTTCTGATTTTTTATGGAATGACTGCATTTTACATTTGGAAAGAACATGTCTTTTGGGGGTCCAAAGGGTGAAATGTCCTGGTTTTAATCTGTTGTGTACCTGACCAAAGCCAAGTTCTTTCATTCTAATTCAATTTTGCTGGGTGGGAGCTTGTTGATTGTTTCCATGGAGATGTGACCCTCCCAACTGTGCGTGGTAACCATTGATTAGATGTAAAAAATTAAGTTTAGCTTTCACCCAAGATGGCACAAGGGCTGCAGAGCAACTCAGGCTGCAGGCAGGGAAGGGAAGCACCTCTGATGTAAGCCTAGAATTGACACCAAACAGGTAGAAACAAGTTTAAATAAGAAATGGCCAAGGTCATTGAAATAAGAAGTGTAATCAAAAGTGGGAACCTGCCACTGGAAATTTGAATTAGTTCAACTATTTGGATAAACTGTAACCTCTGGAATATCCAATCAGCAGAGAAACATGGGAGGGACTTGTGGGTTAGATAAATATCATGGCTTTTAGTTGTTTAAGGCACAGACCACCATTTTTTGGATGGGCACCTGTTCTTGCAAGATTATGAATAAATTCTTTTCTTCTCCACAATCAGGTGAGCACCTATTCTTTTTCAAGTATGGTGTTTTTTTTTTTTTAACATTTTGGGGTCTCATTCAGGATCAAAGACTTCAAAGGAGGACCCCCAGGGAGGATGAAGGGAAGACATGCCCTGCTGATTAAGGTGACTCAGATGCTGACATTGAGGGCCCACCTCTGACAGTCAGAAAGACCCAATACCAGATGCTTCAATCCATCAGTTGTGAAGAAGAAAGGGGGTATATCTGCCTCACAGTGACCAGGCAATCTGTGCTCAAACCAAGGTAAGAAAATGGTTATTAAGCTTTGCCTTGGTGGTCAGGATGGATTCTGATGAGCCTGGTGGTAAGCTAGTGCAGAGTTCCAATCCACATTCCCATCTCCTGTGAGGGGAAGGGCTGGAGTTGGACAAAATGAGATGGTGCCAAAACAAAGGAAACCAGGCAAGACATAGAATGGGTAGAGGTAGTCATCTGTCTGGGAAAAAAGGGAGGGGGTACCTATAAAATCCTCCCTGGGAACATTCCCCTGGATAGTCCACAGGGAGAAGATTGGAACATTGGCATATTAAGGGAAAGAAAAATGTACATTTGGGCAAAAGAAAGCATTGTCTTGCCTTATGTATTCTGACCAAAATATGGAGTAGATGAAGATTTTTGTGTGTGTTTGTGAGATTTTTACAGCCTCACTATACAGGGGATAAAATTGGCTTTGCCCAAGTCTCAAAACTGAAATAAAGTTTATGAGGTGGCTCAACAAAAGACAGTTTAAACCATCCAGTAATTTTTAGTCCTTAAAAAAGATTTGAAGAAGCTACCCAGAGTTACTTGTATTTGGTAATTTTCTAGTTTTGTCTCTTTGGTTCAACAGAACTATTTCAAAGTAGTATGTAACCACTTGATGCCGACCTGGGTTTCTCTATAATAAATACCTTTGCCAAATGCAGGAATTGCAGACTTGCTACTTATAAGAGTGAAGCAAATGGGTGAATAAAACTATCTTGGTGGAGCATTTTCCTGTAGGAGTTTAGTCTTGATGGAAGTGTCAATGCAGGAATTGGACTCTTAGGAAGGTTATGGTGTCTCCGGACAGGATCTGTCAACTACTTCTGAGCAATAATGTTGGCATTATTTGAAGTGGCAGAAAAGATGCCTGTCTTCTAATTTATTTAGGCAAGTAGCTGAGCCAAGGAGAGGTTGCATGATTGAAGAGACACGAGGGATTCTTAGTTAAACTAGAGATTCATCTTTTCCAGCAAAATCTTATTGGGTATTTTTTTTTTTTAAGGAATGAATTCAAACAAAACTCCCTTTGCTTACCTGCAAAAGTTGAGGGACCAAGTAAGGAAATATTCAGGGACAGGCTATGATAGTCTTGTGGTCCCAAGATGTAAAGGAGTCTTGGGCTAACATTCAGAAAAAGATCCAGAAAATAATTCAGTGGCAGGATATACCACTAGGAGGGTTATTAAGAAAATCTCAGAGTGTATTTTAGTTGTGATGTTTTCTGTATTCAACTTAACTGTTTTTTCTATATTTAACTTAACTGGCCCTTAAGACCCAATTGGGCTCCTTTCTTTGCTTCCACGCTTTATTTTAGATGCAGAATCACCTGTTCCTTCTTTGGCACAGACATGGGCTTTTGTTTGTTGTTTTTCTGTCTTGAGGTATTGTAGAAGGCGGAGGTGGGAAGCAGGTGAGAGAAGGGTTTTCAAAACTGCTTAGTGCCAGGGCTGTAAAAATGAATGGCACTGAAGTGTTGGGCCCATACCCAGCTGTGGCCAGTAGTCAGGGCATGTGTGGGAGGGATGGGAACAGGACGGGCTGCTGCTTTCTTGCAGTGCTGCTTGGATCTCCCAACCCTGTGGATGCTATGTCACAATGAATAGGAGAGATGCTGCAGTGAGCCTTGAAGCCTAGGGCATGCGCATGGGTGGAGCTGCCACAGGTGCAGATCTCAGTGGTAATAGAAAATACTTAAATAAGAACTGTGATAGCTGAAATGGAGAAGGGTTCCATGTGAACAGCAGTTGAACATGGGTCAGTTGGTCCTGAGATCATGGTGTTGGCACCTGCCAGACTCCCTCCTCTAAGCCCCAAACCCCTCTGCCACATGTGGCCCACCCCAGGCTCCCAGGACTGTGCAACTGGTGGCTCCTCTGGAGGTGGGGACCAGTACCAGGGATAAGCCAGAGATGAGCTTGGCTGAAATGCAAGTGCAAAGCATGGCTGGATGTTCATCAGTCTGCCCACCAAGTGCAGAAACCAAGTCACTTAGCTGGATGGTTTCCCCTGTCATGCCATTGGATATATTGGCTGTGAAAAGGGAAGAGGAAAACAGAAACAACAAGTTAAAATCATGTTGAACATAGTTGACCACATGGTCAAGAAAGGATTAGAGATAAAGCAAGAAGGAGACAGGCAGAGGTGAAATAGAGAAACAATCTGGGCCAAAGCAGATAAAGAAGTTTGGGGGCATAAGACTCAGCACTGTGGGAAGTCTGGTCATTCCAAAAGGTAATGCCTGAATTTAAAGAAAGAAGGTTGGGAGATACCCCTAATAAATTTTTTAAATTAAGGAGGTTAAAGCCTCCTGGTCTCAAGAGCCCACCAGGGCCCTTTGATAAATCTAAAGGTAGGCCCATATCACAGAGAAATTACATTTCTGGTGGACACTACGGCAGCTCGATCTTCTGTGACACATATCACAAAGGGAATCAAATTCTTGGTAGCTCTCTCACAGTTTCAGTGGTAAAAGGGAAAAGATTTAATGTCCACATTTTCAAAGTTACTGATACCTTTGGGGAAGACAATCAAATTCTAATCCCCCTGCTACACATTCCAGAAGTGGGAATTAGCTTGTTGGGAAAAGGCCTAATAAAACCCATGGGGCTGGCTAATGGGCATGACCTGAAATTACTACATAGAAGAGCAATGAGGGTGTTGCAACATCTATATTTAAAAAAGCCTCTACCAGTTGAGACTTGGAGGGGCAGGGAAGGGATGCATTGAAGGAAAATAGCTTTGGAGGCAAAACTATGGAGGCTGGGGTCTGAAATCAGGAGGGCTTGGGCTGGGAGAGCAAACGCATGCAATACTTGGAGAGGGTGGGATTGCCCCAAGAGCAGAGGATGGGCCTTCCACCTCACAGTGGGGAACTGATGCCACCTCAAGCCTTGGAGGAAGAACTGAGCACCCTCCTTGGGGATTGGAGGGAGCATGGCTGCCACACATGGAGGAGTTGAGTGTGTGCACCCAGGGCAGAGGGACCTGGTGCTGCCATGATGCTTGGAGAAGGTGGAGACAAGAGGGGTGTGATCTTCTAGTTTTCCCCAGGTTTGCATTGGGAGAGAGGTAAGCTTCTATGTGGGTCCTTGGAAAGGGTGGGAAGGCTGCTTTCTGGCACCCCAAAGATAAATAATGCTTAGACTTTGAAGTCTAGTGGAGTTTTTCAAGGCTGCTTTGGTCTGTATTCCTTCCAATTTCTCCTTATGTAAATGGAATGTGTACCCTATGGCTATGCCTACTTTGTATGCTGGCAGCAAATGACTTGTTCTGAGTTTTGCAAATCCAGAGTCAGAGGAGAGTTTTGCCTTAGGACAGACCATGCCAGTAGCTGCTTTGCAAAGGACCTCTTTCTTATGAATTCTTTACTGGCTTTGTCCTCTACTCTGTCGTCCCTCAGGCAGTTTGGCTTGCTGGCTCATATCCTGCACTGTGAATTTGCAGCCCAGCAACACCAACTCAGCATTGGTCCTCATCATGTTGCAGAAAAAATCCAAACTCCAACCAGCCTCAGAAGGATGTTGACAACTGAAATGCCATCTGGATGGCAGAGAAAGGCTGGACTCACTACATCCAAGTGAAAGGACCAATACCTAAACTGGATGATAAGTACCAAAAAACACAGTCTGATTCCTGGCAAATAGCTTCAACTTTGGACCCTTTAAATTCCTGTTAAAAAGACAATAGTTGGGAGGGTAAAAGGAATTTTTTTTTGGATTTTGGATTTGGATTCTGTACTTAAATGCAACATGGTTAATAGTGACCCTGGCTAAAGGAAAGTCTTACCCAAGGAAGACAGATGAGGGATCTGGGGTCCAATTTAAAAATGAGAAAAATTATACTAGTCATAATGTTCCAAATAGGGGTTGCAATAAGCCCTGTCAAATCAGTAATGAATGTAACTGAAGTTTAAAGGCCAAAGCTGTACAGTTTGATGAAAGGCAAAAACTCAGCAAAGTCACTAGGAAGGAAGTGGAACAAAAGGGTTTAAGCAGAGGCTTCATTTCAGGGAAAAACAGAGCCACCCAGGAAGCATTTCAAGAGGAAGAAAAAGACAGTTACCCTGAGGTGGCAGGTGAGGATAAGGTTTTTAAGGCTTAGGGTTAATAAGTTGGGGAGCAAGGGTTAGGCAAGTCCTGATTGGCTAGTTTCATAAATATGGGGCTAAATTTGGAGGTGGAAGCTTTCCATTGGTAAAGTTTAAAGTTTCAATGTTGCCTTAGGCATGCAGGGTTGTAAATGATGGAAAGTGAATAATAAATGTGGGGAGTTTACACAAGAAAGAATTTGCCGGATAGTGGAGGCTGAATAATGAGAAGGAACTGTATGAAGGCAGCTGATGGAGGGAGAAGGAGATGCTGGGCTGAGGCAGTTTGGGGTAAGAGAGTCTTTCTGAAGTTTTTGCCAGGGGTAGGTTACATCCTGGGGGAGGAGGTTCTGCCCTCCAGGCCTAACATTTGATTCTTGGCAAATAATAGACTGCAGAGACTTAACAAACCAATGGCAGCTGAGTGTGAAAAAAATACTTGCATCCAGAACCAGTAGGGAGGTGTTACAGTTGAGCCTCTTCTTGTCCCTCCTGGGATGATGTATGATGGAGTACAAGGATGAATTTCAAGGATGAACTATGCACATAGAACTAATTTCACAGACCTGGAGGCAGTGTAACCTGGTGGTGATAACTATCAAGAAGGCAGGCAAACATCTAGCAGAAGGCGGTAGTATAGATGCAGTGATATTTGATAGAATATGTGGGATGGGAGAGACCTCACTAGAAAAGATCCTCTAGGAAGGTTCAGGATACAGGTCCTGTCCCTAACACCAATAACAGCCTCTCCATTTAACTCTTCAATAACACTGAAGGGCACTCAGTTAAAGGTTAGCTCCCCAGTACAGAATAATCCAAAAGCTGTCAGGGAAGACAGAAAAGAAAACTTGGAGCAAAACATAAGGATAGGACAGGGGCAGAGATACAAAAGTCTGGGTGGAATTGATCATATATACAGTCCAGAGTCTAAACAAAAGTGACTGCTATATGTACACAATACGCCAACCCAATATGACAATTGTTCTTGTCATGCCCTTTCTGATAGGTCTGGAGGAACACAAAAAGGAGTTCAAGTGCACAGCACTCCTTTTTCAGAATACTAGTCCTGGAAAAAATTGTGGTACATTGTCCTCTCTTTTCCCTCTAGTCATGGGTGGAAAAGTCAAGGCTATACCAGCTTCTCACCTTGAGTCAGGAAACTACTCTGCCTGTCTCTCTAGGTGGGAAGAAGGACTCCAGAACATTGGGACCATGTTCTCACATACCCAAGCATGAGATATGACTGAGGCTAGTACTGGCAATTTCTCCATTTATCCACACCACAAGCAAGCCTCTGGTGGTATTGTGGAAAGGGCATCCCCCAACCAGTTTTACCCAAGAAGGGGAAAGAGACCTGTGATCTGGTTCAATTGTCCATCCCATTCACCTTGGCATTTGAAAAGGAGGAGGATCATGTTAATTTAGATAATATAGAGATTCCAAGGAAAATCCCATATAGTTTAAGGCAAGAAAGTAACTAGCTGCAAAATTTAAGTCATCCTTATTCTGGGGCACCATTGCTGATGGGTAGCAATCAACAAAAATGTAGATTGGATTAATCAGATCAATTACACTAAGGATGCAGTTGAAGGAAGAGCAGAAGAGTTGGATACTACTAGCCAAATGACATGGGAGAATAGGATGGCCCTAGATATGATGTGAGCCAAAAAAGGAGGCATTAGCTTTATTTTGGGGGTTATTGTTATGCATTTATCTCCAATGACAAACCCCCAAATGGAACCCTCACCAAATCTTTAGAAGATCTGAGGGCCTTATCTGGAGAACTGGCAAAATAATTCAGGCATTGATGACTCCCTCATGGGATGTTTAAAAAAACTACTCTAGGAAATGTAAAGGGGTGTTACTTTCCATGTTAACTTCTTTAGTCATCCTAGCACTTGGGTGCTACATTATCCCATGTGCCCAAAAGTCAGTCCAGAGACTCACTGAGGCTGCCTTAACTGAGCAAATGCCTATTCAGTACAAGCAAAACACTTTGTACCCCCTTCAAAAGGAAGATTGCTATGATGAAAAGTGTGAAAAAGCTCTTGTCAAGTTTTAAGAAAGAGTAAAACATGAAAACTAAAAAAAGTAAAAAAGAAAGGGGGATTTGTAAGAAAATTAAGTTTAGCTTTCACCCAAGATGGCACAGGAAAGGGCTGCAGAAAAACTCAGACTGCAGGCAGTGAAGAGGAACACCTCTGATGTAAGCCTAGAATTGGAGCCAAACAGGTTGAAACAAGTTCAAATAAGTATTAGGCAGGGTCATCGAAATAAAAGGAGTTATCAAAAGTGGGAACCTACTGCTGGAAATTTAAACTAGTTAGATTATCTGGATAAGCTGTAACTCTTGAGTATCCAATCAGTGGAGAAATAGGAGAGGACTTGTGAGTTAGATAAATATCACAGCTTATAGATGCTTACAGCACCAATCACCATTTATTGGGTGGGTGCCCATTTTTGCAAGATTGTGAATAAATTCCTTTCTTCTCCACAATTGGGTAAGCAGTTATTCTCTTTCAAGTATGGTGTTCTTTCTAACATTTGATGACTTCCATGGAGATGTGTCTCTACCTATTCAAGGTGGGACTTGCTTACTGGAGCTCTGTGAGAGAGAATTACTTTGGAAAAAGCTTTACAGCCCACACAGCCAGAGTCCTTTGGAGATGAAGAAGGAAAATTTGCTTGGAGGAGCTTCATGAAACATGAATCCTGGAGAGAAATTTAGCAGATGTTGCCATGTTCAGCATGTGCCTTTCCAGTTGAGTGAGAAACCATGAACATCATTGGTCCTCTTAAATCAAGGTATCATTTCCTGGATGCCTTAGATGGGATGTTTTCATAGCCTTGCCTTAATTTGGACATTTTCATGGCTTTAGAACTATAAATTTACAACTTATTAAATTCTCCTTTTTAAAAATTGATCCAGGGCAGTGTGATGGTGGCTCAGTGGCAGATTTCTTGCCTGCCATGCTGAAGACCTGGATTCAATCCCCTGTGCCTGCCCATGCAAAAAAAAAAAAAAAAAAAAGATCCATTTCTGGTGTATCACTTTCTGGCAGCTTTCCAACTAGAACAATATGTATCACTCTATGGTATTTGTGTTCTTGTCAGATATGCTTTAGAGTCACACAAATTTAAGAGCTTACCAAAGGTTTGAGTCTGTCATTTTTGTACTCTACTAACAGTATTTTAAAGATAGTACTAAAATACAGACACAAACAGGTTGTGCTTGCACACATCCCAAACTCATCATGCTTATTCTGTAAGAACTACCAAATTATCTAGCAAGACAAAAATATCAGCATTATATTTACTAAAACAAAGGCAAAACTTGAAAATGATTTTTTAATTAATTGGTCCTTTTCTTCAGTTAAATTTGGTGTGATTTATTTTGTGAGTAGGCACCATTATTTTTACAATAGAATTCATACAAAATTAATCAGAACTTTCTTGAAGAAGCATCAAGGTTTTACCTGGTTTTTTTTGTTCTATGTAATTATTGAAATGAGAAGAATTTTTCCATTGTATATTCTTCTGCATGAAATGAGCATAAATTCTTCCACATATGGTACCACTTCTAACATAAGAATCTGTCTTAATAATCTAGTTTTTAGCTGAAATGGAATACACAGACTCTGGAAACCAAAGTGTAGAAATGGTATATTGAGCTAGGATAGAAGGTGTACAGAGCAAAACTAAAAGTAAGTTGCTGCTTAAAACAAGCATTGCAGATACAGTGTACATGGATGTTAGAAACCAGAGAGGATATTGGGGAATAGATAGGGTGATCAAGGGTGAGTAAGTTGTGTGATTTGCCTTGGATAGGATGTCCTTGGTCTATGTGTCATTAATTTGCAACTGGGCAGGCAGAATGTTTCTGTAGAAGCAGAGCTATCAAATGAAGATAAGCAGACTTGCTCATGTCAGCACAACTTGCTACTTCTCTTCAGGGGTGGCTTTCTTAGCACTGTGGAGATTATTGGTATGTGAAACTGGCTCAGTTGTTTTCTGTGTATTATTTCAGCTCCTTGCAAAAAGGAAGTTCAAGCAAATCAAGATGATTATTTAAACTAATAACCACTCCATTTTCACACCAGGTTATCTCAGCAAGTGCAGTCATTCCCACCAATCTCATTTCATAGTTTAATGATAGATGGAACCTGCAAACTACACTTCCCATAATCTCATTTTTGCATAGTTCACTTCATGGTCTATCAATAAGTGAGATTTACACACATTTTGATACATTGGAAATGAAGAAAATGAGTTATATCAGAAGCAGGTAGATGTGTGGATAGTATTAATAGCAATTCTGGTATTAATATTCTTGCCTTATTTATTATGAATATTAACAAGTCATTTCATGTATGTAGAGTTCAAAACCCAAATATGCCAATGGCAGTTGATTCTTAGATCCTTTTCATCTATTGTATCCATCCATTTCATAATGCGTGAAACCTTCTATCTCTGTCTTAGGTAAAATACTATATATCAATTAAAAAATTGCAAATTTACAAGCTAAAAAGGATTTATGAAAGGGATGCCATTTAACAGAATGAAAAATGGACATAAGGTGTTTGAAATTTTAACTGCCATTTTCCCCCATTACAATTCATGCTCCATTGTGATAGCTGCTCCAACTTCTCTACTGCATGTTTTTCCATTAAACCTAATGTTCCTTTTACAACATGCAATTATTGTTTTGAATTTCTACTGTAGTATATATTGGAACTTTCTGCTCTAAATTGTGTCCAAAATGATTTAGTTTTACCTCTGATGCTGGAAAGAAGAATTGGATCTTAAGGTCTTAGCTAACCATTCCATTTCTATATATGAAATAATCTATGGAACAACAAAATGAGAAAATGTGAGAACATTTTTAAATTAATAATTCATTAGAATTAGTTCAATCACATTTCATAATTTCCACATAAAATATGGAAGTAAACTTGGGATACTTGTTGAACCTACCTACATAATGACTTTCTAAATCTTTAGCAAAGTAGACAAGAAAAGGACCCCAATTTTTCATTAAATTTGATCTTATGACATGATATACATCTACAGAATTTCTCATCCAAAGTATATGAATTTGAGGTAGATGTTTACTGTCATGTTCATACGTGTTGTTGCTACTGGAATTTATAACTGTAAGGGGGATGCCATATAGGATACTGAATGAAAAAAGTTCATTCAACTGAAAAACCATTTAGTAGTCTATTGTAACATATTTAACTAGTCCCTTAGAATTGGTTATACCTTAATAAAAGTATAACTGATAAGCAGGAGAAGAATTTTGTTTAGTTATTTTAATGAAAATATATCTCTACAAAAGTCTACATGTATCTGCCATAAGCATATGAATTCTTCTAAATATACATATATATGTAATAGTAACAATCTTGCACAAATGTTTCCAGATAATAGAAATATGAAACAGTGTCAACTCATTTAGCGATGCCAACATAAATTGGACATACAACTTCATAAATACATTGCAAGAATGAAAAATTATAGATGAATATTTATTATGAATTCACACACATATTCCTAACTCATGATATTGTCAAACTGAGTATAAAGACCTATAAAAGAAAAATACATAAAATGAATTAATTTACAAAATTTGCCTAAATATTGAAATAAGTATAATCCACTTTATTAATAACAAATAAGAAAATGTTTTTATAAAATTAATTGATGCAGGAAAGTATTTGACAAAATTTAACAATTTTTTTATGTTAAAAGTCTCAGATAACTATAAGTAAAATGTGAGTAATTTAATCTGATAAAGGGAGTCTACAAAACTTACTTCTATATTGATGGATATCAATTTGAACAATTTCTCTTTGATTTTTGATACATAGGTCAAGACTATTCACTATTTAATTCAATAGAGCTGTAAAGCAAGTAAAAGAATAGCATATAGATTTGAGAGGAATAAGTGAATTTACATTCAGTCATACATGGCATGCATAGAAAATCCAAAATATCTAGATACAATATCTGTAAACTAATAAATGATTTTAGAATGCATTCTGAATACTAATTGACATACAAAATGAATTAGCAACAGCTCAAATTTAAATTAAGGATAAAATGCAACTTATAATGTGATCAAATATTAGAAGAAATTCTAAAGAACAGTGTGTAAAATCCCTACATTTTTAATTAATTAGAACACAGTGCAGAAAGGAATGAAAGAAGATCTATATAAATGCAAACACCATCCATGTTCACGGATTCAAAGACCAATAATGTGGAGATGTTATTTGTCCACAAACTGAACTGGAGATTCAATATAATACCAGTTTATCAAATTTAATTTGGAATATGAATTTTAAGAAAAAAATAGGATTTGCTTTTTATACATAATGTTGGAGACATGTTTAGTGACATCATTACAATCATATCTGGCAAGTACTAATGGAAACAAAGTTTCTATGCAAGTCCTATGATATGAAAATTTTTGTAGTATAGACAGCTAGATAAATGTACACATCTGGCTTCTTTCTCCATTTATGTGCTGATCTGTACATAAAAATTTATGCTGAAACATCCTTTTTACTTTTACTTTTCCACGTGTTTCTCTCAAGTCAGTGGGAGTGAAAATATTTTTAAGTTAAAATTCTCAGAAAACTGAAACTCGGCTGCTGAATTAATACATACGTCTGGCTTCTTCTTACAGTGGTCACCTGGATCTATACCTTATGTGGTAAAAAACCTGTTTATGTCACCTTCTCCACTTGTAATTATTCTGTTTTCCTGTCCCTTAACAATGCTAGTATTTTTTTTAAAAAATCTCCCTCCTATTGTCATTCACAAATTTTATATCTTTGGAGACAATGTATTAGAATTAGGCAAATATCTAACATTTCTCTGTAACTGGTCATAATAACATCATTGCAATTTTTCCCAATGGAGGAATTTGCAGCACTAAGTTTGTTTACCATGGAGAGCATTGAATGCAGTTGAAAATGGTAACTTGTGAGGTCTAAGCAGAGGCCATCTGTGAAATTATCAGGTGACCATACATGTACTAGAAGCTTTCCTTTACTTAACCCTGTTTTTGTTGTAGTTGTTCCTTTTATTCTATTTTAATTATAAATGCAAAGAGGAGATGAAAGTGAGGTAGTTCATAGGTCTAACTTCAGTATTATTACTGCATAACTATGAATTTATATGTACCACTTTTTATACTTGTATGTATTACTTTAGGAAATTGTGTACTCCTAAAATATGTAGAAAGCAGGAAGTGAAACAAAATGTCTGATGCATCTGCTTGCTCCTGGTCATGTACACAAAACCTGCTCCTAGTCACATCTGGAGAACCTGTTCTTAGTCATGTCTGCAGAACCCACCCCTAGTCAAATCCACAGAAAAGGAGTCCTCTGCACATGTCCCATCTCAAACAAAAGAAATTCTGCACTTATCCAGTGTTTAATGCCCCCTCCCATAACAACTCCTCTCTGGCAAGTTCTGCTTGTCAGCCTATAGAAGCTGGAAACAAAGAATGTTCAGGGCTCAGACTTTGGACAGGAGTCTTTTGAGACTGCCAGCAATAAATATTTTGTCCACCTCTCAGAAGCTCTGGTGCTTTCCTGGGTGCTGTTTCAAGTTTTCCCTATTTCATTTCTGATGCATTGGCTGGGAAGCTCTGCACCCCAAGGAAGAGACATCTTTGTGTCCACTCCCCACCTTCTGGCTCCAAATTGTTTAAAATCTACCACCATTGCTAAAAGCTTGCACTGAAAGCCATGCAAAAGTCCTGGTGGCCCATGTCAAACTAGGCATTCTGCTCCACAGAGTGGCTGCCACAAAGAAATTAGCCTGAACCACCATGATGCTCCCAACCCCAGAAGGCTCTCCACTGCCAACAGAGAAAAACCCTGACCACCTAGATGAGGAAACAGAGAAGACACTGACACTGCCTCCACTCCTGGTCCCAGCTCCTGGAAACTGTATGCATCAGAGAGCAGTCTTCCAATCCTCAGTACCCTCCCTGCTGTTGACAGAGACTCTTTATCCCCACCTCCCTAAGCCTTCAACCTTGGAGAATACCCCAGTCCTCCCAGCTGTAAAGGAAGACCCACTGTCCCTGCCATACTCAACTTCAGCTCCCCAACCCCTACCTCAAGCACTGGCCATGGTTGCAGAGGCACCTTCAGCCCCCCTGACACCCTCTACTGGGAACTCCTTCCTTCAGCCAGCTCTCCACAGTTGCTTCCCATCTCTCCTGTTACCAGCCTGCCAGAACTCTCTGCAGAACTTCTGCAGACCTGGAACCTTTGATCCCAAGCTGGAAGAATCTACAATGCCTCAGGAGCTCTGCAACTGCCTTTGCAAGAAACCAGAGCAACAACTTACTATGATCCAGAGGGGCAGTTGCAGGGAGGCCAACTGATGTTCTTCTACCAGCCTTTTTCCTCATAAATTGGAAAAACCAAACTCCTTCCTACACTGAGAAGCTCCAGGCTATGATTAACTTACTCCAGTGAATTATACACACCCATCAACAGATGTGACAAGATTGCCATCAGCTCTGCATCACCCTCTCCAACACAGAAGAGTGTAAGTAAATCTTACAAGCCACTTTGAAGTGATCAGAGGAGAATGCCCCTGAGAGAATGATGAATGTATCCCAATACACTCAAAACTGCTTCCCAAATGCTTACCTGTGGTGGGACCCAAACACTGAGGCTGGCAGAAACACTTTAAATCTCTACCAAGATGCACCCACTCAGGGCATGAAAAAGGGGGCCAGGAAAACAAGAAATATGTCAAAAACTGATGAAGTCCTACAAAAGCCATACAAAGCCCCTAGCCAGTTCCATGAGTGCCTCTGTGGAGCCTTTAGATTGTATATTGAGATGCCATAAAAGCAGAAACTCATTAACTCCACATCTTATAGGCAAGACCAATCCAATATCTGGAGATAGCTCTAGAAATTAGAAGGGTTTTCAGGAATGAATATATCCCAGCTCCTTGAGGTAGCTACCAAAGTCTATGTGAACCTGGACCAGGAGGGATGGAGAGAGGCAAACTACTGACTAAAGAAAAAAGCAGACCAACTTGCTGCAGCAATTACCCATGGAATCAAGAAGTCCCCATTCTCAAAACTCAAAATCTTCAAATGTCCAGGGACAGAAAATAAAACACCCACTCATTGAGGGCCACCTGGAGAATGGAGGAGAGCAGTGTCACTGAGAAGAAACCAGTGTGCTTAATATAAAGAGGAGGGACACTGGATAGCAGAATGCCCCAATAAAAGATGAGAAAGGGGAAGCAAACATCTTGCAAGCTATGAGGAACCCATAGATACTGATTTTGTAGGCCTAGCAGGCCTTGAAGACAATTTGGACTGAGACAGACTGGGCTCCTTCAGACTCAGCCCTGGGGAGCACATGGTCACAATGACAGTAGGTGGCCAGAAAATAGACTTCATGGTACACACAGGTGCAGAAAATTCTGTCATCACACAACGAGTAGGGCCAAAAACTAACATGCAAGCCACCATCATGGGGGCCACTGATGTCATAGCTCAACATTCCTTTTTAACAGCCTGCAAGTGTCTGCTGGGGTCCCATGTAGTTTTTCGTCAGTTTCTTTACCTTCCTGACTGTCTGGTACCCCTTTTGGGTTGAGACCTCCTGACAAAGCTCAAGGCCTAAATAAGTTTAAAGGCAGATGGAGAATGTCTCCTGACACTAAAGAACTCAGAGAAAAAAATCATGGTGACTCTGACAAGCACCCAGATGGAAGAATGGTACCTCTTTCTTGCCACAGAAAACACAAACCAGTCTGGCCATCCCCCAATACCAGAAGCTGATTCTTCTGTTTAGGCATAAAACAGCCCACAGGAGAAAGCAACAAATATCCTCCAGTCCTGGTGGAATCTGGGAGTTGGTCCAGTGCATTTTAAACAATATCCAGTACCCTTAGAAGCCCATGTAAGAATTAAGGCACACGTTGATGGCCTACTTGTTCATGGTATATTATGGGAATGCCAGTCCCCATGGAACACTCCTCTGCTACCAGTACAAAAACCTGGCACCAACAATTACAATGCTGTTCAAGATTTGTGGGCCATGAACAAGCTGACAGTTACTTTATATCCCACAGTGCCAAATCCATATAGTCTCTTAAACCTAATTCTTGCAACAGCATCAGTTTTCTCTTGCCTTGATCTGAAAGACACCTTCTTCTGCATTCATCTGGCACTGGTAAGCCAAACAATTTTTGCCTTCAAATGGGAGTATACATACACTGGAAGGAAACAACAATTCATCTAGATGTACCTGCCTCAAGGGTTCAAGAATTCTCCCACTGTATTTATCCAAACCCTAGGAAAGGACTTAAAGGAATTTCATTACAAAAAGTGTAACAGCGTTTTGCTCCAATATGTGGATAGTCTACTCTTAGTCAGTGCAACTTGATTAGACTGTCTAGAAGGTACAAAAGCACTTCTGACTCACCTAAATCAAAGAGGCTACAAGGTCTCTAGGAAAAAAGTCCAGATTTGCAAGAAATAAGTAAAATTCCTTGAATTTCAAATTGCCCAAGGCAACTGGCACCTGGGGTTGAAAGCAAGCAAGCTGTTTGTCAGATTCCTACCTCCACATCCTGGTGACAAGTTTGTGAGTTTCTTGGGCCACTGGATTCTGCTACAACTGGATCCCTAACTTTACCACAGTTGCTAAGCCCCTGTATGAGGCTACAAGAAGAGCTGAAAACTTACCTCTGCCCTGGGGAGCTGAACAACAAAGAGCCTTTGAAACTCTGAAAAAGAAACTCACCCAAGCCCCAGCCTTGGGTCTCCTAGACATTGACAAATCTTTCACCCTGTATGCTCATGAAGAACAGGGAAAAGCCACAAGTCTTCTCATTCAGAAACTAGGCTCCTGGGACTGCTCCATAGCTTACATATTGAAGCAGTTAGACTCAGTATCTGAAGGATGGCCTCCCTGTCTGTGGGCCATAGCAGCTACTGTCATTCTAACCCATGATGCTGAGAAATTAACTTTCAGCCAACAATTAACACTGTGCATCCCACACCAAATAAGGCAGTTCTCCAACAAAAGGGACATCATTGGCTTTCCACTCCCTGGCTGCTAAAATATCAGACCCTCTTATGTGGCAACCCAAATATTCAAATGGAAGCCATACATGGCCTAAACCCAGCTACTTTCCTGCCATAGGGGAAGGTCTGCCCAAGCATGAATGTACAGAAACATTAAAAGAAGTGTTCTCCAGTTGACCAGATTTAAAGGACCAGCCTTTTTTCCACCCTGGTGCAGAATACTATATGGACAGCAGCAGTTTTGTCCATAACAGAATACAGAGAGTGGGATATATGGTAGTGACCCTGGACTCAATTGTAGAGTCTGTACCCCTCCCAGTGGGCACCTTGTCTCAAGAAGCCAAACTCATAGCTGTCACCAGAGCCCTACTGTTAGGACCGAATTCCATTGTCAACATCTACAGTGATTTGAGGTATGACTTCAATGCTGCTCAAGTGCATGGGGCCTTATATAAAGAAAGATGACTGATCAATGCTAGAGGAAAGGAAACAAAGCACAGCCCAGATATCCTGGCCCTCCTGGAAGCTGCATGGGCCCCCACAAAGACTGCCATCAACCACTGCCCCAGGCATCAGTCAGGAAACACATCAGTAGTGGGGGGCACCCCCATCCTTAACAGCAGCATTTCTACCAGAACCTATAAGCTGCATACAGCCAAAATATTCTGAGACTGAATGTACCTGGCTGAGCCAAGAGTGTGGTGCCTTCTTATTGAATGGATGTTGGAAATTCAAGGATGGTCAATTAGCAATCCCAGAAGCACTTGGCCTAACAGTTGTTTCACAAGTTTATGAATATAGTCATTATGGAAAAACAGCCCTGGAGCAGTTTCTTCAGCAGTAGTTTTCATTCCTCAATTGCATGAGCTTTCCCAAGCAGTCTGTGCTAAATACGTAACTTTTGCTCAAAATAACCCCTGACAAGGGCCAAGACCCTCACCAGCAATTCAAGTCATGGGACAAATATCATTTGATGACATCCACAGAGCTTTCCTGGGCAAGGGGATACCAATACTTACTGATAGGAGTCTGTACTCTCTCAGGATGGGTAGAAGCTATCTCAACTTGCTCCACTTTCTGGACTTTTTTTTGTGCAACGAAATGAGTCTCAGGTATGGCTTGCCAAGCTCCCTGGGCTCTGACAATGGATGAGCATTTGTGGCCCAAATCATACAAAATCTCAGCAAAACCCTTTGTATAAAGTGGAATCTCCACACAGCATATAGGCTGCAGGGTTCAGGAAATGTGGAGTGAAAGAAACACACCCTGAAGTGACATCTGAAAAACTCTGTCAGGAAGCCAATCTAAAATGGACTGATGGAGCAGCCGACCCGCCCGCCCTCCTTCTTCCCTCTCTTTCTCCGCCGGCCCGCCGCGCGGCGCCCACGCCCCACAGCAGCCGACCCGCCCACCCTCCTTCTCTCCTCTCTTCCCCCTCCTGCTCCGGAGGCTCTCCAACCACCACAGTGCCCTCTTCCCCCCCCTTCACCGGCTCCTCCGCCACCAGCCTCGACAGCCTTGCCGCCCTCACCTTTCCTCCTCCAGAACAGCTACTGGGGGAGTGGAGACAATACAGAGCAGCTCCCGGAGCCACGACGGTGATCAAAGGGACAGCGTACCCCATCCTGGAACGGCTGACTGTCTGGGAGAACCAGCTCCGGTGAGAACACCGAGGGACGCGGGCTTTCCTGGGCGGGACGGCAAGCGGCCGGAGTCCCTCCCTTCCTCCTTCCCAGGCCAGCTGGCAGAATTGGGCAGGCGGTCCCCTCAGGCCGCGGCGGCTGGTGTCCCCACCACGCGAGGCCCCCCAGACCAACTGAAAGAGTTGGGTCAGAAATCCCCAGACTGTGGAGAACGGTGACCAGAGGGTCCCTTCCAAACACGTGACTCCCTGGTCTGCCTGGGAACAGTGCACTCTCCCGGGCTGCGACAGCTGGCGCACTTCCGCCACGCTTGGCACCCCAGGCCAACTAGGAAATTTGGTTGGGCGCTCTCACGTGCTGCGGCAGCCGGCAACCCTCCCCGCGTTCGGACCCCCGGGCCGGCTGGCACTCTTCCAAGACGCTTCGGCTGCCAAACCTCCCCTACGGCGAGAGTTTTCCAGAGTTAAAGGACCCACAGCAACTTTTACTGGTGGATCCCGTAGATAAACGTGTGCCACGAGCGCCACCTACTGGGCAGGATAAGAAAAACAGAACCCAGAGATTTCACAGAAAAATCTTACAACCTGTGGGGTCCAACACTCAGGGAAATCTGACTAAATGCCCAGACGCCAGCAGAAGATAACAGATCACACTCAGAAAATTGAAAATATGGCCCAGTCAAAGGAACAAACCAATAGTTCAAATGAGATACAGGAGCTGAAACAACTAATGCTGAATATACGAACAGAAATAGAAAACCTCTTCAAAAACGAAATCGATAAATTGAGGGAGGACATGAAGAGGACATGGGCTGAACATAAAGAAGAAATAGAAAAACTGAAAAAACAAATCACAGAGCTTATGGAAGTAAAGGATAAAGTAGAAAAGATAGAAAAAACAATGGATACCTACAATGATAGATTTAAAGAGAAAGAAGATAGAATTAGTGATTTGGAGGATACAACATCTGAATTCCAAAAAGAAACAGAAACTATCCCGAAAAGAATGGAAAAATTTGAAAAGGGTATCAGGGAACTCAAGGACAATATGAACTGCACAAATATACGTGTTGCGGGTGTCCCAGAGGAGAAGAGAAGGGAAAAGGAGGAGAAAAACTAATGGAAGAAATTATCACTGAAAATTTCCCAACTCTTATGAAAGACTTAAAATTACAGATCCAAGAAGTGCAGCGCACCCCAAAGAGAATAGACCCAAATAGGCGTTCCCCAAGACACTTATTAGTCAGAATGTCAGATGTCAAAGAGAAAGAGAGGATCTTGAAAGCAGCGAGAGAGAAGCAATCCATCACATACAAGGGAAACCCAATAAGACTATGTGTAGATTTCTCAGCAGAAACCATGGAAGCTAGAAGACAGTGGGATGATATATTTAAGTTACTAAAAGAGAAAAACTGCCAACCAAGACTCCTATATCCAGCAAAATTGTCCTTCAAAAATGAGGGAGAAATTAAAACAGTCTCAGACAAAAAGTCACTGAGAGAATTTGTGACCAAGAGACCAGCTCTGCAAGAAATACTAAAGGGAGCACTAGAGTCAGATACAAAAAGACAGAAGAGAGAGGCATGGAGAAGAGTGTAGAAAGAAGGAAAGTCAGATATGATATATATAATACAAAAGACAAAATGGTAGAGCAAAATATTATCCAAACAGTAATAACTCTAAATGTCAAAGGACTGAATTCCCCAATCAAAAGACATAGACTGGCAGAATGGATTAAAAAACAAGATCCTTCTATATGCTGTCTACAGGAAACGCATCTTAGACCCAAAGATAAATATAGGTTGAAAGTGAGAGGTTGGGAAAAGATATTTCATGCAAATAACAACCAGAAAAGAGCAGGAGTGGCTATACTAATATCCAACAAATTAGACTTCAAATGTAAAACAGTTAAAAGAGACAAAGAAGGACACTATATACTAATAAAAGGAACAATTAAACAAGAAGACATAACAATCATAAATATTTATGCACCGAACCAGAATGCCCCAAAATACGTGAGGAATACACTGCAAACACTGAAAAGGGAAATAGACACATATACCATAATAGTTGGAGACTTCAATTCACCACTCTCATCAATGGACAGAACATCTAGACAGAGGATCAATAAAGAAATAGAGAATCTGAATATTACTATAAATGAGCTAGACTTAACAGACATCTATAGGACATTACATCCCACAACAGCAGGATACACCTTTTTTTCAAGTGCTCATGGATCATTCTCAAAGATAGACCATATGCTGGGTCACAAAGCAAGTCTTAACAAATTTAAAAAGATTGAAATCATACACAACACTTTCTCGGATCATAAAGGAATGAAGTTGGAAATCAATAATAGGCGGAATGCCAGAAAATTCACAAATACATGGAGGCTCAACAACACACTCTTAAACAACAAGTGGGTCAAAGAAGAAATTACAAGAGAAATTAGTAAATACCTAGAGGCGAATGAAAATGAAAACACAACATATCAAAACTTATGGGATGCAGCAAAGGCAGTGCTAAGAGGGAAATTTATTGCCCTAAATGCCTTTATCAGAAAAGAAGAAAAGGCAAAAATGCAGGAATTAACTGTCCACTTGGAAGAACTAGAGAAAGAACAGCAAACTAATCCCAAAGCAAGCAAAAGGAAAGAAATAACAAAGATTAGAGCAGAAATAAATGAAATTGAGAACACGAAAACAATAGAGAAAATCAATAAGACCAGAAGTTGGTTCTATGAGAAAATCAATAAGATTGATGGGCCCTTAGCAAGATTGACAAAAAGAAGAAGAGAGAGGATGCAAATAAATAAGATCAGAAATGGAAGAGGAGACATAACTACTGACCTCACAGAAATAAAGGAGGTAATAACAGGATACTATGAACAACTTTACGCTAATAAATACAACAATTTAGATGAAATGGACGGGTTCCTGGAAAGACATGAACAACCAACTTTGACTCAAGAAGAAATAGATGACCTCAACAAACCAATCACAAGTAAAGAAATTGAATTAGTCATTCAAAAGCTTCCTAAAAAGAAAAGTCCAGGACCAGATGGCTTCACATGTGAATTCTACCAAACATTCCAGAAAGAATTAGTACCAACTCTCCTCAAACTCTTCAACATAATCGAAGTGGAGGGAAAACTATCTAATTCATTCTATGAAGCCAACATCACCCTCATACCAAAACCAGGCAAAGATATTACAAAAAAAGAAAACTACAGACCAATCTCTCTAATGAATATAGATGCAAAAATCCTCAATAAAATTCTAGCAAATCGTATCCAACAACACATTAAAAGAATTATACATCATGACCAAGTAGGATTCATCCCAGGTATGCAAGGATGGTTCAACATAAGAAAATCAATTAATGTAATACACCACATCAACAAATCAAAGCAGAAAAATCACATGATCATCTCAATTGATGCGGAGAAGGCATTTGACAAGATTCAACATCCTTTCCTGTTGAAAACACTTCAAAGGATAGGAATACAAGGGAATCTCCTTAAAATGATAGAGGGAATATATGAAAAACCCACAGCTAATATCATCCTCAATGGGGAAAAATTGAAAACTTTCCCCCTAAGATCAGGAACAAGACAAGGATGTCCACTATCACCACTATTATTCAACATTGTGTTGGAGGTTCTAGCCAGAGCAATTAGACAAGAAAAAGAAATACAAGGCATCAAAATTGGAAAGGAAGAAGTAAAACTATCACTGTTTGCAGACGATATGATACTATACGTCGAAAATCCGGAAAAGTCCACAACAAAACTACTAGAGCTAATAAATGAGTACAGCAAAGTAGCAGGCTACAAGATCAACATTCAAAAATCTGTAGCTTTTCTATACACTAGTAATGAACAAGCTGAGGGGGAAATCAAGAAACGAATCCCATTTACAATTGCAACTAAAAGAATAAAATACCTAGGAATAAATTTAACTAAAGAGACAAAAAACCTATATAAAGAAAACTACAAAAAGCTGCTAAAAGAAATCACAGAAGACCTAAATAGATGGAAGGGCATACTGTGTTCATGGATTGGAAGACTAAATATAATTAAGATGTCAATCCTACCTAAACTGATCTACAGATTCAATGCAATACCAATCAAAATCCCAACAACTTATTTTTCAGAAGTAGAAAAACCAATAAGCAAATTTATCTGGAAGGGCAGGGTGCCCCGAATTGCTAAAAACATCTTGAGTAAAAAAAACGAAGCTGGAGGTCTCGCGATGCCGGACTTTAAGGCATATTATGAAGCCACAGTGGTCAAAACAGCATGGTATTGGCATAAAGATAGATACATCAACCAATGGAATCGAATAGAGTGCTCAGATATAGACCCTCTCATCTATGGACATTTGATCTTTGATAAGGCAGTCAAGCCAACTCACCTGGGACAGAACAGTCTCTTCAATAAATGGTGCCTAGAGAACTGGATATCCATATGTAAAAGAATGAAAGAAGACCCGCATCTCACACCTTATACAAAAGTTAACTCAAAATGGATCAAAGATCTAAACATTAGGTCTAAGACCATAAAACAGTTAGAAGAAAATGTAGGGAGATATCTTATGAATCTTACAACTGGAGGTGGTTTTATGGACCTTAAACCTAAAGCAAGAGCACTGAAGAAAGAAATAAATAAATGGGAGCTCCTCAAAATTAAACACTTTTGTGCATCAAAGAACTTCATCAAGAAAGTAGAAAGACAGCCTACACAATGGAGACAATATTTGGAAACGACATATCAGATAAAGGTCTAGTATCCAGAATTTATAAAGAGATGGTTCAACTCAACAACAAAAAGACAGCCAACCCAATTACAAAATGGGAAAAAGACTTGAACAGACACCTACCAGAAGAGGAAATACGGACGGCCAAGAGGCACATGAAGAAATGCTCAATGTCCCTGGCCATTAGAGAAATGCAAATCAAAACCACAATGAGATATCATCTCACACCCACCAGAATGGCCATTATCAACAAAACAGAAAATGACAAGTGCTGGAGAGGATGCGGAGAAAGAGGTACACTTATCCACTGTTGGTGGGAATGTCAAATGGTGCAACCAGTGTGGAAGGCAGTTTGGCGGTTCCTCAAAAAGCTGAATATAGAATTGCCATACGACCCAGCAATACCATTGCTAGGTATCTACTCAAAGGACTTAAGGGCAAAGACACAAACGGACATTTGCACACCAATGTTTATAGCAGCATTATTTACAATTGCAAAGAGATGGAAACAGCCAAAATGTCCATCAACAGAAGAATGGCTAAATAAACTGTGGTATATACGTACGATGGAATATTATGCAGCTTTAAGACAAGATAAACTTATCAGGCATGTAATAACATGGATGGACCTAGAGAATATTATGCTGAGTGAGTCCAGCCACCCAAATACTGTATGGTCCCACTGATGTGAACGGACATTCGAGAATAAACTTGAAATATGTCATTGGTAACAGAGTCCAGCAGGAGTTAGAAACGGTAAGATAATGGGTAATTGGAGCGGAAGGGATACAGACTGTGCAACAGGACTAGATACAAAAACTCAAAAATGGACAGCACAATAATACCTAATTGTAAAGTAATCATGTTAAAACACTGAATGAAGCTGCATCTGAGCTATAGGGTTTTTTTGTTGTTGTTTTTTTACCATCATTACTACTTTTATTTCTTTTCTCTATATTAACATTTTATATCTTTTTCTGTTGTGTTGCTAGTTCCTCTAAACCAATGCAAATGTACTAAGAAACAATGATCATGCATCTATGTGATGATGTTAAGAATTACTGAGTCCATATGTAGAACGGTATGATTTCTAAATGTTGTGTTAATTTCTTTTTTTTATTTTTATTTTTTTTTCTTTCCATTAATAAAAAAATAAAAAATAAAAAAACAAAATGGACTGATGTTCTCCCTATAGTCTTGTTAAGAATAAGATGCAGTCCCACAAAACAAACTGGATTTTCCCCTTTTGAAGTTTTATTTGGATGACTTCCACCACTAACATGAGCTCCAAGGAAATATTACACAATTTTTAGAATTAACTTTAAGAAAGCAGCTCCAAGGCCTAAGTGCCACACTGTCTTAGTTGCACAGCTGAGTAAATGAAAGATTTCCACTAAATTAACACCACCTGTGCACTCCTTTACTCTGGGGTCATTAGTCTGGGTAAAATATTGTAAAAATCTGGCATTAATGTCCACTTGGCTAGGGCTCTATATGGTCCTTCTTTCTACTCCTACAGCTGTCAAGGTTGCTGAGATCACCCCTTGCATCCACCACTCATAGCTGAAGCCTGGAAACAGCTCAACACCATCTTGAAGTGCCAAACTGACACAGAGAACCTGCTGCATCTGATCCTGAATAAAAGATCTACCTGCCCAGCTTCAGCCACCCCAGAACCTGGCTGGTCTATGCATGGCCAAACTGAGGAAATCTCTGAGAGCTGCTTTAGTCACCTGTAAGCTAACTGATCTATATGCATGGCCAAAGATTGAGGAATCACTGCATGGACACCCCATCTTGCTGGGCCTGTGGATTAAATTTCCTTTATTTTACTCTCTGTATTTATTTATTTTTCATTTAGCTGTATTAGCTCTCCTAGAAGTATGTTGCCTGCAATTCTTCCCAGAAACTAATTTTACTTTAATTAGGTGGGACCCTTTATATCCAGGTAACTCAAACCAAAAGCACCTCCAAGACAATATTCTTCTGTTTCCTCCTGGGCACTCTTTGTCAGGAAACTGCTGCCCTCATGACCATCACTGTCACCAAGGGGCGTAACTCTCAGATCATTGAGCTAGACTTCAGTGAACCTGAGGGAATTTATTGTGGGAATCTGGGTAATCAATGAACATTGACCTTGTCTGAAAAGTATCTTTGTCTGTAATCTAACTCACAAGGATATGCCAGTTAGGCATGGAGTCATTAAAAGATTCTACATGAGGCAATGAGTTAAAGCTTAAAGGATTTATTGATAGAAAGAAATAGACTGACAGCAAAGGGAGAGCAAACAAGCCAGTGACACCCGTTAGATGGAAAAATGGCTCCAACTCTCTTTCTGATAACTTATGGTTTTAAAGGAAAAACCATGCCAAGAGGGGTGGGGGTGATGTGTGACTTTAGGCATCACCAGGAGATATCAGGCTGGTGCAGATCATGATTTCATGCTCATGGTTATCTGGTCTATCCTCTGGTGGGTGGGGTGTTGGTACATTTGTGCTCACTGTTTTGCTGTTACATCAGGTCCTGTCAGAAGAGCTGCTGAGGAGAGAAACTGAAGGGGCCCCACAGAATCCATTTTGATGTCAAGTTTTATTTTCTGATACCTGACAATCCCTACCCTTGTGGCTGCTGGTATGTGGTCCAATGGACCAACAATTTAAAGGGTGGACTGCCCCTTGTGGGAAAAATGGAGAAAGAGGACAGTGTGACTTTTATGATGACTGGGGAAAGCCAGATTTAAAATAAAATTCTTACTCATTAAGATCTCTCACACTATCTAAAGGTCATGCAAACAGTGAATACCACACAAATCAATGCAATCCCCTCACTATCATCTTGCCAGAGTGAGTAGACAAAAAGTAGAACTGCACTTATGGAATCGGGCAGATGTTACTGGCAATGACTTAATTGGCTACTTTAGAGTCCTAGTAATTCTGACTGTACCCCTTCCTAAACCAACCCAGTCTGAACCACAAGCAAATGCATCAAGCTTACCATCCCCCTTAAAACCAAATCTCCCAGCTGTAAAAGTTGTAACAATCAAGTATGCAAGGGAAAGTTTAATGATAATAATGGGATTAGTGAAACCAATGCTTGGTAGGAATGGGTAAAGTGTACCATGTACAGTCTGGGAAAAAGTGACTGTTATTCCTGCATTTCTGGTCACCCTGGTGCCCAGGTAGTCCCTTTACCCTTAGGATTGGATAAACACGAGGAAGGGTTTAATTTTCTTTTACATGGGCAGGCTCCAGGAATTGAACCTGGGTCTCTGGCATGGCAGGCGAGAACTCTGCCACTCAGCCACCATTGTCTGCCCTTGAAGCAGAGTTTAAGTGTGTGGTATCTCTCTTCCTAAATTCCACCAGAAACCACAACTGCAGTGCCTTAGTCACACTGTTTCCTTCAACCAGAAAGGGTGAAAGAAGAGGAATTCCCTTGGTATAAGGAGGCCATTGTAATCACAGAGTGTATCTCATGACATAAACAAAAAAAATCACGGACCTCAGGTAAGTGCCTGGACCTGGAATGTCATTCGTGATCCAAAATATTGTAAGCTAGCAGTGCCCAGAGCAGACCTTTGGTGGCCTTGTGGAGGAAATATCCAAAACAAACTCTGCTGGACTGGGAAGGGACCCCTTTGTGCAGTTTGCCATCCCATTTATTATTGCATATGAAAACCAAACTCAAAACACAGGCCACCAACTGAATGTAGGGAAAAATGAGAGGTCCTGATGGCTCCTTTGATGCTAATACATACATATAGAGAGATGCAAGTGGGTCCTGAGATGAGTTCCTGACCAATATAAAGCTCACAACCAAATAGCTGCGGGTTTCCTGTTTTGGTGAATAACAGTAAATAAGCAGGTTTTCTGTTTTGGTGAATAACAGTAAATAAAAATGTAGCCTGGATTACTTACATTTATTAACCAGCAAATGTTCATAAATTATACTAAAGATGCTATTAGAGGACTGTCCAAGCAGTTAGCCATTACCAGTAGGGCAGCATTGGAAAACACTGGTACTCGATATAATGTTGGCAGAAAAAGGAGGGTCTGTGTAAATGCTAGGTGGAAGTTGCTGTACCTACATCCCCCAATAATATGGCCCCATATGGGTCAGTTACCAGGGCCCTAAAAGGACTCATAGCTTTCTTTGAAAAATTAACTAGAAATTCAGGAGTTAACAACTCTTGGCTCATGGCTTGACTCATTGTTCTCCAGACCATGGTCCAAAATTGCTCTTATGGTAATAAGAGTCATAAGTGCCTTATTTATTCTGTCTTGCCTAATCCCCCGCTTATTAAGAAGTACAAATCAAACCATAGAGACATTAATAGAAAAACTGTCTCTCACCTACTTCATCTCAGGAAACTATACCCCACAAATTATCATGGATATGAACCAATCTCCACAAATGAAAATGGCACTGCCTTATAAAGTAAAATGTGATGAATAATATCATCAAAAGTGGGGAATGATGTAGTTAAATAAGTCTAACCTCAGTATTATTACTGTATAACTCTATGGATTTATATGTACCACTTTGTGCATTTTTATGTATCACCTTATGAATTTATGTATGAAATTGTGTACTCCAAAAGTATGTAGAAAGCAGGAAGTGAAACAAAATGTCTGCTGCATCTGTTTGCTACTGGTCACGTACACAAAACCTGCTCCTAGTCACATCTGCAGAACCTACTCTTAGTCATATCTGCAGAACCTGTCCCTAGCCATAGTCACAGAACAGGAGTCCTCTGCACATGTCACACCTCAGAAACAAGAAATTCTATACTTTTCCAGTGTTTGCTATCTGTTCCCATAGGAACTCCCACCCTGCAAGTTCTGCTTGTCATCCTATATAAGCTGGAAACAAAGAATGTTCAGGGCTCAGACTTTGGGCAGTAGTCCTTTGAGACTGCCAGCAATAAAAGTTTGGTTCACTTCTCAGAGGCTCTGGTGCTTTCTTAGGTGCTGTTTGGAGTTTTCCCTACTTCACAAGCCAAATGCTTCCCAATAGAGGGCTTGTTTTATAGTATTGACCCTTTGTCTCTGAATTTAGTCCTATGTAGGAAATAATTTATTCTCTAAATAAACTTGTAATACTTATAATATTTGCTTGAAGGCTGTCAAAATATGAATTGCTTATAATATTGTTACATCTTTTTCCATCTTTAAATTTGAAAACATTTTTTGGAATATCTATTTACTTTTTCACTTGTTGAAGCATATTTCCTTCTGATACCTAATATCAACTTCCTACTATCACCATCCACTTTTTAGTTGTACTAGTGGGAAAACCATACTAATTCAAATCATCCAAATGGATACCAAACTTCACAGTCCAAAGTGTTTTCTACTCAGCAAACCCTTCTTAATTGACATGATGCTTATCTCTACCCCTGTTCCCCACATGACGACTTTCTTTTATATAGCAAGGCAATTACATTTTGTGCCTGCAAAACTAAAACATTTATGTTCTTGATCCTTGGGGGAACTTAAGCCTTTCTTTTTTGGTTTCAGGTCTTATGATTGATATTTAGTTGTATGTTATCCTTTATGTTATTCTTTATCCATGAGAAAAATGACCTGATATCCATGGACATATGTATATAGTCTCACGGTTCCATCACCTCTTTAATACAAATTTGTATGTATGTAAGCTTCAATTCTGTAGGTCTGGACTTATTAACTATTTTTTATGTGATGTTCCATCTATTTTGTCATATGTGTCAGGAAATTTCCCAGTATGTGGAAGCCTTATTATTCTGCTGCTTCCATTCATGTCCATTTTAGCTTCTTATGTCTATGTACCCACTATGATGCTCCATATGAGTCCAAGTAAAGGAGCTTTCACCTGGTTGTGGCAATTCAATTCTATGGGACCACTCTCTTCACTGATATATGGCCACATTTTTTAAGCACAACTGAACAGGATAAACTGGTGGCAGTGTTCTGCACCATTATCACAACCCTTCTAAACCCATTTATGTACAGCCTGATAAATAAGATCATGAAAGTCATGAAATAATGAGGTGATGAATTGTGTACAGATGTCTCTTTCTGAACCCCATTTTGATGTAGACTGAGCAATATAAAAAGCCTCAACTAATCTACTGCATGAAAGGTGAAAACTCCAAGAAATGCTTATGCAATTCATTATTAAATGTCTTCAAAGCTCCTCATTTTCAGAAATAATAAAATAATTGTTACTGTAACTGAATAGTTATTGAGTCTAGATACTAGAGAAATTACATTATTAGCTACTACATGTTCCCATCTCATAACAAATATTCTGTAATGACATTTTTATAATCCTGAAATACAGTACATATGAAATATAGTACAAACTAGCAGTTAAAATCAGGTCATCTGATATCACCTGTTATGTGGATCAAAGTACATATATTCACTTATGCATTTTCTTTCTTTCCCTTTCCTTCCTTCCTAACATCCTTCCTCCTTTCATTTTCCTTCTTTCCTTTCTCCCTCTTTGACTCTTTCTCTCTTTTTTATTTGGACATTTATTGTCATAATGAAAAAACACCCAAAATCTTCTTGTACAAACTTTTTTTGTGGGCATGGAAACCTTAATTTCTCTGGCATAGCATATTCCTAAAAAACAATTGCTTTGCCATAGTTAATTTAGGCAAATGATTAGCTTTAATAGAAATTCCCAAACTGCTTGTGAATTGGTCTTAATATTTCATATTCCAATAAAATTTAACGAGAATGTATTGGTCCATAAAAGTTGATGATAATTAATGCAGTGGAATGCTAAAACACATGGACATAAACCAGTATGCCAAATAAAGTGAACGTTATTGTACAGGTCTCCTGTTTCCGATGGACAATAGTTTATATTGGGCATATTCCTATGATAGGGTGATGGATTCATAAGATATGAAAAATTCTATAGTTAACAGAAAGTATCAGGTGACTTCTGTAATGATTGCAACAGTTAAATTTTCAAAGAGGAATAAATGTCATCCTGTTTATTGACATCCATAACATACAGATGTTAAAAAGGCATGATAATTTTTGACAATGGTTCCTAAATTATATTTCAATTTGGCACTGTTTCATTCATATGAATTTCATCTGTGTATCAGACATTTTTATTTCAAATGCTCATTAACATACATTTGGAAATATAAACAAAAAATAAAAAAATTACATTCTAAGAAAAGTACCAGGCAAGAAGTAAACTTAAAAATATAGGACTTTAAATCTTTTCCACACTGATTACTTCCCAATTTATAGTTTTAGACATTTTGAATTAAGTACTTCTTACACTTAGTTGTTGATGTATCACTTGATGTATCTAACACTTGTCATTTTTCCTGGTATTTAACTTGTAGTAGTTAAAAAAAAAAGCTATATCAGTAAAGTTTGATTTCCATAGTTAAAAAGTGAAAATAATTTTAATTAAACAATTGTCTGCAGGCTGATATAAAAAGATTTATAAAGAGACCAATAAATGTAGGTTAATGAATTGTAAGATGAGCTTTCACATAATGAACAAACTGTGTGCAAGTAATACCATAATAACAGCACATAAGAAGGTCCTTTACGTGCTCTCTCATTTACTAGCTATTATTTGTTCCAATAGGAATTCTCTACTTACCTGTAAATTGGTGATAATGTAGGTATGCTTTTGAATTTATAAATATATAATCATATTGTATGTACGTTTTTGTAATGGGTATTTTCAGTTTAGTTATTTTTGTGAGAATCATCCATGTAGCTGCAATTCACAATATTTAACTTCCACTGCCATGTGTATTCTATTTTATGACTACATAAATTGATTCAGGCATGTTACTTGTGATGGAAATTCGAGTTATTACCACTCCAGACTCTTGTAAATTTGTTGGGTGAGAACATTCTAATAAATATCTCAGAATGTACAGATATATGCATATCTGATGGGTATTCTCCTAGGAACAGAGTTACTGGATCAAAAGGTCTCTGTATGTTAGGGTCAAAAAGCAATCCAAGGCTTTATAAGGCATGGGGTTAAGAAGAGATGGCAAAGAAAATTAGAAGATATATCAATAAGCAATGTGCAAATTAGATATGCTGACCAGGAAGCTTATATTCTTACATGCTGTGTTAGTTAGATTCAGTTGTCAACTTGGCCAGGTAAGCATACCTAATCTTGTTGCTGCAGACATAAACCAATGGTACGTGAACCTCATCTGTTGCCAATTACATCTGCAGTCAGCTAGGAGGCGTGTCTGCTGCAATGAGTGACGTTTGACTTAATTGGCTGGTGCTTAAATGAGAGAACGCAATGTAGCACAGCCTAAGCAGCTCGTCATTCCTCATCTCAGGCCTCGCAGCTCAGCCCAGGCCTTTGGAGATGCAGAAAGAAGTTACCCCGGGGAAAGTTGTTGGAACCCAGGGGCCTGGAGAGAAGACCAGCAGAGACCATCCTGTGCCTTCCACGTAAGAAAGAAACTCAATGGAAAGTCAGCTGCCTTTCCTCTGAAGAACGAACAAAATAAATCCCCTTTTATTAAAAGTCAATCCGTCTCTGGTGTGTTGCATTCTGGTAGCTGGCAAACTAGAACACATGCATCTAACAGAAAAGTTAAAAAAAGAATTCATTTAAATTAAATTAAAATCATTTTTAATCTCTATGTTAGGACTTACAATTACAGAAGTTGCAATTTAAAATTGACATCAAATATATATATATACATCGGGCGGGCCGCGGTGGCTCAGCGGGCAAGGTGCTTGCCTGCTATGCCGGAGGACCTCGGTTCGATTCCCGGCCCCAGCCCATGTAACGAAAACGGAGAAACAAAATACAATAAAACAAGAAAATGTTTAAAAGATGTTTCCCTTTCTTCCTCTCTTCCTTCCTTCTATCCTTCCTTCCTTCTCTCTGTCTTTCCTTAAAAAAAAAAAATATATATATATATACATCAAAATAATTAAATTCCTAAGAACAATATAAGTAATGTGAGTGTCATCAGAAAATACATACTAATTTTTTGAGAAAATGAATATAAGTTCTGAATAATTTGAGAAATATAAAACTCTCCAGAGAGGGGGCCAAGATGGCAGCTTAGTAAGGTATGCGCGTCTTAGTTTCTCCTCCAGAGCAACTACTAGGTGACCAGACACAGTGCAGAGGAGCTCCCGGGGCCACAGCAGGGAACAGACACACCGCGTACCCCAGTCTGGACTGGCTAGACCGTCTGCGAGACTCCGCTGCGGTGAGCTCCCCGAGCGGTGCACGCTTCCCCGGGCTGCGGCGGCTGGCGGCCGGTGCCCCTCCCTCCCTCCTTTCCGGACCAGCTGAGAGTCTCGGAGAGGCAAGTTTCCCAAGCTGCAGCAGCCGGCGCCCCTCTTTTGCGGGCAGCTTCCCGGACCAGCTACGAGTCTCGGATCAGCGGGCTCCCCACCGCGGTGGCTGGCGCCCAGTGCCCCTCCCCCATGGGCGTCTTCCTGGTCCGGCAGCGGTTCTCGGATCGGTGAGTTCCCCAGGCCGCGGTGGCCAGCGACCAGTGCCCCTTCCCCACAGGCGGATTCCTGGTCCGGTGGTGAGTTTCCCGGGCTGCAGCGGCCGGCGACCAGCACCCCTTCCCCACAGGCAGCTGCCCGGAGGGAGAGAAGGGAGTTTCCCACAGTGGCAGGGACTGGGTCCAACCAAACACCAATAGTGGCATTAATAAAGGACCCACAACATCTTTTGCTGGTGGGACCCGCAGACAGACAAGCGCCACGTACTGGGCAGGATGAAAAAAACAGAGTCCAGAGACTTCACAGGAAAATCTTTCAACCTGCTGGGTCTCACACTCAGGGAAATCTGATTAAATGTCCAGACGCTAGCAAAAAATAACAAATCACACCAGGAAAATTGAAGATATGGCCCAGTCAAAGGAACAAACCAATAGTTCAAATGAGATACAGGAGCTGAGACAACTAATTCTGAATATACAAACAGAAATGGAAAACCTCTTCAAAAACCAAATCAATAAATTGAGGGAGGACATGAAGAAGGCAAGGGATGAACAAAAAGAAGAAATGTAAAGTCTGAAAAAACAAATCACAGAACTTATGGGAATGAAAGATACAGTAGAAGAGATGAAAAAAACAATGGAAACCTACAATGGTAGATTTCAAGAGACAGAGGTTAGAATTAGTGAATTGGAGGATGGAACATCTGAAATCCAAAAAGAAACAGAAACTATAGGGAAAAGAATGGAAAAACTTGAGCAGGGGCTCAGGGAATTGAATGATAATATGCAGTGTACAAATATACGTGATGTGGGTGTCCCAGAAGGAGAAGAGAAGGGAAAAGGAGGAGACAAACCAATGGAAGAAATTATCACTGAAAATTTCCCAAGTCTTATGAAAGACCTAGAATTACAGATCCAAGAAGTGCAGCACACCCAAAGAGAATAGATCCAAATAGGTGTTCTCCAAGACACTTACTAGTTAGAATGTCAGAAGTCAAAGAGAAAGAGAGGATCTTAAAAGCAGCAAGAGAAAAGCAATCCATCACATACAAAGGAAACCCAATAAGACTATGTGTAGATTTATCAGCAGAAACCATGGAGGCAAGAAGACAGTGGGATGATATATTTAAATTACTAAAAGAGAAAAACTGCCAACCAAGAATTCCATATACAGCAAAATTGTCCTTCAAAAATGAGGGAGAAATTAAAACATTTTCAGACAAAAAGTCACTGAGAGAATTTGTGACCAAGAGACCAGCTCTGCATAAATACTAAAGGGAGCACTAGAGTCAGATATGAAAAGACAGAAGAGAGAGGTGTGGAGAAGAGTGTAGAAAGAAGGAAAATTAGATATGATATATATAATACAAAAGGCAAAATGGTAGAGGAAAGTATTACCCAAACAGTAATAACACTAAAATTAATGGATTGAATTTCCCAATCAAAAGACATAGACTGGCAGAATGGATTAAAAAACAGGATCCTTCTATATGCTGTCTACAGGAAACACATCTTAGACCCAAAGATAAACATAGGTTGAAAGTGAAAGGTTGGGAAAAGATATTTCATGCAAACAACAACCAGAAAAGAGCAGGAGTAGCTATACTAATATCCAACAAATTAGACTTCAAATGTAAAAGAGTTAAAAGAGACAAAGATGTATACTATACACTAATAAAAGGAACAATTAAACAAGAAAACATAACAATTATAAATATTTACGCACCGAATCAGAATGCCTCAAAATACGTGAGGAATACACTACAAATACTGAAAAGGGGAATAGACACATCTACCATAATAGTTGGAGACTTCAATTCCCCACTCTCATCAATGGACAGAACATCTAGACAGAGGATCAATAAAGAAACAGAGAATTTAAATATTACAATAAATGAGCTAGACTTAACAGACATTTATAGGACATTACACCCCACAACAGCAGGATACACCTTTTTCTCAAGTGTTCATGGATCATTCACAAAGATAGACCATATGCTGGGTCACAAAGCAAGTCTCAACAAATTTAAAAAGATTGAAATCATACAGAACACTTTCTCAGATCATAAAGGAATGAGGTTGGAAATCAATAATAGGCAGAGTGCCAGAAAATTCACAAATACGTGGAGGCTCAACAACACACTCTTAAACAACCAGTGGGTCAAGGAAGAAATTACAAGAGAAATCAGTAAGTATCTCGAGGCAAATGAAAATGAAAACACAACATATCAAAACCTATGGGACACAGCAAAGGCAGTGCTAAGAGGGAAATTTATTGCCCTAAATGCCTATATCAGAAAAGAAGAAAGGGCAAAAAATTCAGGAATTAACTGTCCACTTGGAAGAACTGGAAAAGAACAGCAAACTAACCTCAAAGCAAGCAAAAGGAAAGAAATAACAAAGATTAGAGCAGAAATAAATGAAATTGAGAACATGAAAACAATAGAGAAAATCAATAAGACCAGAAGTTGGTTCTATGAGAAAATCAACAAGATTGATGGGCCCTTAGCAAGACTGACAACAACAAGAAGAGAGAGGATGCAAATAAACAGGATCAGAAATGGAAGAGGAGACATAACCACTGACCTCACAGAAATAAAAGAGGTAATAACAGGATACTATGAACAACTCTATGCTAATAAATACAACAATGTAGAAGAAATGGACAAGTTCCTAGAAAGGCATGAACAACCAACTCTGACTCAACAAGAAATAGATGACTTCAACAAACCAATCACAAGGAAAGAAATTGAATCAGTCATTCAAAAGCTTCCCAAAAAGAAAAGTCCAGGACCAGACGGCTTCACATGTGAATTCTACCAAACATTTCAGAAAGAATTAGTACCAACCCCACACAAACTCTTCAAAAAAATTGAAGAGGAGGGAAAGCTACCTAATTCATTCTATGAAGCCAACATCACCCTCATACCAAAACCAGGCAAAGATATTACAAAAAAAGAAAACTACAGACCAATCTCTCTAATGAATATAGCTGCAAAAATCCTCAACAAAATTCTAGCAAATCGAATCCAGCAATACATTTAAGGAATTATACATCATGACCAAGTAGGATTCATCCCAGGTATGCAAGGATAGTTCAACATAAGAAAATCAATTAATGTAATACACCATATCAACAAATCAAAGCAGAAAAATCACATGATCATCTCAATTGATGCAGAGAAGGCATTTGACAAAATTCAACATCCTTTCCTGTTGAAAATACTTCAAAGGATAGGAATACAAGGGAACCTCCTTAAAATGATAGAGGGAATATATGAAAAACCCACAGCTAATATCATCCTCAATGGGGAAAAACTGAAAACTTTCCCCCTAAGATCAGGAACAAGACAAGGATGTCCACTATCACCACTATTATTCAACATTGTGTTGGAGGTTCTAGCCAGAGCAATTAGACAAGAAAAAGAAATACAAGGCATCAAAATTGGAAAGGAAGAAGTAAAACTATCACTGCTTGCAGATGATATGATACTATATGTCGAAAACCCTGAAAAATCCACAGCAAAACTACTAGAGCTAATAAATGAGTACAGCAAAGTAGCAGGTTATAAGATCAGCATTCAAAAATCTGCAGTGTTTCTGTACACTAGCAATGAACAAGCTGAGGGGGAAATCAAGAAACGAATTCCATTTACAATTGCAACTAAAAGAATAAAATACTTAGGAATAAATTTAACTAAAGAGACAAAAGACCTATACAAAGAAAACTACAAAAAACTGTTAAAAGAAATCACAGAACCTAAATAGATGGAAGGGCATACCGTGTTCATGGATTGGAAGACTGAATATAGTTAAGATGTCAATTCTACCTAAATTGATTTACAGATTTGATGCAATACCAATCAAAACCCCAACAACATATTTTTCAGAATTAGAAAAACCAATAAGCAAATTTATCTGGAAGGGCAGGGTGCCCCGAATTGCTAAAAGTATCTTGAGGAAAAAAAACGAAGCTGGAGGTCTCATGCTGCCGGACTTTAAGGCATATTATGAGGCCACAGTGGTCAAAACAGCATGGTACTGGCATAAAGATAGATATATTGACCAATGGAATCGAATAGAGTGCTCAGATACAGACCCTCTCATCTATGGACATTTGATCTTTGATAAGGCGGTCAAGCCAACTCATTTGGGACAAAACAGTCTCTTCAATAAATGGTGCCTAGAGAACTGGATATCCATATGCAAAAGAATGAAAGAGGACCCGTATCTCACAACCTATACAAAAGTTAACTCAAAATGGATCAAAGATCTAAACATTAGGTCTAAGACCATAAAACAGTTAGAGGAAAATGTAGGGAGATATCTTAGGAATCTTACAATTGGAGGCAGTTTTATGGACCTTAAACCTAAAGCAAGAGCACTGAAGAAAGAAATATATAAATGGGAGCTCCTCAAAATTAAACACTTTTGTGCATCAAAGAACTTCATCAAGAAAGTAGAAAGACAGCCTACACAATGGAGACAATATTTGGAAATGACATATCAGATAAAGGTCTAGTATCCAGAATTTATAAAGAGATGGTTCAACTCAACAACAAAAAGACAGACAATCCAATTACAAAATGGGAAAAAGACTTGAACAGACACCTATCAGAAGAGGAAATACAAATGGCCAAAAGGCACATGAAGAGATGCTCAATGTCCCTGGCCATTAGAGAAATGCAAATCAAAACCACAATGAGATATCATCTCACATCCACCAGAATGGCCATTATCAACAAAACAGAAAATGACAAGTGCTGGAGAGGATGTGGAGAAATAGGCACACTTATCCACTGTTGGTGGGAATGTCAAATGGTGCAACCACTGTGGAAGGCAGTTTGGCAGTTCCTCAAAAAGCTGAATATAGAATTGCCATACGCCCAGCAATACCATTGCTAGGTATCTACTCAGAGGACTTAAGGGCAAAGACACAAACGGACATTTGCACACCAATGTTTATAGCAGCATTATTTACAATTGCAAAGAGATGGAAACAGCCAAAATGTCCATCAACAGATGAGTGGCTAAACAAACTGTGGTATATACATCGATGGAATGTTATGCAGCTTTAAGACGGAATAAACTTATGAAGCATGTAATAACATGGATGGACCTAGAGAACATTATGCTGAGTGAGACTAGCCAAAAACTAAAGGACAAATACTGTATGGTCCCACTGATGTGAGCCGACATCAGAGAATAAACTTGGAATATGTCATTGGTAACAGAGACCATCAGGAGGTAGAAATAGGGTAAGATAATGGGTAATTGGAGCTGAAGGGATACAGACTGTGCAACAGGACTGGATACAAAAACTCAAAAATGGACGGCACAATACTACCTAATTGTAATGTAATTATGTTAAAACACTGAATGAAGCTGCATCTGAGCTATAGTTTTTTTTTGTTTTTTTAATATATATATTTTTTGTATTTTTTATTTTTATTTTTTCTCTATATTATCATTTTATTTCTTTTTCTGTTGTCTTGCTATTTCTTTTCTAAATCGATGCAAATGTACTATGAAATGATGATCATACATCTATGTGATGATATTAAGAATTACTGATTGCATATGTAGAATGGAATGATTTCTAAATGTTGTGTTAGTTAATTTTTTTAATTAATAAAAAAATGTACATCAACTGATGAGGCTAAACAAGTTGTGGTATATACATAAAATGGAATATTACACAGCTGTAAGACAGAATAAAGTCATGAAGCACATAATAATGTTAATAGACCTTGAGGACATTATGTTGAGTGAGATTAGCCAGGAACAAAAGAAAAAATATCGTGTGATCTCACTGATATGAACTAACATTGATGAATGAACTTGGAAAATTTCAGTTAAGAACAGAGGTCATCAGGAGAAAGAAATAGGATAGATATTGGGAAATTGAGCTGAAGGGATACAGATTGTGCAACAGGACTGGCTGTAAAAATTCAGAAATGAATAGCACAATAAGTACCTGATTTTGGTACAATAATGTAAATACACTGAATGAAGTCGAATGTGAGAATGATAGAGGGAGGACGGCTGGAGACACATATGAAACCAGAAGGAAAGACAGATGGTAAAGACTGAGATGGTATAATCTAGGAATGGTCAGAGCGTACAGTGATAGTGGCTGAATGTACAAATTAAAAAATGTTTTTGCATGACGAAGAGCAGAGGAATGTCAACATTTGCAGGGTGCTGAAAATAGATGGCCATTCATATTTTAAAACTTCAACTTCTGTGTGAGACTAAAGCAAAAAATGTTTATTTGGTACAAAATTTATATTTTGACAAGTGCATTTCCTAATATAACCTATATGGACAGGTTAATTGAAAACCATAAGTGCATGGAACCTTAAATAGGGTATGAGATTCTGTAGGTTTGTCCAGTGTGATGCCCTGATAAATCCAAGAATGATTTGAACAGTGAATAAAGAAGTATTTGCAAAGTCCCCTTGGAGGAATGGCAAAAAAAGGGAGAAAATTCAACATCCCCCATTTGGAGAATTCCTGATATTCTTGCAAGCAATGGGGCAACAAAATCAATAGGCCAAACCCTCAATCTTGGGATATGTTCATATGAAAATTATCCCCACAAAGGATAAGCTAAGCCTACTTAAAATTAGGCCTAAGGGTCACCCCCAGAGAACCTCTTTTGTTGTTCAGATGTGGCCCATCTCTCTATCAGAGCTGTCTCTATGAGGGACATTACTCCCAGGGGGTAAACCTCCCTGTCAATGTGGGACAGAGATCCTAGAATGAGCTAGGATTCAGCATCAAGTGATTGAGAAAACCTTCTCAACTGAAAGGGGGAAGAGAGAAATGAGACAAAATAAAGTTTCAGTGGCTGAGAGATTTCAAACAAGAGCCTAGAGGCTATCCTGGAGGTTATTGTTATGCATTATATAGATATCCCTTTTTCAGTTTATGGTATATTACAGAGGCTAGAGGAAAGTGACTGAAACTGCATAGAGCTGTGTTACAGTAGCCATGTTTCTTGATGATGACTGTATAATGATATATCCTTTGCAATGTGACTGTATGATTGTGAAAACCTAGTGTCTGATATTCCTTTTATCTATGTATGGGCAGATGAGTAAAAAATATGGATTAAAGATTAATAAATAATAAGGAACAAATGTTAAAATAAATTAAATAGACTGAAATACTAGTGATCAATGAAAGGGAGTGGTTAAGGTGTATAGGAAAAATAGGGGTGAAAAAGATTAAAATATATTGGGTAGCTGGAAATACTAGTGGTTGATGCGAGGGAGGGCTAAGGAGTATTGGCATGTATGAGTTTTTTTCTTTTATTTCTTTTTCTGGAGTAATGCAAATATTCTAAGATATGATCATTGTGATGAATATACAACTGTGTGATGATATTGTGTGCCACTGATTATACACGAAGTATGTAATGATCACATGTTAAGCATGTTCATATTTGTATGTTGTCTTGTTTTGACAATAAAAATATTAAAAAAACTTAAAACTGCTTTTCACTCAATATTAGCACATAAACTATTTCAATGTTAATTAAGATTCCTCTAATAATTATTTTAAAATTATTTAATTCCCTTAATAAATGATATACAAGGTTTCTAATAATTGTAATTTCTTGAAATAGTGTTGTGATGACCATCACTGAATACTGTTTTGTTTTGTTACCGTATTTCAGATGATACCCTTAGGATAGCTTATAAAAAGAAAAATTACTGGACTGAGATATATATGTTTTCATTTCTTAAGGCTCTTGATTTATATGGATGATTTGTTGTCCAAAAAGTTTGTACCAATATACAATATCTTTAGTTATATATATATATATATAATTAAAATTATATATATATAATTTTAATTAGTTCAATATATTTATAATATTTACTCTTTAGAATGAGATTTGAAGATACTAGCAAATCTGGTAGATGTGAATGAGAATTTCAGAAATAACTGCTAGCATCAAAGCTTTCAACTCTCTGCTAGGATAAAAATCACTGAAGCAAATAAAATTTCTCCATACACAGATTAGGGAGATACAGTGGTATAAAAGGATTAAAAAATGCGTCAAAGCTAATGGTAGACACAAATGCTAGATGAGAACATAACTGTGTGGAACTGAAGGCTAATGTTTATTAGATTTTAAGAAACATATGACTAGAAAATATCAGACTCTTTTTTTCAGGGCTCTCAGGGTGAAAGGGTTTATAAATGATCAATTTTCTCATTTGCGAAGTTAAAAACAAAGGATTACTTCAATTCAAAGACAAAAAAAAGATTGTTTACAAAAAAGAGCAGACTGCTAATGAGAAACAACACTAAAAATACTAGCAGTTTTTAAGGAAAATGTTAAGACTTCAAGAAAACAAAACAAAGGAAGAGTTGCTCTAGGGGTTAAAGAGTAAGAGCCACCAATTTTATGGCAGCTCATAAAGCAACATATCGTTTTCTTCACTCAATTCACTAAATATTTTCTGATTACCTAATAGATAGTGGGTACAGAATTAGGTCATGGGAAATAAAGAATTAGGCAGTATCCCTGTAATATGGAAGTTAAGAGTCTATTTTGGGAGTAAACAAATAAAGGCAATTACAGCATGATGTGATACCACTTTAATAATAACAAAGCTATGCATTCTCAAAAAAGGAGATGCCCTCATTAAACTATAAATTGACACAGTTGGCAAAGAGGAATTTGTTAATTTTATGAGAATAGCCAGTATTGTCAAAAGTAAGTATACAGGCTCTTATACACTTTTGGTCACGATGCAAATTGATACAACTTTGCCCATAGGAAATATGATCCCGTCAAGTACAGTAAAGGGAGATTTCACCTTCCTTGTAAGTCTAAAAATGTTTAACCTGCCAGTTTTATGGAAGATGACAGAGGATATGAGACTCCTGAGTCAAAGACAAAGAATTTCATTAATCACAGCAGTAGCAGTAGCCAGAATATCATTATCTTCTTCAAACCCCAACTTCCACAGAGTAAGTCAAAGAGAGTGAGGTGATGTGCATTTTCAATGGACTGCAAAGAGGAAGCCCAAGTGTAGGACATCTGATTATTTTTTTGATGGACATTAAGCCTGTGCATCCATTGCTCTGGAGCGATACATTATCTCTAACTTCTAAGGTTGCTCACTATACAAAAACCAGCGTCAAAATTCTTTGGAGCAAAGCAACTGTTTATAAGATGTAGAGAGCTGTGAGAAACTCATGGTTATTTCCAGGCAGACCCTAAACATCAAAAGTCTTAAAGACATTTAATATTACACAAATTATGGGATTGTCAAATCAGACTCAAGTGAATCAAAGTCTGTAACTTGTATTGAAGGAACAATTTCAAGTATAAAAATAACTGCAAAGCATTGACAGTGTAGGAAGAGATTGGAAATTACCATTACATTTTCCCAGTCCTTCCTTGTTACATTATCCCTCTAAGAATAGTGTATTAGTCACATCACTTACAAAGGAGGGAGCTGTTTCAGTCATGAAACAGTTCAATTTCATACTCAGTATTTTCATAGCATACATGACATATTCCAGGTATCCATTTCCCCTAAATATGGTTTGTTTACCTTAAGCAATTCTAAACAGACTGGATTATCTGTTAAAAGCATTCCATTACAAAGACACACTTGCTAACAAATATAATCAGTGGATTTGCAAAGGCCTGTCATTAGCATGTTTACAAGGAGACAGGTGAAACAGATGTTTTCATTGCTCTGAACTTATTTAGCTTCTTGACATGTTCATTCCCTTATCCATAAAATAAAAAAAATAAGAACACCTAACCTCATATGTTTATTCTGAGGACTAGAGTCAATACACGTAAGGCACTTAGAACATTGCTGTATAGTATGCCATATCTGATCACACCAGCCAATAGTAAGGACCTGTATTAGCATTCAAAATTATGATGAAATAGTCTATTTTAGGGAAATGCTTTAAAACACTGATATATCTGAATGATATATCGTTTTTGCTTTTGAGAGGTATTTAATACAATAGGAATATATGTTCATAACATAAGTAAAAGCTTGACTCAAAATTGTTACCATATACCAGATTTTCAGAATATATACCTGCATATATACACACACAGATGTAACACAGAGCTAAGGGTAAATTATTTCTTCTTTACATTTTAATATTGTCCACATTTTCTATGGGAATTTAGGAATTTATTTTTATGAAAGGTTCATATGGATAACATGTTAATCACTGGAATAAAAGTGAGGGTTTTTTTTTTTTCAACTCTATCCAGATTCTATTTCCTTAACTCAGGCTGCATTAACCTCAGTTCAAAATCTCTTTCTAACTAGTTCTTTAAAATTACTGAAAGAACTGTTTAAGGTGAAAAACAATCACATTATCTTATATGGTGCTTCCAGTTTTTAAATTATTTGTTCCCCAAACTAGTGTATTTTTCCTATATCAAATGCTGCCAACATATCATATCCTAATCAATGATTCCTCCATGCCAGTGAGACTATCTTCATTTACTGAAGAGAGACATATTTGATTGTAAATTCTCTTTACAGTCCACCAGGAATTATGAGAACAATAAGACAGAGAGCATTGAAGCTATAATTATGTGACATGAGACTTCATGTTATCTACTGTGTTACATGAAAACCAGCTTGATTATAAAACTAGTAAGTTAAATTCTTAATCTGTATCAGTTGGTTATTTTACTGACTATATTTTCCCGACAAAAGTAACTGAATCACTGACTTATTTGGAACTGACGGACAACTAAAGAATCAGTCTAACTAGTAAAGAATTTAGCCGATTTGCCACTATGCAATTAAATTCAGCTGATCTGAACAGGCAGCATTTCCTTTCTCTTTTACTGTATGATGTACTTCCTTTGTGAATCTGAGTGCAGGAGTTAAGTAGAACAATCTGCTCAAAAATAGAAGGATGTTTCTTTCATTCTCTGATAGGGAGCAACTGAGTTGATAAACTTTTCTGCCTTCTCCAAAGAAGCTATTAAACCAATCTTGTTCATTTTGCAGATGTAGAAACTTCAATCCAGAAAGATAGGTGTTTACTTATGAGAAAATAGTTAATTAGGAAACAGAACTGGGTCAAGGACAAAGGTTTTGGTACTCAGATCTATCTTCTTCTTCCTAGGACCAAATCTTTCTAAAACACTTTCTGTCAAAAGAGCTGTTTGAATCAATAACAATGGATATACACACTGGTATTTTTCTGGGGAAGGTATCTGGAAATGAGAAAGATTGGTGTAAATATCATAAACAAATGGACTGGTCACAAGTAGGAAATCTAAAGCAGACACTCAACAAAATGAGCCAATGTAGCATGAGGAACCAGGGATGGAGGTATTTTAGCTCCAACAGAACTCACGGATTGAAATTTCGTCAAAGGCATAGTGTATACTGAATATGAAAAAAGCAACATAAGTCCTTGATCTTGGGAAATGGAGAAGTAGAGGTTGTTACCTTGACAAACTTGACCTCAGGTTATAGTTGAGCTTGGAGATGAACGGTCAACAGGGACCCTAATCTGTAAGACTGGGAGAGGCAGAGATGGAGGCAGAGAGGACTATGCACCATTAGTTGTAAATCTTTGAAAAACATAATACTCTAGCACTTAAGAATTTTTTTCATGGATTCTGTTAAAGAGTGAGTAATATTAAAATACATACATATAATTTTCTGTAGTTCATCATTAATACTGACCACTAGGACTTCAGATTTTGATAAACTATTCACTTAGCCTGAATAGCAAAATGCTTGAAATGACATTACCTAAGGGCTTTACACAGAGAAAAACATGAAAATACAGTGAGCTGCCAGATGGCAGATGTATTTGCAGAGCTCAGGAAAATGCTGTGGAGAAAACACTTCTGAACAATAGCAACTGGAGCCTACCTTGGCACTTGTTATCTATTTGCAGTAATTCATAAAATTTTAATGTTGGGACGTTAAACAGAGCACAGAAGAGATACTGCTATGGTCTGCTAAGGGTTGGTGCTGGATTAAGACCTATCATCAGGGTTATGAAAAACACAACAGAATGAGCAGCTATAATGATTTAATGATTTCTTTCATCTAAGAAGATAGAGCTAACTGATAAATATACAAATTACTTCATATAATTTATTTACAATCTGCATGGAATCACACGACAGCATCACGCTATTAAGTTCTGTGATGATGTATACCATCACTGGCCAGGTTTACTGAGGTAGTCGCAGAAATTCTTTCCCTGCGGTATCAATATATAAGAATGGAGCACCCTTACTTGTGCTTAATTTGCCTAATTAGCACAGCCACTCTACATTATCAAGTGTTATTTCTGGAATCAATTTATACAGATGCTTTGTGTGATATGGGAGATGAAATGAATATCTCCAAAATAATATACATACAAAAAGGAACACAGACTGGCAGTTAGACACAAAGAATGGTATTTCTCTCTCTGAATCTATGAAAATCTATTATTTTTTAATCTATGAAAACTGATAATTCCTTATTTATATTATAAATGAATATTCTAATCATAACCTGGCTTTTAACAAGGTGAGGAAGATGATAGAGAATATTTGACTATTGCTACTAGGTCCCTTGAGACTTGGAATTATAAATTGTGGGGAGGGACTGATGGCCTCTCCACCAGAACATCCTCAGAGGGAAGGTGGCCACTCTCCATCACTACCCACTTTCTACCCCCACATCCCCCACCCTTCTCCATATTAGTTATGCTTATTTAACTCAATTCCAAGAACGATCTATGCATACTTGAACACTAAAGCCCAACCAGTTAGCTAAAAATACTTTTATTCCTAGCAAGTAGAGTCTAGAAATAGATGACAGTTTCCATACTTGATAAATGAGTTTCTGGAGGTGCTCAAAACCCTAGGTACCTATAAAAGCAACATGTTATAGCTTCTTGACCTACACTAACACTGTGTAGTGTCTCTGCTTGGCTGATGACAGACTAAATTCCCTCTGATAGACTATAGATACTGAGTCTTTCATCTGGCCTTATCAGCTCCTTTCCTGGTCCTGGCCTTGGCTTCTGGTAATTACTCATACTTCTCCCCAGTGTCCCCTACTCCCCTCTCAAAATCACAAAGCCATGCAATGCCTGCTCCACTCAGAGCAGAAGTTTTGGAAATGAATGCTTACCCAGCTTGGATGTGAATTTGATCATGTCCCTAGGGCTCAGGACACTTGGACTCATCATCATTCACTCCCTTCCCCGCCTTGTAGTTGTCTACAACTGTCTTGATTGCACTCACACTTAAACTCACATACGCTCACTTTAGTGTAGAACCAGCTATTTGTTGGCTTTCCATTCTTGGAAGAGCTCCTAGTGTCAATAATGCAGCACAGATCTACAGTTTCAGATACTCTGGGTTGCTTTATAAAGGCTCATTCAGCATAAAATTCATGCAATGGGGTAAGTTAACTTGTGACTTCCGTTACTTGTGAAGTTGGTGGGCCACGTTTGCCTAAACAAACTGGTTCTCAATTGAGATTAATTTCTTCATTTCTACCATATGCTCCATACACAACAAATGAATAGTTTAAATGAAAAGAACCACAGTTTTTCTAACTCTGGATTCCGAATGAGACATTAGTGTGGTCTTCAATACAGTGGCTTGGGAAGAGTGAGAGAACAGTGTCTGAGTCAACCGATAATGAACATCTATATGTTCAGAGAAACGAGACCCAACAGCGGAATATTATGCTAAATTATTAACGAATATGAAAACTCTAAATTTGTTCTTTAGAAAAATTTTATTTTCAAAGTTATCTATATCTATACATGTCATTTAGAGTTCTTAATAAAGCACTTGGGCCACACACCCCTCACCTGCATAAATTTACTTGATAGAAACCTCCAAATCATGTACATTTAAGCTGATTACCCTTCTACATTTAAAACATCTGAAAATCTCACTTTAGAAAAATGGGCAATAATTTTTTCAGATTCCTGATCTTTTATTTCAGAATCAACTAAGATAAGTTGCTCATAATGAAAATTAATCAGCAAAAATCTAAGAAATAAGAAACTAAGCTCTTCTGTTGTGCTATCTTTCAGAGAAGGATGGGTAATACGTGAAGGTGAATAATTGGTGATGTTTTTGATTATGAGTTTTACACAGCTAGGGGTACACATATTACAACCAAATTGTTACCTTTATCCTCTTTCCTTCCTTCTTTTCCTTTTTTTAAAACAGCTTTATTCACACATCATATAACCCTACCCTAAGTATATAATCAATGGCTCTTAGTATAATCATAGTTATGCATTCACCACCACAATCAATATGAAAGTATTCCTATTTTTTCTGGAAAAATAAAATTAAAAAATCCTATACCCCTCCCTTATATCACCCTATTACTGACATTTAGCTTTGGTATAGACAGTTTTAAGATATTCTCCATTATAGGGAAAGCTACAGAAGAAATGGAAAGAGGTATGTATCTTAATTTTCTAAAATTATAATGAATTGATCCCATTAGCACAGACCCAAATATGTAGACATATAATCATGATAAAGAAAAACTAAATACTTTGTAAGTTGACTAAAGAAAGTCATGAAAAATGAGCCTCAACTAATTATCAAACGCATAATAAATATTAATGACAGTTCATAAAGTGAAAGAGTCTTAGATTCTCAGCCTAGCCAAGCCCTAAGCATTGTTCAACAGATTTTGGGGTAGGAGAAGGGAGCTTTGCATGGTGGGATCACTCATCATCAACAGAATAGTGAATGATCAGACATGTCCCTCACAAAGACCACCAGAGAATACCGCTAATACAGCAAAATTAAGTTTACTGAATTCACTGAAGAAAGGGAGATCACCAACTTGATAGCCTCAATAAGGCATTAAAAGGGGAAAGTTAGAAGAGATGTTGGACTTTAAAGTATGGGGTAAAGTAGTTTAAGGCAGGTCTTTCAAGATGGGGGAATAATTAGAACTGGAAAAGGTTTATGACATAATCATTTAGGATTATTGGTATAGAAGTCAAGAGCCCTGAAGAAAGTCTTAATGATCAAACTATTGTCCTGATGTGTCCAGACGAATAAGCTGCTTGTTCTAATGAATGAACTGTTGTTCAAACTACTCACCTAGATAAATTTGTTTGTAAGAATTTTTTGAAGCATAAGTTGAAAACATACATTAGTTTTCAGTTTTATCTTCCTAGTTAAGAATTTTCTGTGCAAGGAGTTAAATCTTTTTGACAGGTAGTCCCAGTCATCAGTTCCATTAGGTAATGAAGCCCTGATTTAGTTTTTACACAAGCAGGGATCTTAATGAAACATGAAGAAGCTGACTTTTAACAAAGCATGCATAAAATCTCCCAAGATATACTGGAAAGAAGCTAAAATACAGGCTGAATCAGCTTTCAATTCTGGAGTACCATTCTTCTGAGAAATATTTGGAAACGGGGGGAGACAGATTTGTTTGTCACTGTACAGGGAAGTACTATTTTTTGTTGTTGTTGTTGTTATATATATATATATTTTTTTTTTATTAATTAAAAAAATTAACTAACACAACAATAGAAATCAATCCATTCTACATATGCAATCAGTAATTCTTAATGTCATCACATAGGTGTATGGTCATCATTTCTCAGTACATATGCATCGATTTAGAGAAAGAAATAGCACTACAACAGAAAAAGAAATAAAGTGATAACACAGAGAGAAAACACAAATAAAAATAAAAAGTACAAAAATATATAAGAGAAAAAAAACAAAACAAACAAATAAAAAACTATAGATCAGATGCAACTTCATTCAGCGTTCCAAGATAATTACATTACAATTAGGCAGTATTGTGCTGACCATTTTTTTTTTTTTAGACGTCATACCATTCTACATATGCAATCAGTAATTCTTAACATCATCACATAGATGCATGATCATCGTTTCTTAGTACATTTGCATCGGTTTAGAAGAACTAGCATTATAACAGAAAAAGATATAGAATGTTAATATAGAGAAAAAAAATAAAAGTAATAATAATAAGAACAAAACAAACAAAACAAAACAAAACAAAAACCTATAGCTCGGATGCAGCTTCATTCAGTATTTTAACATGATTACTTTACAATTAGGTATTATTGTACTGTCCATTTTTGAGTTTTTGTATCTAGTCCTATTGCACCGTCTGTATTCCATCAGCTCTGATTACCCATTATCTTACCCTGTTTCTAACTCCTGCTGAACTCTGTTACCAATGACATATTCCAAGTTTATTCTCGAGTGTCGATTCACATCATTGGGACCATACAGTATTTGTCTTTTAGCTTTTGGCTAGACTCACTCAGCATAATGTTTTCTAGGTCCATCCATGTTATTACATGCTTCATAAGTTTATCCTGTCTTAACGCTGCATAATATTCCATCGTACGTATATACCACAGTTTGTTTAGCCACTCGTCTGTTGATGGACATTTTGGCTGTTTCCATCTCTTTGCAATTGTAAATAACGCTGCTATAAACATTGGTGTGCAAATGTCTGTTTGAGTTTTTGCCCTTAATTCCTTTGAGTAGATTCCCAGCAATGGTATTGCTGGATCGTATGGCAATTCTATATTCAGCTTTTTGAGGAACCGCCAAACTGCTTTCCACAGTGGTTGCACCATTTGACATTCCCACCAACAGTGGATAAGTGTGCCTCTTTCTCCGCATCCTCTCCAGCACTTGTCATTTTCTGTTTTGCTGATAATGGCCATTCTGGTGGGTGTGAGATGATATCTCATTGTGGTTTTGATTTGCATTTCTCTAATGGCCAGGGACATTGAGCATCTCTTCATGTGTCTTTTGGCCATTTGTATTTCCTCCTCTGAGAGGTGTCTATTCAAGTCTTTTTCCCATTTTGTAATTGGGTTGGCTATCTTTTTGTTGTTGAGTTGAACAATCTCATTATAAATTCTGGATACTAGACCTTTATCTGATATGTCGTTTCCAAATATTGATTCCCATTGTGTAGGTTGTCTTTCTACTTTCTTGATGAAGTTCTTTGATGCACAAAAGTGTTTAATTTTGAGGAGTTCCCATTTATTTATTTCCTTCTTCAGTGCTCTTGCTTTAGGTGTAAGGTCCATAAAACCGCCTCCAATTGTAAGATTCATAAGATATCTCCCTACATTTTCCTCTAACTGTTCTATGGTCTTAGACCTAATGTTTAGATCTTTGATCCATTTTGAGTTAACTTTTGTATAGGGTGTGAGATATGGGTCTTCTTTCATTCTTTTGCATAAGGATATCCAGTTCTCTAGGCACCATTTATTGAAGAGACTGTTCTGTCCCAGGTGAGTTGGCTTGACTCCCTTATCAAAGATCAAATGACTATAGATGAGAGGGTCTATATCTGAGCACTCTATTCGATTCCATTGGTCGATATATCTATCTTTATGCCAATACCATGCTGTTTTGACCACTGTGGCTTCATAATATGCCTTAAAGTCTGGCAGCGCAAGACCTCCAGCTTCGTTTTTTTTCCTCAAGATGTTTTTAGCAATTCGGGGCACCCTGCCTTTCCAGATAAATTTGCTTATTGGTTTTTCTATTTCTGAAAAATAAGTTGTTGGGATTTTGATTGGTATTGCATTGAATCTGTAAATCAATTTAGGTAGGATTGACATCTTAACTATATTTAGTCTTCCAATCCATGAACACGGTATGCCCTTCCATCTGTTTAGGTCTTCTGTGATTTCTTTTAGCAGTTTTTTGTAGTTTTCTTTGTATAGGTCTTTTGTCTCTTTAGTTAAATTTATTCCTAGGTATTTTATTCTTTTAGTTGCAATTGTAAATGGGATTCGTTTCTTGATTTCCCCCTCAGCTTGTTCATTGCTAGTGTATAGAAATGCTACAGATTTTTGAATGTTGATCTTGTAACCTGCTACTTTGCTGTACTCATTTATTAGCTCTAGTAGTTTTGTTGTGGATTTTTCCGGGTTTTCGACGTATAGTATCATATCGTCTGCAAACAGTGATAGTTTTACTTCTTCCTTTCCAATTTTGATGCCTTGTATTTCTTTTTCTTGTCTAATTGCTCTGGCTAGAACCTCCAACACAATGTTGAATAATAGTGGTGATAGTGGACATCCTTGTCTTGTTCCTGATCTTAGGGGGAACGTTTTCAATTTTTCCCCATTAAGGATGATATTAGCTGTGGGTTTTTCATATATTTCCTCTATCATTTTAAGGAAGTTCCCTTGTATTCCTATCCTTTGAAGTGTTTTCAACAGGAAAGGATGTTGAATCTTGTCAAATGCCTTCTCTGCATCAATTGAGATGATCATGTGATTTTTCTGCTTTAATTTGTTGATACAAATTAATGATTACATTAATTGATTTTCTTATGTTGAACCATCCTTGCATACCTGGGATGAATCCTACTTGGTCATGATGAATAATTCTTTTAATGTGTTGTTGGATACGATTTGCTAGAATTTTATTGAGGATTTTTGCATCAATATTCATTAGAGAGATCGGCCTGTAGTTTTCTTTTCTTGTAATATCTTTGCCTGGTTTTGGTATGAGGGTAATGTTGGCTTCATAGAATGAGTTAGGTAGTTTTCCCTCCACTTCGATTTTTTTGAAGAGTTTGAGGAGAGTTGGTACTAATTCTTTCTGGAATGTTTGATAGAATTCACATGTGAAGCCGTCTGGTCCTGGACTTTTCTTTTTAGGAAGCTTTTGAATGACTGCTTCGATTTCTTTAATTGTGATTGGTTTGTTGAGATCATCTATCTCTTCTTGAGTCAAAGTTGGTTGTTCATGTCTTTCCAGGAACCCGTCCATTTCCTCTAAATTGTTGTATTTATTAGCGTAAAGTTGCTCATAGTATCCTGTTATTACCTCCTTTATTTCTGTGAGGTCAGTAGTTATGTCTCCTCTTCCATTTCTGATCTTATTTATTTGCATCCTCTCTCTTCTTCTTTTTGTCAATCTTGCTAAGGGCCCATCAATCTTATTGATTTTCTCATAGAACCAACTTCTGGCCTTATTGATTTTCTCTATTGTTTTCATGTTTTCAATTTCATTTATTTGTGCTCTAATCTTTGTTATTTCTTTCCTTTTGCTTGTTTTGGGGTTAGCTTGCTGTTCTTTCTCCAGTTCTTCCAAATGGATAGTTAATTCCTGAATTTTTGCCTTTTCTTCTTTTCTGATATAGGCATTTAGAGCAATAAATTTCCCTCTTAGCACTGCCTTTGCTGCGTCCCATAAGTTTTGATATGTTGTGTTTTCATTTTCATTCGCCTCGAGGTATTTGCTAATTTCTCTAGCAATTTCTTCTTTGACCCACTCGTTGTTTAGGAGTGTGTTGTTGAGCCTCCACGTATTTGTGAATTTTCTGGCACTCTGCCTATTATTGATTTCCAACATCATTCCTTTATGGTCCGAGAAAGTGTTGTGTAAGATTTCAATCTTTTTAAATTTGTTAAGACTTGCTTTGTGACCCAGCATATGGTCTATTTTTGAGAATGATCCATGAGCACTTGAGAAAAAGGTGTATCCTGCTGTTGTGGGATGTAATGTCCTATAAATGTCTATTAAGTCTAGTTCATTTATAGTAATATTCAGATTCTCTATTTCTTTGTTGATCTTCTGTCTAGATGTTCTGTCCCTTGATGAGAGTGGTGAGTTGAAGTCTCCAACTATTATAGTATTTGAGTTTATTTCCCTTTTCAGTGTTTGCAGTGTATTCCTCACGTATTTTGGGGCATTCTGGTTCGGTGCGTAAATATTTATGATTGTTATGTCTTCATGTTTAATTGTTCCTTTTATTAGTATATAGTGTCCTTCTTTGTCTCTTTTAACTGCTTTACATTTGAAGTCTAATTTGTTGGATATTAGTATAGCCACTCCTGCTCTTTTCTGGTTGTTATTTGCATGAAATATCTTTTCCCAACCTTTCACTTTCAACCTATGTTTATCTTTGGGTCTAAGATGTGTTTCCTGTAGACAGCATATAGAAGGATCCTGTTTTTTAATCCATTCTGCCAATCTATGACTTTTGATTGGGGAATTCAGTCCATTGACATTTAGTGTTATTACTGTTTGGATAATATTTTCCTCTAACATTTTGCCTTTTGTATTATATATATCATATCTGATTTTCCTTCTTTCTACACTCTTTTCCATATCTCTCTCTTCTGTCTTTTTGTATCTGACTCTAATGCTCCCTTTAGTATTTCTTGCAGAGCTGGTCTCTTGGTCACGAATTCTTTCAGTGACTTTTTGTCTGAGAATGTTTTAATTTCTCCCTCATTTTTGAAGGATAATTTTGCTGGATATAGGAGTCTTGGTTGGCAGTTTTTCTCTTTTAGTATTTTAAATATATCATCCCACTGTCTTCTAGCTTCCATGGTTTCAGCTGAGAAATCTACACATAGTCTTATTGGGTTTCCCTTGTATGTGATGGATTGTTTTTCTCTTGCTTCTTTCAAGATCCTCTCTTTCTCATTGACCTCTGACATTCTAACTAGTAAGTGTCTTGGAGAACGCCTATTTGGGTCTAATCTCTTTGGGGTGCGCTGCACTTCTTGGATCTGTAATTTTAGGTCTTTCATAAGAGTTGGGAAATTTTCAGTGAAAATTTCTTCCATTAGTTTTTCTCCTCCTTTTCCCTTCTCTTCTCCTTCTGGGACACCCACAACACGTATATTTGTGCGGTTCATATTGTCCTTGAGTTCCCTGATACCCTGTTCAAATTTCTCCATTCTTTTCCCTATAGTTTCTGTTTCTTTTTGAAATTCAGATGTTCCATCCTCCTAATCACTAATTCTATCTTCTGTCTCTTTAAATCTATCATTGTAACTATCCATTATTTTTTCTATGTTTGCTACTTTATCCTTCACTTCCATAAGTTCTGCGATTTGTTTTTTCAGTTTTTCTATTTCTTCTTTATGTTTAGCCCATGTCCTCTTCATGTCCTCCCTCAATTTATCGATTTCATTTTTGAAGAGGTTTTCCATTTCTGTTCGTATATTCAGGATTAGTTGTCTCAGCTCTTGTGTCTCATTTGAGCTATTGGTTTGTTCCTTTGACTGGGCCATATTCTCAAGGAAGTACTATTTTTATTTAGAGAACAGTGTCTACGTATGCTACATGAATTGCAATAACATCCCACATGACAAATAACTGACATATATCATATTCCACTACAGCCCCTATTAAGAAATAGTAGCTGGGTGATAGTAATTTTACATATTCTCCCAGTTGTGTAAAGTCCCACAATCAAAGCATACGAATTAGCAACCTGCTATTTTATGATGATCATATTCATTAACATGCTAGAAAGTTATGTTCTTTTATTTTCAACATCCCATAAAAGATGTAAATGGAAAAAAAGGATTAAACAGAGCTAGAAAGAATAGCTAAATTGAAAAAAATTCAATTTTTAAAAAATTGATAATAAAATAAATGCAAATTTAGTAAGGACAGAGTACAGAATGCCCTAGTCCAGCGGATAAACCTAAGACCTAATAATTTGATGAAAAATTGGATAAAATTATCAGAATAACTCTAGAGTGCCAATCTCAAAGCACATAAGGAGAACAATGTTGTACTATGTTCATCATATTTAATGTACATAATGTAGAGACCTTGGCAAATCAAAATGAAGCCAAGAGAAAGTAATTAGGATGATGATGAGGTGAAGACTATGGAATATCAGTATCAAGTGCAAAATTACCAAAGTAACTAAGAGCTTTTAGCTTGGAGAAATCAGAAAGACCTAAGCAAAGAAGAAATTGAATCAACATTTGAAGGACTGTTATCTTGACAGATTGATTTGAGATTATTCTAATCTTGCCAGTCAAAGTGTGGCCTATTGACTAGCAGCACTGGCTTCAGCTGCGTGTTCATTAGAAATGCAAACTATTAGGTCCCATCCTGGACCCACTGCTTTAGAACTTGTATTGTTAAAATTATGTTAAAAGATTCCCAGGTGATTCTTACGTGCACATGTATGTGCAGGTTTTAGTTAGAGAATTATTTCTCAAACTTTTCCAACAGTAATAATCACTCAGAGAATGTGATAAAATGTAGACCTCCAGGGCCAAGTTCAAACTTTTATTCAAAATTTCCCAGGGGAAGAGGCCAGGAAATCTATAGTTCTACCAAGTACTCACATAATTCTGTTTGATAAGTTTGGGAAAACCCTGCTGCAATTCACAGAACTAGAACTAGACAATTCAAATCAGTTAGATTTTGACTAAATTTATCAAACTTTGCCCTATCAGAAGAACAAACTGTTAGGGGAGGTTATGATCCCAATTAACAGAGATATTACAAATACAGGCTGACCACCTATCAGAGTTGATAAAGAAGAAAAGTTTGTCCCACTATGGTAGGTGCACCTAAGTGAATCTATGGTTCCTTCCCAATAAAAATTTAGATTTAGATTCTTCTAAACACAGCTGACATTTCTCAAACCAATTTATAGAAACAAACTTAAGCCCCAATTCAAGAATTAAAGACTTTTGACCCCCATTTCTATGGTCCATTCCCACTGCTGCTTTTCCTGAGCACTGCTGGTAATTCAGCCAAACTATGATCCCAATGGCACCAGGAACTGAAAATAGATCCACAGGTTCCAGGAAGTAAAGAGTTTTCTATTGAGCTCAGCTTGAATTAACTTCAAGGAGTCTTACAGCTGTCTAGATTTTTTTTTTTTATTAATTAAAAAAAGAATTAACAAAACAATTAGAAATCATTCCAATCTACATGTACAATCAGTAATTCTTTTTTTTTATTAATTAAAAAAAGAATTAACAAAACAATTAGAAATCATTCCAATCTACATGTACAATCAGTAATTCTTAATAACATCACATAGTTGCATATTCATCATTTCTTAGTACATTTGCATCGATTTAGAAAAAGAAATAACAAGACAACAGAATAAGAATTAAAGCAATAATAGAAAGAAAAAAAAAACAAAAAAAAACAAAAACAAAAAACCTATACCTCACATGCAGCTTCATTCAGTGTTTTAACATAATTGCATTACAATTGGGTAGTATTGTGCTGTCCATTTCTGAGTTTTTATATCCAGTCCCGTTGTACAGTCTGTATCCCTTCATCTCCAATTATCCCTTCTTTTTTTTTTTTTTTTTTTAATTAACGGAAAAAAAGAAATTAACCCAACATTTAGAGATCATACCATTCTACACATGCAATCATTAATTCTTAACATCATCACATAGATGCATGATCATCATTTCTTACTACATTTGCATTGGTTTAGAAGAACTAGCAACATAACCGAAAAAGATATAGAATGTTAATATAGAGAAAAAAATAAAAGTAATAATAGTAAAATCAAAACAACACAAAACAAAACAAAAACCTATAGCTCAGATGCAGCTTCATTCAGTGTTTTAACATGATTACTTTACAATTAGGTATTATTGTGCTGTCCATTTTTGAGTTTTTGTATCTAGTCCTGTTGCACAGTCTGTATCCCTTCAGCTTCAATTACCCATTGTCTTACCCTGTTTCTAACTCCTGCTGAACTCTGTTACCAATGACATATTTCAAGTTTATTCTCGAATGTCCGTTCACATCAGTGGGACCATACAGTATTTGTCCTTTAGTTTTTGGCTGGATTCACTCAGCATAATATTCTCTAGGTCCATCCATGTTATTACATGGTTCATAAGTTTATCTTGTCTTAAAGCTGCATAATATTCCATCGTATGTATATACCACAGTTTGTTTAGCCACTCTTCTGTTGATGGAGATTTTGGCTGTTTCCATCTCTTTGCAATTGTAAATAATGCTGCTATAAACATTGGTGTGCAAATGTCCGTTTGTGTCTTTGCCCTTAAGTCCTTTGAGTAGATACCTAGCAATGGTATTGCTGGGTCGTATGGCAATTCTATATTCAGCTTTTTGAGGAACCGCCAAACTGCCTTCCACAGTGGTTGCACCCTTTGACATTCCCACCAACAGTGGATAAGTGTGCCTCTTTCTCCGCATCCTCTCCAGCACTTGTCATTTTCTGTTTTGTTGATAATGGCCATTCTGGTGGGTGTGAGATGATATCTCATTGTGGTTTTGATTTGCATTTCTCTAATGGCCAGGGACATTGAGCATCTCTTCATGTGCCTCTTGGCCATCCGTATTTCCTCTTCTGAGAGATGTCTGTTCAAGTCTTTTTCCCATTTTGTAATTGGGTTGGCTGTCTTTTTGTTGTTGAGATGAACAATCTCTTTATAAATTCTGGATACTAGACCTTTATCTGATATATCATTTCCAAATATTGTCTCCCATTGTGAAGGCTGTCTTTCTACTTTCTTGATGAAGTTCTTTGATGCACAAAAGTGTTTAATTTTGAGGAGTTCCCATTTATTTATTTCCTTCTTCAGTGCTCTTGCTTTAGGTTTAAGGTCCATAAAACCGCCTCCAGTTGTAAGATCCATAAGATATCTCCCAACATTTTCCTCTAACAGCTGTCTAGATTTTTGACACCAATTCATGTTATGGAGAATAATTTGATGCTGTAATTTATTCACAGTTAATTCTTATTAAATGAAACTCAGTGGTAGTTTTACCATAATAAGAAAGTATTGCCTTTTTTAGTGCCAGAAAAATGTTCACAGAGGTGAAAAATTGAGGCTCACCTATGATCAGGTAATATGCAGGTAATTGTTACATGGAGTTCTCAAATTGAGTAGATACAAGAGTTATCAAGTTGAACTGCAATGAAATTCCACCCTTATTTCTTTGTTATTACTCTGGTTGTTTGAAGATCAGATTCAAATAGAGTTTTGCACTTCTGTTTCAAACTAGTACCAGGTTACACCACTCACTCATGATTTTCCAGCAGATATCATAACAAAATTAGATGGCTGTCATTTCATTCAGCCATACTCTTTCATTTTTTCATGTATTATAGCTGTTATGATGGAAAAAACAGTTACTCTGAGTAAGAAGTGAGAATGGGCAAAGAGGAGAGAACCTGATGGGTATGAAGACTGACTTTCCAGTCTAAGATTTGGACTTCGAAAGCAGGGACCATTTCTCCATGCCAGTAAGAACTTAGGTATGAGATTTGTATTGGGAATGTTGCTATGACTGGACAGAAGCATAAAGAGCATAGAGGAAGTATATAGGGTTCCAAAATGTTCAAAGTCATTTGCTGGGCATTATTTTTTTTAAAGAAACAGTCTTTCCCTTAAAATTGAAACTAAGAAATAATACTTAAATCTATCTCGAATAGTAGCATTACCACTTACCAGCCATTCATGTTAAAAATCTCCAGCTGTTGCTTACTGCTCCTTCTTTCAAAGTCCCCACATCCAATTGTTCCCCAAGTCTTCTTTATTTTACCTATTAAAATGTTCTTTAAAATAGTACATCCTCTCCAATCTAATGAGTTAACAATTTATTCATTTAATACATATTTTAGAGCACCTATTATGTATTGGACATCGTCTCACACAAGGATTAAAACATGAACCGACCAAGTCACTACTAAACACCCAGCAACTCAATTACAGAAAAAGTTTCCATCTCATCTCTTCCCGTCCCTCAACCAATGCATTTCTACCAAGATGATCTTTCTAACAGACTGACTCTGCTAAAGTCTCAATGACATCCAACTGGCTGAAAATAGTGTTTCTCAAATGTGAGTAATCATGACAATTACCTCAATGATTTGGAAAGAAAGAGAGAGAGGGAGGGGAGAAAGGTAGGAAGGAAACAAAGAGGAAGGAAAGAAGATAGAATAATTCCCAGGCCTCCTCTCTAACCAATTCTTATTTCATACGTTTGGACTGGAGTCAAGAAGGCAGACTTTTTACCAGGCTCCCTTAGTGATTCTTATGATCAGACAAGTTTAGGAAACACTAGATTAAAGAGTACAGCCAAAATACATAGCTTGTCATTAGAAGCCCTCCATAATCCTCCTAATCTACTATATGTGTAGTACTTCACATTCTTCAAAGTAACCTACCATTCAATCCATTCATTCGCAGTCTTGCTAACAAACCAAAATTAACTGTGAAGCTTTATAAACAATCCACATTGTAGACCCCATCCCTGGATCTCCAGAGATGCTGATTCTGCAGATCAGGGGCAGAGCCCACAAACAGCCCAATATGTGATACAGACACACAGTAGGAGTTGAAATCTATGCCCAAACCATATCATAATAGACTATCAACAGCCCATCAACTCAAACAGCCCATCAACTCCTTCTCCCCATGATGTTGTTAAGCCTGTTTCCCTAGCCAGAGATACACTTTTCCCCCTTTTCAAAACTTTCTTTAAATATCACCTCATCTGTGAAGACTTCACTATTTTGTCCACCCCAGCCCAAAGAAATGAAAATTTCTTTGAGTTTCCCTAATACTTTGCTCACAGTGGTAACCTCTAACTGCATTGTTTAGTTCCTATTTCAATAAGTTTGCCTATTCTGTTATTGCATGACCTTTCATGCTAAAGACAATGACATTTTCTTCCTTATATACCTTATACACTAGTATAGCATCTGGAAAAGGAATAGAAAGTAAAATGGAATGAAGTGGTAGAAATTGAGAGGAGGCATAAGGAGAGGCATTTGGGATGCTGGTAGTCTCCTATTTCATTTCCTAGGTGGGTGTTACACTTAGATTTTCACTTTATGACAATTCACTGAGCTTTGCATGTATGATTTGTTTACATGTCTTTACGTGTGTTTTACTCAACAAAAAGTTTAAGAAAGGGGTGATATTCTCTCTCCCAGTGGAGACACACCCACAGTTCAAACTAAGAAAGGAGACTACCAGCTACTAGCCTCTCTACTACAGTATCACTTTGCCTTGAGCCATCTCCTTTAAAGAAAGATATTATGTATCTTTCCTATGGAGGCCCATTCAATGCTCCTTTTAACAAAAAAATCACAGAATTTCTTCAATATTTCTTGGGTATTAATTTTATTGCAGAAAAAAAGAATAAGTATTATCTTTATTCATGAGTTGAAAACTGGAAAAGAGCTATTTGAGGTAAATGTTCTGAGTGGGGTATTAGGATTCTTGATAGACTTTTAAAGTAGAGAGAGTCTCATTACTATTAGATGATTTGAAAGAATAACGAAAATACACCTAGGAATCAAAAATTCTGATTGCTAGTCTTTTATGCCTCCATTACAATTTACTAGTCATGGATTGCAAAAATTTTACTCTACGCTTTTGAGACCCAGATTCCAAGAGAATAAAATATATTTTTCATTCATTAATTCATAAAGTACTATATATAAAACTCAACTACTTTATGCTGGACTCTGATTTAGTGCTGGAAATATGACAAGCTTGCTGCCCTCAGGATACTTACTACAAGAATGAAGACCTTTCTCAGCAACCAGACTGTCAACACTCTAGAAAATGTCAGCATAAGGAACACACAGTTTGTGTGAAGAGCCCCAGAGGAACATCACATCAATGTAGAACTCAGGCTTCTTGGGAAGAAGAGACCTCAGACTGACAAATGGTGGGGTAGCAGAAAGGAGCTGGCTATAGTTCGCACTTTCTGTAGTCAGGTCATAATATGATCAAGGGTGTTACATGGGGCTTCCATTACAAGATGAGGTTTGGGTATCATCTCTTCCCCAATGCTGTTTTCAGAAGGAGGGGGTCTCTCTAGTTAATGTTCAAAATTTTGGCGGTGGAAAATACATCTGCTGGGTTCAGATGAGGCCAGGTGTTGTTTATTCAGTAACGGAAGCCCAGAAAGATTAGTTAACTCTTGAAGGAAAATGACTCTGAATTTGTATCAGGTTCAGCTGCTTTGGTTCAGGCCGTAACAGTTAAAAACAAGGATCTGAGAAATTTTTTGAATGGTATTATGTCTGAAAAAGAAACAGTTCAGCAGGCTGATGAATAAGATCTAGAGTTGCCTAGCAATGAAAACAAGATGCTAGACCTATTTGTGATATTTAAAAAGTGTAATGAAATGCATCTGCTAAAAAAAAAGATGCTTACAGACTACTAGGAAGATAGAGGACTTTCATATAATATGGTAAAAGCTTCTGAGGAGGGCACATTATTACTAGAAATGATTAATACTTCCTGTCCATTTAACCTCACATCAGAGACCTGTTCTCAAACACTAATAAAATCAATTGTTTGGTCACACCTGGTTGGCAGTGGAGAAAAAAATGAAAAACATTGCAAACATTAAAGCCTTGTGTGTGGTATGCTGGTCCTTTTATTATGCTAACTCTTATGACTGGCGGGGTTGTTACAACTGGCACTCATTAATTTAACTAATATTTACCCACGTTCCAACTATTGCAAGGCACTAGGTTAAAGGCTAAAATTAAAGGAGGGAAAAAGAGTTTCTCTTTGTCTTTGGGAAGGTTGCAGGAAGAATAGATATCCAGGAAATTTAAACAATGTTACAAATGCCATAAAAGGAGAACAGAAATTACATTTGTACATTCCTCTCTGGGAAGAGGGAAAAGTGGGAAACTGACCTAAACTTGGTAAATTGGGGAAGAATTTTCAGGTCTGAAAGATAAAGAAGAACAAACCAAGAAATCTCGTGCAGTGATGTGGGCAGAAGGAAAAGCACAAAGGTTCAGAAGCAAGAGAATATGACAAGTTCGGTAAATGACAAAAGTTTAGGATATGTATAAGGAAATAAATGGTAACTGCTGAGGCTGAAGAGGAAAATAGGAGCCATTTCATGAAGTGTCCTTGTAAACTTTGTAAACTGGTTTTCTTAGTTTGGATTTTATTCCGGAGGTGGATAAAGACATCAAAACTCCTTTGAAGTATTTTAAGCTGCCGAATGACATTTACATGAGATACATGTCTCAGGATGCCAGGCTGCCGTGACCAATACCACTCACTGGTTGACTAAACAACAGAAAATTACTGACTCACAGTTTCAGAGGTTACAAGTCCACAGAAGGCACCATGCTTTCTCCCCAGTCTATACTTCAACCTCTAACTAACGTGGTCACATTTCAAGCTCTCTCTCATTCTCTCCTTGAGCTTGCTCTTCCGGTTTCTGCTAACTTCCGATCTCTGCCGACTTCCGGTTTTGCTGGTTTCCGGCTTCTGGCTCCTCCCCAAGTTTTTCTCTCAACAAAGTGTCTGATTAGGATGAAGGCCCACCTGATTCCATTGACCGCATCTACCTAGAAGATCCTGTCTCCAGTAAGGCCACCCCTGACTCATGTAACATATTCAAAGATACTATTTATAAATGGTTTCACATCCACAGAAACCTGAATTAAAATTAGAATGTCCTTCATCAGGGCACTGAGTTCAATCCACCATGGTGTATGTAAGGAAAAAATCACTCTGATTGCAGTTTGAGAAATTCGTTGTGGGGCAGTCCAGATTGGGGCAGGGAGAGAAAAGAAGACTTCCCAGCAGGTACTCTGCACCACCTGGGATGTGGACTGATAGGGCACAAGTAAAAGCACGTACACATGGTGCATTTCCAGAGGTAAAAGTTATATTTAGAATTTGGGATAAAATTGGTTTTGTGTTCTGTATTCTTGAGAGACTGCACTATATACCTGTGCAAACAAAGCCAGCAGGATGTGTTTTTCCTAGTCAAATAAACTCATGTTTTTATCATGAAAACCTGGAAAGTAGAAACATTTTCTTTGTAACAGCATATTAGAAAACTTGGTTCTTTTGACAAGTCCCAGAGGCATCCCCCCCAAAAAAAAATTGAAAGCAATGATGATAGCACTTCTTAGCCAAAGTTAATGACTCAGTAGTAAGCAGCCATTGTCAATATGAAAAAACATAGGATGTAATTAGATGTTTATTTAAAGTATGGATTTTATTACTGGGGAGATGCAAATTAGTTTAAACTTCAGTAACCATTGCATGAAAAATTAAAATGAAAAATTGCTGCATGAAACCAGCTCTTTTTTAGCAACGTTTAAAAGCCAATCATGCAAATTTTGAAGAAAAATCAACAGTAGTTTTGGAGCAAAAAGAAAACTTCTTGGCTAGGAACAAACTTGTAAAAGGAGCAATCAAACAAGCAAAGGAAAAATAAATTGTTGGAAACTGCCTTCAAGATCAGTTTTAAAATCATCTTGGGAAGAAATCTCCTGTTTGGAAGTGCATTTAAAAAAAAGCACTGGGCTACAAATGTGGCCAAACTATTTGGGTCAAAAAGGGGTAGCACAGAAATTGCTTTAGAGGTCTCACCAATCGGTACATTTCAATATACTCAAAAAATAAGAACAATTTATTAAGAGACAGAGTTAAACCAAGTTGTTTTTATGATTGGGTGAAATCACATATTGTAGTGATTTGGCCACATTATTGGTTTGGAACACTAATTAATTTGAAAAGTACTCCTTTGTAAAGAAACTAGTATTCTAAAGATAATTCTAACAATTTTAGTGAGTTTTCTAGTAAGAATGAGTTTTAAATTATGGGTCGAAATTTTGTGGTGAATATGGTGAGACAAATACACAAGCATGCACACATACATATTTATATATGTATATAAATATATATATTAAAAAGAACTCTCAAGCAAACAGTGAACTGAATATATATGTATATAGTTTGTATATAATTTACATAATACTATATATATATAATTTTTCTGTGAACTTAGAAATATTCCAGGATTCTAAGTATCATTGAAATGGGTCTTAAAATTAGCATTGTTGTTCCTTCACCTTTAAGTATCTTAAAGACAACTGAGCATTAAATAAGGAAAATACATGATTTAGGAGTCTTAAGAGAAGAAACTGAAGGAGCTCAGTATTGACACTGCTCTGAAAACCTCTGTATGTTGGGGAAGTGAACAGGCATTGTTATGGGTTGACTTGTATCCCACAAAAAGACACGAAAATATGTTTAGTTAAAATGAAGCCAAGCTAACCTAGTGTGAGTCCTAATCCAATGTTACTGGTGTCTCTATAAGAAGAGGGAAATCTGGACCCAGAGTGGAGGCCATATGAGACAGAGGTAGAGAATTGAGTGATGCATCTACCAGCCAAGGAACACCAAGCATTACCAAAAAACACCAGAAGTTAAGAAGAAGTAAGGAAAGATTCTCCCTACACGTTTCAAAGAGAGTAAAACCCTCCCAACTGCTTGATTTCAAGACATCTGGCCTCCAGAACTGTGAGTCAATAAATTTCTATTGTTTTAAGCCACACAGTTTGTGTTACTTTGTACAGAAACCCCAGGAAACTGACAGGCACCTATTTTCAAACAGTAGAGAAAAGATAATTCTATTAGTTTCTTTTTTTCAAGTCTGTTTGTTTTCCTTTTTAAAGACAAATTGCCAAGGAACTCTTAGATAATTGAGCCTTGTGGGCCCTGGTGACTTTTGGGTCCTTTGTCATGTGTCACCCTTTCTCAACTGTGAAGATACATTACAAAACTTTCTCTAGAAGACATGGTACCTCAGGGTTTGAGAAGTTTCATTTCAAAAAATAATTTATATAATAAACATCAAGGAGAGAGCCAAACAGTGAGCTATTGCACAGCTCTATATGATGAAAACTTTTGAATGCCTTCTACTTTGCATAATTCTGTTAGAAACTAGTAGGAATCGGTCTCTCAGTGGCTCAACTGAGATAGAAGAGTCATAATTAGCTGCCCTGTAAACGAAGCATTTTTTGTTTTTGTCTTATCTTTCCCATACTATAGCAGAGGAAGTCTTCAAACTTTGATATATTGAGGATAGTTTTTGATAAATTCTTTGGACTAGTATCTATTTCTGCAGTTTTGGATCTTCCTTCACTCCTTTTTTGTTTGTTTGTTTTAATGAACCATTTAACTCGCTTAGAGCTTAGCAAATGCAAGGATGCCTTTCCTGATTTCAAACAAAAATTCCTATAAAATAAAATAGTTGGGATGAGGAGGTGTGTGATATTCCTAACTAGGGATCCCAGGGCCAAGCGTAACAATCCAGTACTGCTTTTTTCATGAATTTGGCAGAAGGCCTAATGCAGAGGTTGGCCAATAAAGTTTGATGAAGGAATAAATGAATTAATGAATAAAAGAAATGTCTCAAAGTATTTCTGAGTTAACAAAATTGTATATGAGAAAGTCCTTTGATGCAAAATTTTGCTTATAATATGCATTTCAAGGACTACCAAGGTACCCTTTTGTCCTTGTGACAAATACAAATTTGTCTTTTATGAAATTATCCTGATAAAATAATTTATGATAGTTATCTCAGATTGACTCAGCAAGTAGAAACATCACAGACATTATTGGAGGCAGTGGGAAGAGGAGGAGTTTCACATAAGTAATGAATAAAAAATGAAACTCAAAATTATGGCTTCAGAAAACTATATTTATACCAGAATGCCTGAATCAAGTTGTACACTTTATCCTTTAAATGTATCAACTTACAGACACAAGGCATATCTTCCTCTGTCATACAGATTATAGAGTTCCTATAGAATTGTCAAAAGCCTTCAAATTTTAGAATCCTTCTGTTTAACATATGCTTTTGTCAGGATGAGAGAACATACACCCAAATTGCCATGAGCTTGCACCTCTGATATCATTGTACATTGCAATTCTCTGCTTACTTGTCAGTATCTCCTCCACTAGAGTACAGGCTCTTGGTGTCCAGAAACGATCTAATCTGTCTTTGTAGCCAGCCAAATGACATAGCTTATAAGGAATAAAGTCAGTAAATATTTATGAAATTAATAAATGAAAAAATAAATGTGTAAATATATGATTCTGGAATAACTTTAGAATTCAAATTTCAAGTTCATGCACTGCCAGAGGAAACAAGACTGTCACTACTAATCATAAATGAAAAATACATTCTACTACCACTACCAGAATTTAAGAAAACTACTGTGATTCACATAGATCTTCTTGTCTCATTTCCCCTGTTCTTCAGATTCCAACATGGCAAAGGAAAATTGAACACTTACAGGATACATGATGAGGAGGGTGAATCTGTGTGATAATAAAACCATAAAGTGAAGAGTGAAAATTTAGGCCACTTTATCTAAAATTACTGTAAATAAAAATTACTGTGATATAAGTAAAAAAATGCAATATGCTTTTTTCTAGTGGGAGAAAACTGACCAAAACAATCTTTATATTATAATTTATAGTGCTTTTCAGATCACCTCCCTGGATGATGTGGTTTAATCAAAAGTGGTTGTTAAACTGGATTAGATGACAACATGACTCCACCCATTTGGGTGGGTCTTGATTAATTTCTGGAGTCCTATAAAAGAGGAAACATTTTGGAGAATGAAGGAGATTCAGAGAGAGCTGAGAATGCTGCAGCACCATGAAGCAGAGAGTCCACGAGCCAGCGACCTTTGGCAATGAAGAAGGAAAATGCCTCCTAGGGAGTTTCATGAAACTAGAAGCCAGGAGAGAAAGCTAGCAGATGATGCCATGTTCACCATGTGCCCTTCCAGCTGAGAGAGAAACCCTGATTATGTTCACCATGTGCCTTCTCACTTGAGAGAGAAACCCTGAACTTCATCGGCCTTCTTGAACCAAGGTATCTTTCCCTGAATGGATGCCTTTGATTGGACATTTCTATATATTTGTTTTAATTGGGACATTTGTCAGCTTAAAATGTACAGGGTTCTATTTGGAATAATGGAAATGGATGGTGGTGATTTTTTTAAAAAACATTTTTCTGTTATTATATATACAACCTAACATTAACCTTTTTAATCATGTTCAGATAAATATTTCAGTATTGTTAATTAGATAAGAATGTTGTATTATCATCACCACCATCCATTTCCAAACCATTTCTATCATTCCAAATAGAACCCTATACATTTTAAACCTTAACTTCACATTCCCTATCCCTGGCCCATCCCATGGTAATCTATTTTATAGATTCTGATACTATGAGTTTGCTTATTCTAATGATTTCTAATCAGTGAGATCATACATGATTTATTCTTTTGTATCTGGCTTATTTCACTCAACATGATGTCCTCAAGGTTCATCCATATTGTCACATGTATCAGTACTTCATCTTCTTTTATGGCTGAATAATATTCCTCTGAATATATGTACCATATTTTATTTACCCATTCATTAGTTGATAGATACTTGGTTGCTTCCACCTTATGGCAATTGTGACTAATGCTACTGTTAACACTGGTGGAAAAATATCTGTTCAACCCCCTGCTTTCAGTTCTTTGGGATATGCACCTAGTAGTGGGATTGCCAGTTCATATGTAGTTCTATACTAAGCTTTCTGAGGAACTGCCAAACTGTCTTCCACAGTAGTAGCACCATTTTAATTACTACCAGCAATGAATGGGTGTTCTTATTTCTCCTCATTCTCTTCAACACTGTTTTCCACTTTTTAAATAGCAGCCATTCTTATGGGCGTGAAATGATATCTCATTGTGGTTTTGATATGCACTTCCCTGATGGCTAATGACGTTCAGCAGTTTTTCATGTCCTTTCTGGCTATTTATTTCTTCTCCAGAGAGATGTCTATTCACATCTTTGCCCCATTTTTAATGAGTTATTTGTTTTTTTTGTTATTAAGTTGAAGGACTTTATATATTCTGGATATTAAACCTTTATCACATATGTGTTTCCAAATATTTTTCCCCATTGTGTAGGATGTCATTTTGCTTTCATGATAAAGTCCTTTGAGGCATGAAAGTTTTTAGTTTTGAAGAGGTACTATTTATCTATTTTTTTTCTTTTTTGTTTGTGCTTTTAGGGTAAAGTCTAAGAAGCACTGCTTAACACAAGGTCCTGAAAATGCTTTTCTGTTTCCTTCTAGGAGTTTCATAGTTCTGGCTCTATTTTGGTCTTTGGTCCATTTTGAGTTGATTTTTGTTTAAAGTGTAAGGTAGAAAGAGTCCTCTATTTTTAGCAAATGGAGCTCCAGTTTTCCCAGTACCATTTGTTGAAGAGACTATTCTTTCCCAATTGGATGGTCTTTGATCCCTTTGTCAAAAATCATTTGGCCATAAATGTGAGGGCTAATTTCTGAACTCTCAATTTGATTCCATTAATCTATATGCCTGTCCTTGTAACAGTGCCATGCTGCTTTGATTACTGTGGCTTTGTAATAGTTTTAAGATTGGGAAGCATGAGTCCCCCACTTCATTTTTCTTTTTCAAAATAGTTTTAGCTATTCGGGGTTCCTTCCCCTTCCATATACACTTGATAATTGACTTTTCCATTTCTTCAAAAAAGGTTTATGGAATTTTGATTGGAATTGCATTGAATCTATAAATTGCTTTGAATAGTATTGACATCTTAATGATATTTAGTCTTACAATCCATGAACACAAAATGTTCTTCTGTTTATTTAGCTCTTCCTTGATTTCTTTTAGCAAGGTTTTGCAGTTTTCTGTATACATATCCTTTACATACTGGGTAGATTAATTCTTCTTAGACATTTGATTCTTTTATTTGTTAATGTAAATGGAATTTTTTCTTCCAATTTTTCATTGCTTGTGAAAATAAATACTACTGATTTCATGGTATTGGTCTTGTTCCCTGCCACTTTGCTGATTTCATTTATTAGCTCTAGTAGTTAGTTGTGGATTTTTCAAGATTTTCTGTGTATAGATTCATGTCATCTGCATATAGGGAAAGTTTTACTTCTTCTTGTCCAATTTGGATGTGCTTTCTTTTTCTTGCCTAATTAGTCTGGCAAGAACTTTTATTGCAATGTTGAATAACAGTGGTGAAAGTAGGCATCCTTGTTTTGCTCCACATCTTAGAGAGAAAGCTTCCAGTCTTTCAGTATTAACTAGGATGTTAGCTGTGGGCTTTTCATATATGCCCCTTTATCATGTTGAGGAAGTTCCTTTCTATTCCTAGTGTTCTAAGTGTTTTTTATCAAGAAGCAGAGCTAGATTTTGTCATATATTTTTTCCTGCATCAATTAGGATGATCATATGGGTTTTTTTCCTTCACTGTGTTAATGTTGTATATTTACATTAATTGATTTTCTTTTTTAATGCAATTTTATTGAGATATATTATATTTTCTTATTCAATATAATCATCCAAATTGTACAATCAGTGGTTCACAATGTTAGTTGATTTTCTTATATTGTACCATTCTTGCATGCCAGGGATAAATCCCAATTAGTCATGTTATATAATTATTTTAATAGGCTGCTGAATTCAGTTTGCTAGTATTTTATTGAGGATTTTTGCATCTATATTCATAAAAGATATTGGTCTGTAGTTTTCTCACCATCAAGGCAGGATGAGGGCTTGAAGCCTAATTAACTTGATTTAAAAGAATTTAATGCGTGATGTCTTACACAAGTCTCTTCCAATATATAAAAGACTCCACTGGGATCCTGTCTGCCAAAATGGCATCAGAGTTCTCACCCCAAACCTAACCTATCAGCATTTATATCACTGGAGCTCAGGCTCTTTGTAATATTTCACACCTAAATTATTGACAAATCTTTCTCTGAGCCTCAAGGAATATCTCAAACGTTAATTATATTTTTCCCAGTCTTGATGGCTAAGATTTCTTTTTTATTCCATTCAATATAATCACTCTGTGTTCTTTCACTCTCTTTTAATTTCCTGCATGCTACTTAGGTCTACTTGACATTTTTCTTGTTTATTTTCTATTTCCTCTCTCTGTTTAAAGTTAAGTTCCATGAGAGCAGGAAATCTCTTAGGTTTGTTACTGTCTTTTTATTTATTTATTTTTCATAAGGGCAGAGGTTTGACACCTAGAGGCCGTTTAATAAATGTTAAATGAATGAGCAAGTAAGTGTAGAGCTCTGACTTTCTACATCCTCCTGACTAAAGTTCAGCTGTTCTAATAGGTCACTAATCTTCAGAAATCACACTCATTTTGGGTATGATCAACTGATCTTCAAAATAACTTGGTTCTGCTAAAAATAAACCTGCATTATTAAAAAGAAATTATAAGCACATTGTTTTCTGAAAGGAAAGGGGGCTATGAGCTAGATAGTTTCAGAGTCCCAATAAAGATCTTTTTCTGACAGTAATTTCAATGATAGTTTTTTCTACTTAAGATTGCTATAAAGCATCAGCATCTCTGATTGAATTCTCCCAGCGTAAGCTGGAGTCATAACATACAGAGACATTTACACATTGTAAGGGGTTTCAATTTTCTGCCTGCAATGGGAAGCAATTGAAGATTTTAGATAGGGGCAATTCTGTAAAGTTTTACATGAAAAAAAGACTTCACTATGGGAAATGAATTAACGATGGAAGGGTCAGTATGCTGAGCCTGGATTTGAAATTTACTGAAGTAATGGAAGTGAGAGATGATGCTGGGTTTGTTCTGCTTCTGTGCTTACCAAGCATCCTTCAGACTTTGATTTGCCTGTCTCCCTTAGAAGCACATATTAGAAATACCAGTACAAGAATGCTGATCCTTGTAAAAATATCATTTTTCTTTCTAAATTAATATATTACCTCTCTGGTTTTATAGCTCTGTTTGGTAAGTTTAGTTACTATGATTCTATTTGGGTTGAAAACAAATTTCCTAGCTTCTGAGACTGAATCATAACTTAGATCTTGACATATTCATCAAGGCAATGATACTTTGTGATAACCTCATGAAAGATAGATGAGTCATCTTTTTCTGGTGACATTCAGACCTCCACAATGACTATGCTTAATTTCATTTTAAATATGCAATATAATTTTAAACTCTATTGATACCTTAGGGCCATCACTAACTCTCAGGTTAGCTACAGAAACAGATTATTTTTTTATCTATTTATTGCATTTATTCCTCTATTTTTACTTACAAATGTCTGCTTTTAAGGAACAAGATTCAAGATCCAACTGAAAGAAAAGAGTCCTTATGCACCCCAAAGTCTTGCAGTAATTAAGCAGATGTGAGATCTAGAAAGAGAATGAAGTGGTGAGGAAGGAGCATATACATAGAAACAATTAGCTCTTAGCTCTTGTTTTGGGGTGTTCACAGTCCTCCTTGGTTTCTCCCTTTGATTCTTGGCACCAACAGCCCTCTTAATAACTGACAATAACAGCTACCAATTCATAGGTCACTTTCCAATATTACTATTAATAAGCTTTTTATTACAAACAATAATGGTTTCTTGTTAGAGTCTTCATTGTACTGTGCCTGTTGCATGTTGCCTTGTGCCTACATAATAGTTAAAATATACCTTTTGTTCACTGAAATTTTAGACAGTTGTGTTCTATTTATATTCTGATTCATAGAGTAAAGTTATATTAGAAGAGAGAAGTTTACATATTAAAAATTCATAGATTAGTCTGTGCTTTGTATAGCTTTGTTCTGTGTCTTTTACATTATTATCCCTTCCTCCCAGATTATTTTTCCCATGCAAATATCCTTGAATTAGCTTTGTTTCTATTTGCATTATGGCTATGAAATATTGAAGTCCTTCTTCAAAAGATGTCCAAAAATATATGGATGATTGCCGCGTTCTCTTTTTCCTCCCCGGTTTGACACAGTTCCCTGGAAGGAAGGGCGGTGGCAAGGCCTTCAACGCCCCAAAAGAGGACGAGGCATAAAATGGTGTAATAGAAAAATACTGGGATTAACGACACTAATTGTGTGTTTCTTGTTGCTGGTTGTGCTCCAAGCATTATATCAAAACGAATCAGAAAGCAAAAGAATTGGAAAAAATGATACAAATTGTACAAATTGCAAAACCTTGTTAATGACTGTTTGGGAAAAATTAGGTTGGGACGCCCCCATTAAGCAAGTCATGCTGCAGATACAGCAGGCAGAAGTGCTTTTAAAACAAGTCACAGAAAAGTACCCCATAGAAAGTAAACACAATTAAAAAACCCTGCATTGAGCCATCCTAGAAATTTACTCCCCACCACGGCACCGGTCCATTGCTATAAAACAATAAAAAATCTAAGTAAACAATGTAACCTTTTAATCAAAACAAGCTAACCTTTAACCAGATTAAAATAGGTCTTGACATATTGCCTCACCTGTAGAATAATAGGAAAAGAAAGTCTAAACTCAGAAAACTGCAAACACAATGTCTGTGGTTTAAGCCAATATCTTGCTGCTATTAAAATCTTGTGTAAGTGTTCCTAAGAAAATCAAAACGTGTACTTTCGCTTTGCTTCCCTGAACCTGTAACTTTACCTAAAACGTAAGCCATGACACAACCATGATTCTGTGATACCTGTTTTCTTGCCAAAAATAAGGGTATAAAATCAGTTAAGCAAAAATAAATCTAAGCAACTCTTCTCAGAAAAAAATTCTCTAAGCTGTCTCTTGGTGTTCTTCTCGCGCCGACGACCCTCCACACCTTCAAGCCCGTTCCCTCTGCTGCGGCTGGACCGCGGCAGATGATCATAAAATTTTACCTTAATTTGGTCTGGAGAACACAAAGGAAGATGAAATGTCTTTCAAACTTTCTAAGCCACAAAAAGTACCATACTGTCATTTATAATTCTGAAGTCGGGCAAATTTGGAGCTGGATATAGACTTCATCCAAATAAACTATACTGTTCTCCTCACCCAAGACTGGAGAAAGGCTGAAGGCAATAAATGGTTTCCCCACTTAAGTTTTGAATCCATCAATAAATAAGATCAAAGTACATAAATATTAAATTGTTGATGTTATTATGAACAAGATTAAAATCAAGAATGTAGCCTCTTTTGTGAGCAAGTAAGCCTGAATGCAAAGACTTAGCCCCCATCCAAAGTTAACAGTTGACTGGGACAGACCTCAAAATGTGTGGAGCAGAACGTAATGTTTCCCCTATGGCTACTAAGCTCACTAAAGAAAGGAAAGAGAAAGTGCCTGGAATATTCACAACCTGCCTTTTCTTCAAAACTCAACTATTAGGTATCTTTATCTCCACATTCATGTTAGAAGGGGCACACAAATGGATGTCCCTCCATGTGTGAGAAAACATCAAGAGAGAATAGAATAAACATTCCCCTTTAAAAGTACCAAAGTAGTCCATTGCCTCATTTCCTTTCTTCTTTTTTTCCCGATCTCCCTTTTGTATGTCACTGACTTCAAAATGATCTACTGTGGCCCCGCAGCCAGCCCGGCCCCGAGGGCGCCGCTTCCCGCCGCCTCTGGTCACTGCCGCACAGCCTGGCATTGGGCGCGAGTATGTGGAGCGCCGCGGGGATAGCTACACCGTCTATGACGTGGTCTTCCCCTCCCCCCCGGGGCCAGGGCGCTGCCCGGGCGCTACCCGCGCTTCAGCCAGATGCTGGATGTCCGGCGCTGGGTGCGGTGGGGAAGCAGTTCGGTGAGATGCTGGACTGCGGGAAAGCCAAGTGCAAGTGCCTCGGATCCAGCCGTACAGTCCAGCGGTACAGACTGCTTCTCCACACGGGAACTAGCTAATTATTCTTTCTTTTTGCAGTTTACTCCTGGCAATAAATTGAGTGTTAAAGAACCCGTGATTCGCATCCCTTCAAACAATGCAGTGATAGAACTGTCCAAATCTCCAGAAAGCCCTGGATTTTGGAGAGAATGGTATTACATTCTCTTTGTTTAAACAAAGATTCTCTGGAGGAAAGGTTGTTTGTCATTAAAGGAAATGTGAATGAGTTTCTAGATGAGGTCTTGAGCCCTCCATTCATACAGACAAATCCCCTAACCCCACCATTAATTGAAGTTCTTCAGGTTACTGATAATAAGATTCAGATCCATGCAAAGATGCAAGAATCTAATTATGATAAGCATCATGAAAAGGAAAGAAAAAGTCAATGAAAGAAGTCATCTGTATGAAAAATAGGGAACATCGTACCACCACTGCAACTAATGTTGTACAAAAACACACAATGAGAAATGCCAGACTTTCTGACTCATCTGTAAGAGATAAAGCACAGGAAACAGACAGTTGTAGTCCAGTTGCATGCTTGCAACAAGGATCCCTTGATGTTTCTCAAGTGCTTTTTGGAAAATCTCACCAACCTAAGTCACAAGTGAAAACTGAATTTATAAAAGAAAAAGTGGTGTTTACTCAAATGAGAAAAAAACAAAATTTAAAAGAACCAGTAAAAGCTGAAGAGAAAGAATTAGATGATCCACTATCTTCTTCACTGAACTAAAGTTCATAATGTCTGCTTTTGAAAGCATGAAAGAAACCAGTATGCAGGATGGTAGTGTGCAGATTATTAACGATCATGTGACCATTGTACATTCAGTTTTCAGAATTCTTTGCTATACGACTTGGATTAATTCTATATAATTTTGGAATTGAAAGGTTGACAGTAAAAAAAATGGTTGGGCGTAAAATAGATTCTGTTAATTAACTATTACCTCAAAACAAGCTATTTAGGAAAGTATAAAATTAAAATTTGCAAATTTCATTCTAATGGGGAAACTGGGGTTGGTTTATACCCTGCTCTAGAAAATTTAAACAAATTTTGTTTTATTATGAAGACAAGTTTTGTGATTCTGTGATTTGCTATTGGAGAGTTAAGCATTTGTTTTCATTCAATCTGTATATATTAACTTCTGTGTTTTGTTACTTTTACTTTAAGAAAGTTTCAAAATATTCACTAAGCTGTAGTGTCTGTTAAAAATAAAAATTCTTGAGAATGTAACTAATTAGAAATATGAGGGCATAGAGGAGAGGTAGAATCTTAAAAATATTCTTTGTAAGTCTCAACAGGATATATTTGTGCTTGAAATTGAACTAAGTTCTAAGAAAGGAAAGAATTTACCAATATAAATGATTTAGATAATTAAAATACAAATACATCTAGTGGAATTTAGTATTTTTGTTTCAGTTGTATTTCACTCTTCTCATGCGTAAGATAAACTATATGCATGTTAGTTTAAATTTAGTACAGAATTTGAAATTTCAGTATTTTAAAATAATTTCTTGGTAGTTACTGTTGCAGTATTAAAAGATGTTTTGGTTTTTACAGAATAAATTTAAGAATTTTGGAATACAACCATTTAAAAATCTGACAATTTGCTCCCGTGGGAAACTATTCATTATATTATTATGTGAAAACAGAAAAGCCTGTGTTTTCTAATCAAATTTCTTTATAACACTTAAAAGGGAAGCCAATAACATATCTAAAGTGGCTAAGTATTAGTTTTGTGGAATTGTATGGGCTGGATAAAATTCTAATATTTTTTCTAACAGATATTTATAAAACAGCATGAAAGAAAATGTAGAAGGGAAAACATTTGTTGATCTAATTGCTAACTTTGAGGCCATGAACTCTTTCTGCTTCAGAAACTTCTACTAAATCAGACTTCAGTCCTGGAGATTACCTAATTTCTTTAATCCTTTAACTGGGGTTGTTGGATCAGAGTATCAAAAACTGGTACAAGGTCTGGCAATTAATCCTGATTTATATTTAATAATCCCCAGATAAAATCTGAAACCAGATTGGCCTGTGAAGAAATGTGAAGGTAGGTTATAAAGCAAGAGAACTATTTGCCTCACTTCGGACAGCCATATACATTTTTCAACTACAAGATGAATTATAAGTTAATACAATAATTTTAAGACTGTCCATTTAATAATTTTCTTAGGTTTAAATAACTGCACAAAAACTAGTGTTGTATGAGTAACTCTTTGATTGAATGCAATCACAGTATATATTTTTAAAGGAAACTGCTACATTAAGTATGGACTAAACTTTAAACCTGTTTCTTATTTACTGTATGTCCTTTTCAAACATAGTTCTGTTAAAACAAAACTGCATTAGAAAATGTTTTTAAAAAAATGATCTACTGTGACCACATGAGATTTTTGTCATTTTAATTGTGAAACGGAAATATAATATGAAGAAATACAGAAAACGTGTATAGTATAATAAAAAGTCATTAAACATATATTTGCCTATCATCCATATTGAGTAACTAGAAAATTACTAGCATCCTAGAATATCCCCCATGCTCATTCTTGATTAACAGTCCCCACCCCCTGCACCCCAAATCACAGGTAGTCATCATCAGCATCTGAGTGACAGGCATAACCTTGATTTTTCCTTAATGTTTTAAGTTTTAAAGTTTTAAATATAGATTGCTTGCCTGGGATTGATCTAAACATTAATAAACATTTTGCATATTCTTCTGCATTTTGTTTCTTTCAACCAACATGTGTGTTATATTCATCTATGTTATATGTAATTACAATTGGCTCATTTTTCATTGCTTGATAGTACTCCATTTACAAAGATACAATAATTTACTTAGCCATTCTACTGTAACAGATATTCAGATTGCTGCCAATTTGAGGATGTTATGAAAACGCCGCTCTGTATATCCTTGAAAATATATTGCGGCACATAGATCCCCAGTTTCTTGGCATAGAATCTCTAGGAATAAATTTAAAGGGAAAAGGATAGGAATATGGTCAATCTAACTAGATGAAATAAACATGATGCACCAATTTACACACCCACTGGTAGTGGAAGAGAGTTCCAATTTTCCACCTCCTTGCACGTGGTACTCTCAGTCAATATGGCTTAGCATTTCTGATTAGTATGAGGTGATGTCGCAATCTTGGCAACTTTAATTTTAATTTCTTGTGGACCTTCTCCAGCTTTTTTCATATTCATTATATACTTAATTTTTACGCATTCCTTTGTTGAAATAGAGATAATATTCATCTCCTTCATTTTATTGCTTTCCCTCAAGGTTAGAGAATTTAAAAGAACCATCTGGTTTTACAGAAACAATTTTATACGTATTAAGGGGAAAACATTCTTTCAGCTTTTACTTTTTATGCCTCCTATGCCAACCACACTTCACTGAATGTTGACATAAGCTCATGTGCAGCTTATTTTCTCGACAAAATGGGGATAAGTTATACTGCTGACTCAGAGTTGCCTTTCCCCTTGCATTCTCAGTAAGAGCTTTTCTGGATGGTTCTCTCTTCCTTTAGGATATGCACTTAATCATCAGGAAAGTAAGAAAGGCCCAGAAGCAGACTCCATAGCTGGATACAAAGAAGTCACAAACCTGTAATATTATAAAGGAAATATCTGTAGTACTAGTAATTATTCCACATTTCTGGTGGTTCAATACCAGCTTAGTACTTGTTCCTTCAGGAATGAGTATCCATTCTTTTTACCCCACTGGCTACCATACTTCAGCATAATATTTTAATTATTTCAATGATGAGGTTTTACAAAACATTCAATCATTTGACAAACTATGTTAGAATAATTCCCAGATAAATAATATTATAAAGAAATATAAAAAGTCAAGATCTTACTGCTATTCATATACAATCAATAAAAGAATTTAGAAATATTTCATAAATTTACTTTTTTATATACACTTTGGCCTCATATTTAGATGTTTATACAGCACATATAATTTTATAGTGCCTTTATTCACTTGACATTTTGAAGATGCCTTTCTCATGTCATCAAAAATTATTCGCAAATACCAGTTTAAAGGTTACATATTATTTATCTCAATATGTTTCACATATATTTAATCTTTCCATTGTTGTGGGATATTTAAGTTGTTCCCAAGTTTCTCTATTACATATAATATTGTAATGAACCTCTTTGTGGATACAATTTAACACTTAATTTAATTTTATTGGGACTAGAAAACCTGGTCAAATGGTATAAACAACTTTAAGGACTTTGATACATCAACGAAAAATTCATCTGGTCAAGGTGAAATGGACAAGGATGACTTTTTCATTGAATGCTATAGCAGGGGAGAAATAGTAGAAACCAATTTCATCGAAATAAAGATCTGCTAGCTTTTTAAGAACTTATAGTGTGCTGGAGGAAAATCAATGTAGGATATTAAGGGGAGGACTGTTGATCATAGAATGGGTGGGAGATTTATTGGAGCTGCAGTCAAGATGGTTTGATTTCACAAAGATGGTTGAGTGATTTACTGAAGCTGTGCTTAGTTAGGACTGTTGGGTTCAGAAGGTTTTCCTTTGCAGTTATTAGACCACCTGGAGTCATTAAGGGCTGGAAGGGAGGATAGGGGTGCAACAGTAGCCAGTGCAAGTAGAAAAGAGGAGGGGGAGGTTGGGACTGAGATTGATTATTTACAATGGTTAGGATTGAAGCGGTCATTTTTCCTTTTTCACCTATGAAGTCCAAGATTTTTTTTCTCACAGTCCCACAACTGCAAAATTAGTTTCAAAGTAGCCAGGACCTGGAGCCAGTAGGGGGAAATGGAGCTAGAGTGAGAATGGGGTGGTGGAGGGGCATGAGGACTAGGACTGACAGTTTAGTCAAGAGAAAGAAGAACAGTTGTGGTTAGACACATAATGCTGAAACCTTTTCCATATTTTGTATAGTTTATAATGTTTTCCTTAGTTATGGAAATATCTACCTCATTCCATCTCTCCCAGAATTCAGTGTATTATAATGAACATTTATTTTAATTTCTGTTATTGTATTTTTAGCAATGAATCCTCTTTTTGTTGACAAATATAAAATACCCATTAGTAATTATTTTTCTGAGAATTATCAGCAGTTCTCCACTGATAAATTCACCTTTGGAAAAGCTGTAAGCTAGGGTCCCAGATCTAGCTGGAGTTCTGGAATGCAGGGCTAGGGATAGGATAGAGTAGTCAGAGGTATAGGTTATATCACCTGCAGGCAAAAGAGACCTGAAAGATAGCCTTCAAACATGAAGCTTAGGCTGAGAAGTCAAGCGAAGTGTAAATCCAAAGAAAACAGGCAAAGAAACAATGCTTGTGTTCTCTGGGATCACTTGCTCTGGGGGAGGCCAGACACAACACCAGGAGGACTCAAAGAAATCCTATGGAGAGGTCCATGTGATGAGGAGCCAAGGACTTCTGCTGACAGTCACATGAGAGAGCCATCTTGGAAGTGGATCCTCCAGTCCTAGACAAGCTTCAGATGACAGTAGCCTGAGTCAATACCTAGACTGAAATCTCAATACCATGAAATAACTTGAGCCAGAGTCATTCAACTAAGCCATGCTTGAGTTCCTGACTTGCAGAAACTTAAAGATAATAAGTATGTATTGTTATAAGCTACTAAATTTTGAGATAATGTGTTACCAGCAATAGATATCTACTTCACCTGCACTATTTTTCTCACAAGCACTTATTACCTACTATTGGGAATTGAATCATATCCCACAAAGACATGTTCAAGTCTTAATCCATGTTTCTGTGGGTATGGATCTATTGGCAAATAGAATCTTTGAAGATGTTATTATTTAAGGTGTGGACTCACTTATGAATCTTTGAAGATCTTATTTAGATGAGCCCAAATTGAACAAGGCTGGGTCTTAATCCACAAGACTGTAGTCCTTATAAGACAGAGGACATTTGGACACAGTCAGTAGAAGCTAGAAGTCAGTAGAAGCCAAAAGTTAGAAGAAGCCAGAGAATGAAGCAGATCACCATGTGGTAGAAGCGAGATGCAAGTCAAGGAGCCCCAAGAACTGAGGCAATCTAGCCTCAGAACACTACAGATTCCAGGAGAAAGCACGGCCTGTCATTACATTGCTTTAGAAGTTCTATCCTCCCAAACTTGAGACAATAAATTCCATTTGTTTAACCATATCCATTGTGTGGAATTTATCATTGCAGTCCTGGAAAAACAAAGATGCTTACTAACATAGTATATCAAGTAAGCATTTTAAGTACTTCATTACATTTAATTCTCAAAATAGCCCTGTGAGAGTTCCTATTTAGAATAATGGAAATGTTTGGTAATGGATGGCAGTGGTAGGACAACATCGTGAAGTGATTAACAGCACTGAAATACATATTTGAATGTAGTAAAAGGGGAAATGTTGGGCAGTACATATGATATTAGAATAATTTTTTAAATCTATGAAATCCACATAAACCTTCTTTGATTTCCTTTGACAATGTTATATAGATTTCTGTGTACAAGTCCTTTACATTCCTAATTAAGTTCACTCCTAGATAATTGATTTTTTTAGTTGCTATTTTGAATGAATTTTTTTCCTTAATTGACTCCTCAGTTAGGTCATTTCTTGTGTATCGAAACATTACTGATTTCTGAACATTAATTTTATATCCTGCCAGCTTGCTGAATTTGTTTATTAGTTCAAGTAATTTTGTTGTAGATTTCTCACAATTTTCCAACTATAGTATCACGTCATCTGCAAATAATGAATGCTTCACATCTTCCCATGCAGCCAGAGACCTTTGGAGATGAAGAAGGTAAATGCCTCCAGGGGAGCTTCATGAAACAAGAAGATGGGATAGAAAGCTGGCAGATGTTTCCATGTGCCTTTCCAGCTGACAGAGATGTTCTGGACCCTCCAGCCTTTCCTGAATCAAGGTATCTTCCCCTGGAAGTTGGGACTTTTTCACAGCAAACTTGCAACTTAATAAATTCCTGCTTTTAAAAAGCCATTCCATTTCTGATATATCACCTTCTGGCAGCTAACTAACTAGAACAATGTAGTAGATTGTTTTTCTCTTGCCGCTTTCAGGATGTTCTGCTTCTCTTCAACATTTGACAGACTAATCGGTATGTGTCTTGGGGTGGACCTTTCTAGATTTATCCTATTTAGAGTTCATTGGGCTTCTTTGATTTGCATATTTATTTCTTTTATAAGGGTTGGGAAGTTTTCCCCCGTTATGTCCTCAACTAATCTTCCCAGTCCTTTACTCTGATCCTTCTGGGACACCAGTGATTCTAATATTTGTGTACTTTGTTTTTTCCATCATTTCCCTGAGATCCAGTTTAATTTTTTCCATCTTTTTTTTCCATTTGCTCATTTGTTTGTTCAAAATCAGTTGTCCTATCCTCTAGTTGTCTTATTCTTTCTTATGCCTCTTCAAATCTGTGTTGTGTTTCTCTAGTATATTTTTTATTTGGCCTACTGCATCTTTAATCTCTGTGATATCTGCTATTTTTCTATTTATTCTTTCAAATTCCTCTTTGTGCTCCTCTTAATGTCTTCTTTATGTCATTAGCCATCCCACTGATTTTATTTAGTAGAGTTATATCTTTGATTAGTTGTTTCAAAGTCTATGTCTCCCTGGGTGTTTTAATTTGGTCATTAGGCTGGACTCTATCTGTCCACATGTTGGTATGCTTAGTGATCTTCTATTGCCTTCTAGGCATGCAAATATCTTGATAAGATTACTTTGGAAGTTGATTTCCTTCAGCAGTCTAAATCTTTGTATTTACAGAATGGATGTGAAGCAGGATCCAGGTTGTGGGATGGGGCACAATAGTGTGGTGACAGGTTGCAGTTCAGGTATAGGCATGAGTTGGGGGTGTTACACTGGCGCCTGTGCATATGAGGTGCAGGATGCAGGGTTGTGGAGGTGGGATGTGGGGCTCATGGGGGTGAGGTGCAGCTCAGGCAGGCCTTGGAGTACAAGAGCAAAAGTAGTGGAGTTAGGATTTCACTCCATATCATGCTAAAACAATGCCCTTCCACTAAATCATTCCTGAAGTTAATGTTAAAATCCACCTATTCCGGACATGTGAAACTTTGTTTTCCTTTTTTTCCAATCACATTGAACTTTTTTTTCTATTAATAGGATACAATCACATGTAGAAAAAGGACCAAAGCTAAAGATTATCACTTACAAGAAAATGTGTAATGCTACTCTTCAAGAAATATCTATTGCTCCCCAATAGACACCTTTAAAACAGTATCTTCTAGACTTACTCATGTACATTGGAATATTCTGTGACTTTACCTACATGCTAGAATAAATAACATAAATTTTATTGATGAAGGAGAAAGCCCTAGTCATAAGTAATGATTATATCATGCTAGAAGTATATAGTCAAGCATGATGTTTCTTGGAAGAATAGCAGTTGGAGTTATTAATTGTTTAATTTAAAAAGGCTGTTTCAAAGAAATATGCAAACAGAACACTTACTAAAATTGTCCTGAAGGTTTCAATTCATTTTCTCTAATAGAAAGAAAGTAAACTGTTATTTATCCTCTATAAAAATTCATCATATTCCAAGATGTCAATAACATTGAGAGAGTCTTTCAGCATAAAATGCAGGAATACTCCCCACCTAGCAACAAGTGTCTGTGCATGAGTGATTTTCAGCTGGGTGACAGGATGGGTAAATATGCTAGAAATACCTCTGCAGTTTCCCCAAAATCCAACTGACTGCCCCTGTTACCTATCATTCTTAAGGCCATCCAGATATCCTGAACCAGTTTCCCACAAACTCAGACATGTCTCTATTTTGAAAACAACTCTACTAAAACCCCATATATGCACGTATTGCTCCCAGACACTTTGAAGACAGAAGCTTCTTGACTTAATTCAAGTCTATTTCTGACCTAAATTATTACTACCACAGTCTTCTCAAAGGTTTCCAGTCATGGTTTCCTCAAAGTGACCTGGTACACTGCTACCAAAATTTGTTTGTGAAAATTCACACATGACCATGCCTCAGCACCTTCTCAAAACACTTCATATCACCCCCCACCCCTTTGAACTACAGGATAAAATTTAATTTAATAATATGGCATAAACCCTTCATTATGCACCCCCTGCCTTGCATTCCAGCTGTATCTCTCCTTACTCCCTGCCTTGCATTGTATGCTCCAGCAATTTCAAACTACTAACGATGTTCTATTTACATACTTTGCATTTACTTGTGATTCTCCTATACCTGGAAAAACTCCTAAATATCAACCATTAGCTAACTCTTATTTATCCTTTAAAACTTAACTCAGGTATCACTCTTTCTGGAATCCTTCCTGTTCTTTCCAGACTTGGTTGCTACAAAATAGTTGGATCATCCTTATCACTTTATTTTAGATGTTATTATTATTTATTTATAAATGTATCTCCCTTACTGGAAGGTGATCTCCCGGAGTGCATGAGCAATAGGTTTTTTTTTCTCTGCATCCACTACCTAGTGTGAGAACTTTGGGATGTGGTTGTGGTTTTGGTTTTGGAAGGCTCTCTTAGGGTAGGTCCCTTAGGGAAGCTCTAGTAAGATGTTAGACAAAGTGACTACATGTGTTTTTCCCTTATTCCTCCCTATGAATTCCTATCCTAGGGCTCCCTACCAGCAACACAACCTTATATTGTTATAACAATTTGCTATTTTCAAATTTTCACATATGCCTTATCAACAAAGCTTGGTAGTTATACATTAATGATTTTATGTGTAAGTGGGAAACTTGAGAATGATAAATGTAAAACAAATAAGCCATAATTAGAGACTTAATGAGCATCAGAACCAGGATAACACCCAAGGTCTTCTCAGTATAATTCCGATATTCTCAACCTGGTCATTTGCTGCAAAGTGTGCTTCAAATGCCTGTGCATGGATGATTCTCAAGTGGGGTGACAGAATGACTAAATATGTTAGAAATACCTATGCAGTATCCCCAAAATTCATGTGCTTTCCTTGCTGCCACTTTTGTTCCCACTCCGGTATCCTGCTCCAGCTGCCCAGGAAACTCAGTTATGCCTCCATTTTGAAAACTCAATATATGCATAGTGCATATACAGTATGGGAGAAAAAGAAGGTTAAAGAAACCAGTCTTTTGAGACTTCTTATTTATGTAGTCACTTATGTCAAGAATTCCATGTGTAGCTTAGTTATTTCAATTTAGGATTCAGGCATGTTTCTATCTGTATGTAGGAATAAAAGATTGACTTTAGCATGCTATATAAATGAGTGCTTTTGTTTTCTTGGCTGCCCAAGCAAATACAATCAAATGGGTTCTCCTAAACATTTCTTTGATCATGATTTGAAGATGGGAAAAAGTCCAAATCAAGTTGTCAAGGCAATGCTTTCTTCCTGAAGACTGTGACACTCTGGGACTGGCTGCAAGCAATCCTTGGTCCTTAGCTTGTCACATAGCAAGGCACATGGCAACCTCTCTTGGTCTCTCCCTTCTCTTCCAGGTTCTATTCATGTTCAGCTTTTTGTTTTCTGTGGCTTTCTTTCTTTCTCTGAATTTCATTCTACTTATAAAAGTCTCCAGTAATAGGGTTAAGACCTATCTTGATTAAAGTGGGTCACACCTTAACTGAAGTAACCTCATCAAAAATTTGACTTACAATGGATTCATACCACAGGGATGGATTAAACTGAAGCACATGTTTTTTCTGGGGCACATACAGCTCCAAACCACCACAATGAGGGAGTGCTGCTTCCTTAAGAAAGTCTCAGAAGAGGGAAATCTCAGTTTCCAGGGACTGAAATTTCCCCTAGAATTTCTCCAGGAAATCTCATCCTGAGAAAATAGTAGTTTCAAACAGGGCAGAGGTTCAACAAGAAAAGGACTTGCCACTTCTGCTGCCCTCAGAATTTGACCTCAGAGTGAAAGGAAAGTAGGATTTGAGATTTTGTCCACATTGTCTATCCTTCTCAACCAGGCAGGGCATGAAAGAAGCCAGCAATTCAGAGAAGAAGCTCTGTTCATACATAAAAGATAATCTGTGGCAAGAATCCCTCTTTGGTTGTGTTTCTGGGAATTGTGTGTAGTGAGGCAGAAACATGGTGTTGCATAATAAGGTTCTTCCACTGTTGATAACAATCCCCCCATCAACTTCCAAAAATAGTTTGAAAATTTAAGTGAAAACAGTTTAGAAAGCCAGCAAAATGTGTAATTCTGTTTTGATATGGTTTGTGAAACACCTAATCCTCTAATAAACCTGATTCATAGGTATAGGAATGATGGGGAAGGAGCCTTACTGCTTTTCTCCATTGGTCTTTGATGGTTGGCTCCTCCCAGGCATCATTCTGACCTAAAAATGTTGAGAAACATGCAGACCTATTAAAAACTATTATAATTTGATGCTCTTCTTAACCTGATTGCAGGCTAGCTTGCCTCCTGGAATCGAGGGCTGTCATCAAATATTCACTGATTGGCTTGTCAGGTTAGCTTTTTGCTTTTATTCAATCTACCAATAAAGATATGTGATGTTGTAGCAAGAAAAATGTTTAAACTCACAATTTGGTGTAAAGCAAATGGAAAATACTACAAATGAGAGCTACAATTTACAGTAGACCAGCAAATTAAACTACAGATTAAGGACTGTGGAGAAATCAACCAAAGAAATAGTCAGGTTTCTTTTTTCTGTAAGATAAAATGGCACTTATCTGTCAGGGAAAAACAAATAATGTCAGTCAGTGAAAAAGCACATATACAATGAGAGGCATGTGAATGGAGGCAAGAGGGGTGGGGAAATGGTAGTTTAGGGGAGGCATATGAAAAATGCTTATTTAAAATTTTAATGTTTGAATTTGTGAGCTATTTTAGCATGTCTAGGCTCCCAAGTTCATTGCTAAAAAGATATGGGGCTGAGGAATACCCCATGTTGTCAATCTTGTGGCAATCCTCTTTCTCAACAGAACACAGAGTAACATTTCTCTCCTCAATCCCCTCCAAAGCAGATATAAAGAGTCAAAGCTCATAGGCGTACCAGCAGGACTCCTTTACCCTCTCAGCAAGTATTTAAGATTAGGGTTGAGAGACAAGAGAGGAGAAGGAAAAGTAACAATTTAAATATAACAAGAGGCATTCATGGGAGAAAGGAGGGGAACATGAAGTGGGAAGACAAAGAAGAAACTTTTTGTAAAGCAGAGTTTCATGAGCAGGGTTTTATAGCAACTTAGAGTTCCATAAAATGACATCAGGGATTCTATGAGGGATGATGACTGAAAAAAAAATTAAACAGGGTTTTTGAAACTTTGTGCTATGGGGAATGCTGGCACTTATGGTGATGGGACTTCATTGCCTTGTTTGCAATTCATTAGGTGTCTTTTAGCCCTGAATGGTAGAATGTAGATGGATTATGTTTCCTTGGTTGAGTCCATTTTCAGTTTCTGAAACAAGAAAAGGGAATCCAATGATGATTGATGAGCAAGTTATTACATCTTTCCTTTATGGTATACTGATTAAATTATCCAGTTACAGAAACCAAGACAGTTAGAAGTGAAGAGATTTGTTGAGGTAAGTGCTTGTGAAAGATAAGGGGAAGAAAGAGAAGTAGGCAGAGTAAGTTTTCAACCTGGGATGCTGATCTGACATTTGTGAAAGTCTGGGGAAGAAAGGAAAATCAGGTAGGAAGATTTTAGATTGCAAGGCAGCTCCAAAAAAAGTCACAGCCAGCTCTATGGGAATGATGCACTAAGAGATTACATTCAGAGATTTTCCTTGGACATAAATTACAAGAATGTGAAAGTCAGGCCAAGATGGTGGTTTAGCAATGTGTGTGTTTTAGTTTGTCCTCCAGAATAATGACTAAATAACCAGAAACAGTACAGAACAGCTCCTGGGGCCACATCAGTAACCGGACACACAGCGTACCCCAGTCTGGACCAGCTCCAGCTGCGAGCCTCCCAAGAACTGTGAGTTCCCCAAGCCATGGTGGCTGGCACCACTCCCCCACATTTTCCCGGTGTGATTTGTTATTTTTTACTGGCATCTAGACATTTAATTACCTTAATTAGTTTATTCTGGAGATTGCTTTCACTCTTTTACCTAGGATTTTTTTGCTGGATGAATTTGTTGTCTAACTGATTAATCAGGAAGTTTCCCACAGGTAACTTCCCAGAGGGAAAAGGCAAGAGACTTTAACAGCACCAGGGGCTGAGCCCAACCAAACCCCAATTGTGTAATTAATTAACAAATTCTGACTACAAAAAATAGGCTCCCAGCTCAGGTGAACCTGGCCAAAGCTGAGGTCGCTCATTGGACTGATGGAAAAAGAAAAAAAGGAAAGAAACAAAGGTTTTTGTGGCTTTGTTTCTACAAAGGCTTGACTGCATTTGGATACAGCATCAGGGCTTCTCAGACTGCAACTGCCCCAGGGATAGGCAGAAACAAGCCCGTTTGAGGGCTTGTCTGGAGCCTGTGCCTTCCCCAGGGAAAGGGTGAGGCCCAACTCAGGTGACCCTCCCTCAAGGAATACAGACACCAGGGCTTGGTAATTTGAAGCCATTAAAACCAGCCTACAACCTCTCCTATGTATCCACCATGCCCCCAGCAGGGAGAGTCTGCCAAAGTTAAAGGCACTGCATCATCTTATGCTGGTGGGACCTGCAGGCAGACAAGCACCACATACAGGGCAGGATAAGAGAAACAGAATCCAGAGACTTCACATGAAAGTCTTTCAACCTTCTGGGTCTCACCCTCAGGGAAAACCATCACAGGTGACTCTATCCCCTTGATAGGAGGCCAGTTTGGTCTGGGAAAATCCGGCTGGGGTCTATAATACCTACGTAGACCCTCCTAAGAGGGGGTGGAGGCACCATACAAGCAGGGCAAGAAACAAGAAAACAAGAACTGAAAAATTCTGCTCTGTTAAACAGAATCTAAGCTAGTGGTCCAGAAAAAGTTGAACTGAATGTCAAGGAACAGTTAGACAACAAATTCATCCAGCAAAAAAATCCTAGGTAAAAGAGTGAAAGCAATCTCCAGAATAAACTAATTAAGGTAATTAAATGTCTAGATGCCAGTAAAAAATAAGAAATCACACCGGGAAAATTGAAGATATGGCCCAGTCAAAGGAACAAACCATCAATTCAAATGAGATACAGGAGTTGAAACAATTAATTCAGAATATATGAACAGACATGGAAAACCTCATCAAAAACCAAATCAATGGGCGGGCCGCGGTGGCTCAGCGGGCAAAGTGCTTGCCTGCTATGCCGGAGGACCTCGGTTCGATTCCCGGCCCCAGCCCATGTAACGAAAACGGAGAAACAAAATACAATAAAACAAGAAAATGTTTAAAAGATGTTTCCCTTTCTTCCTCTCTTCTTTCCTTCTATCCTTCCTTCCTTCTCTCTGTCTTTCCTTTAAAAAAAAAAAAAAAAAAAAAAAAAAAAAAAAAAAAACCAAATCAATGAATTGAGGGAGGATATAAAGAAGGCAAGGAATGAAAAAAAGAAGAAATGAAAAGTCTGAAAAAACAAATCACAGAACTTATGGGAATGAAAGGCACAGTAGAAGAGATGAAAAAACCAATGGAAATCTACAATGGTAGAATTCGAGAGACAGAAGATAGGATTAGTGAACTGGAGGATGGAACATCTGAAATTCGACAAGAAGCAGGAACTATAGGGGAAAAAATGGGAAAATATGACCAGGGACTCAGGGAATTGAATGACAATATGAAACACATGAATATATGTGTTCTGGGTGTCCCAGAAGGAGAAGAGAAAGGAAAAGAAGGAGGAAATTATTACTGAAAATTTCCCAACTCTTATTAAAGACTTAAAATTACAGATCCAAGAGTGCAGTGTACCCCAAACAGAATAGATCCAAATCGATGTACTGCAAGACAGTTACTAATCAGAATGTCAGAGGTCAAAGAGAAAGAGAGAATCTTGAAAGCAGCAAGAGAAAAGGAATCCATCACATACAAGGGAAACCCAATAAGACTATACGTAGATTTCCCAGCAGAAACCATGGAGGCGAGAAGACAGTGGGATGATATATTTAAATTACTAGAAGAGAAAAACTGCCAACCAAGAATTCTATATCCAGAAAAGTTGTCCTTCAAAAATGAGGGAGAAATTAAAACATTCTCAGACAAAAAATCACTGAGAGAATTTATGACCAAGAGACCAGCTCTGCAAGAAATACTAAAGGGAGCACTATAGACAGATATGAAAAGACAAAACAGAGAGGTGTGGAGAAGAGTGTAGAAAAGAAGACTATGAGTAAAGGTAAAAAGAAGGAAAATTAGATATGACATATAAAATCTAAAAGGCAAAATGGTAGAAGAAAGTACTACCCGTACAGTAATAACACTGAATGTTAAACTCCCCAATCAAAAGACATAAACTGGCAGAATGGATTAAAAAACAGGATCCTTCTATATGCTGTCTACAGGAAACACATCTTAGACCCAAAGATAAACATACGTTGAAAGTGAAAGGTTGGGAAAAGATATTTCAGGCAAATAACAATCAGAAAAGAGCAGTAGTAGCTATACTAATACCCAACAAATTAGACTTCAAATGTAAAACAGTTAAAAGAGACAAAGAAGGATACTATATACTAATAAAAGGAACAATTCAGCACGAAGACATAACAATCATAAATATTTATGCACCAAACTGGAATGCTCCAAAATACATGTGGCAAACACTGAAAGCACTGAAAAGAGAAATAGACACATCTAACATAATAGTTGGAGACTTCAATTCCCCACTCTCATCAATGGACAGAACATCTAGACAGAAGATGAACAAAGAAACAGAGAATTTGAATAATACAATAAATGAGCTAGACTTAACAGACATTTATAGAACACCCCACAACAGCAGGATACACCTTTTTCTCAAGTGCTCATGGATGATCCTCAAAGATAGACCATATACTTGGTCACAAATCAAGTCTCAATAAATTTAAAAAGATTGAAATCATGCAAAACACCTTCTCAGATTATAAAGGAATGAAGTTGTGAGTCAATAATAGGCAGAGTGCCAGGAAATTCACAAATATGTGGAGGCTCAACAACACACTCTTAAGCAATCAGTTGATCAAGGAAGAAATTACAAGAGAAATCAGTAAATGTCTTGAGGCAAATGAAATTAAAACACAACATGTCAAAACTTATGGGATGAGTGGCCAAGATGGGGGCTTAGTAAGGTGCGCGCGTTTTAGTTCGTCCTCCAGAACAACTACTAAATAACCAGAAACAGTACAGAACAGCTCCTGGAGCCACGACAGAGACCGGACACACAGTGCACCCCAGTCTGGACCACTTGCACCGGCTGTGAGACTCTGCAACAGTGAGTTTCCCGAGCTGCGCACACTTTCCCAAGCCGCGGAGGCCGGAGGCCGGCGCCCCTCCCTCACAGGCGGCTTCCCAGACCTGCTGAGGATCTTGGAAAAGCGAGTTCCCCAAGCCGTGGCAGCCGGCAACTGGCTCCCCTCCCCCACGGGTGCTTCCCGGAGGGAAAGGAAAGAATCTCTAACAGTGACAGAGACTGGGTCCAACCAAACACCAATAGTGGCATTAACAAACAAATTCTGACTGCTAGAATTGGGCCCCCAGCTCAGGCAAAACTGATCAAGGTGGAAGTCGCCTATTGGGCTGACTGAAAGGGAGGAAAGGGGACGAAGCGGAGCCTTCTGTGGCTGTTTCTGTGGAGGCTTGGTTCCATCTGGACTTGGCGCCAGGATTGCAAAGGCTGCAACTGCCCCGGGCGCAGAAACAGGCTGCTTTCAGGGCTGTCTACCATTCTGAAACTTCCCCACGGGAGGGGTGAAATGCAACTCAGGTGGAATCCCTCTCTCAAGGAATTTAGATCCCAGGGCTTAGCAATTTGAAGCCATTAAAACCAGCCTACAACCTTTCCTCTGTCTCCACTATGCCCCCAGCAGGGAGAGCCTTCCAAAGTTAAAGGAGCCACAACATATTTTGCTGGTGGGACCTGCAGACAGACAAGTGCCACATACTGGGCAGGATAAGAAAGCAATCTCCAGAATAAACTAATTAAGGTATTTAAATGTCCAGACGCCAGCAAAAAATAACAAATCACACCAGGAAAATTGAAGATATGGCCCAGTCAAAGGAACAAACCAATAGTTCAAATGAGATACAGGAGCTGAGACAACTAATTCTGAATATATGAACAGAAATGGAAAACCTCTTCAAAAACCAAATCAATAAATTGAGGAAGGACATGAAGAAGGCAAGGAATGAACAAAAAGAAGAAATGGAAAGTCTGAAAAAACAAATCACAGAACTTATGGGAATGAAAGATACAGTAGAAGAGATGAAAAAAACAATGGAAACCTACAATGGTAGATTTCAAGAGACAGAGGTTAGAATTAGTGAACTGGAGGATGGAATATCTGAAATCCAAAAAGAAACAGAAACTATAGGGAAAAGAATGGAAAAACTTGAGCAGGGGCTCAGGGAATTGAATGATAATATGAAGCACACAAATATACGTGTTGTGGGTGTCCCAGAAGGAGAAGAGAAGGGAACAGGAGGAGAAAAACTAATGGAAGAAATTATCACTGAAAATTTCCCAACTCTTATGAAAGACCTAAAACTACAGATCCAAGAAGTGCAGCACACCCCAAAGAGAATAGATCCAAATAGGCGTTCTCCAAGACACTTACTAGTTAGAATGTCTTCAATTCATGAACATGGTATGCCCTTCCATCTATTTAGATCCTCTGTGATTTCTTTTAACAATTTCTTGTAGTTTTCTTTGTATAGATCTTTTGTCTCTTTAATTCAATTTATTCCTAAATATTTTATTCTTTTGGTTGCATTTGCAAATGGAATTCGTTTTTTGATTTCCCCCTCAGATTGTTCATTACTAGTGTAGAGAAACACTACAGATTTCTGAGTGTTGATCTTGTACTCTGCCACTTTGCCGTATTCATTTATTAGCTGTAGTAGTTTTGCTGTGGATTTTTCAGGGTTGTTGACATATAGTGTCATATCATTTGCAAACAGTGAGAGTTTTACTTCTTCCTTTCCAATTTTGATGCCTTGTATTTCTTTTTCTTGTCTAATTACTGTGGCTAGAACTTCCAACACAATGTTGAATAACAGTGGTGGTAGTGGACATCCTTGTCTTATTCCTGATCTTAGGGAGAAAATTTTCAATTTTTCCCCATTGAGGATGATATTAGCTGTGGGTTTTTCATATATTTCCTTTATCATTTTAAGGAAGTTCCCTTGATCTCCAGTATGGAAAATGTGACTGAACCCTGCCCTAAGGTATTCCATGTACTTCTGTCCCCAATCCTATCTCTGTGGCAATACTATAACAGACTCCAAGTTGGAATTAACCCAACACCATACCACTGCATAAACAGTTCTTTCCCTCAGAATTTCTATTTCTCTTTTCTCGAAATTTCCACCTACACACCCTATAGGTAAGTTCACTTTTAAAAGCTCCACCCTGATCAGACATAATTAGCCTTAACCAAGACCTGAATTTAAAATGACCTCAGGGTATATAATATGTGGTAAGCAAAATAAAAATGAGCAGCAACAAGAGGAAAGAGAAATATCAAACTTGAAATAAAGCCAGTGGTCCAATTATAACAAATTCCAGCAACTTTTCAAGCCCACTCAAGATGACAGATAATGGAACCCATCATCCAATGATAACATTCAATTGGCAATCCCTAATTTAAATTTAGACACAGCCAATGCTAACAGCTATTGAGGTTTGGAGCTGTTATGTACCCTAGGAAAAGCCATGTTCTTTTGAAATCTCTTCCTGGGGTTGTAGACCTATAGTGGGTGGGAAGTTTTGCTTAGGTTATTTCAACTGGGATGTGACCCACCACTTCAATTTGGGTCTTATTCACTTTCAAGAATCCTTTTAAGTGGATAAAGAGCACACGGTGTACAGATTTGAAACTATTGTGTACCCTAGAATACCCATGTTCTTTAATCCTGATTCAATATAGCTGGATGAGATCTTTTTAAGTTTTTTCCTTGCCTATGTGACCAAGCCAATTATTAGTGGAACCTTTGATTAAGTGGTTTCCATGAAGTTGTACCTCCACCCATTCAAGGTGACTGGCTTACTGGAGTCATTTAAAAAGGGAACCATTGTGGAAAAAGCTCCACAACCAACACAGTCAGAGAACTTTGGAGATTCAGAAAGAAAAAATGCCCCCAGGGAAGCTGTTTGAAACCAAAAGCCAAAGGACCAGCAGATACCTTCTCAAATAAAAAAGGTTTTATGGACCCACTGACTATTTGAGTCAAGGTATCTTTCTCTAGATGCCTTAATGTGGACATTTTTGTGACCTCAAAACAGTAAATTTGAAAAACAATAAATTCCATTTATAAAAACCAATCCATTTTCAGTATATTGTATTTCCTGCAGCATGACCAAACTAAAACACATGAAAAATACCCATAGAGGTTAGAGAAAAGTCCTTGAGAAGCTAAGAGAAGATTCACAGAAACTCGTAAGAAAACCACTGGAACCGGAATATGAATGTGACAAAATTCCGGACTGAAGGACCAGCATATGCCAGCCAAGTACCTTCTGTTTATCCTTTTGATAACTTTTGTTGAATATTTTTACATCCTAAGGACTATAGTAGGTTAATGAATCCCCATTGTAAAAGTCAGTCTATTTATGGTGTATTTCATTTTGGCTGCATTAGCAAACCAAAAGAGTATTCAACTTGCTTTTCTAAATGTGGATGTTAATGTGCCAACAGATTTCACATCCCTAGTCCCACCTCCCTTTTGTTTAATCCAATGACTATTCTGCATATTACCAAGTCAGAGTGACAACTATTAGGAAGTATTTATCCTCTTGTCTCTGCAATGCTATCCTTTGCTGAATCAGCATTTTTTCTTCTCAAAATCCTGGTGGTTATTGATTGACTTCTGCAGATCTGGTGAGGACTCCCTTTTGATAACTAAGAATTCCAAAGCATGGTGTAATTTTATTCTGGATGTTCCAGTAAAAAGTGCTTTTCCAGTGATGGGGATATCTCAATTACACTGCTTTGATGAGAATAAAACCAACAAGGGCAAACTGTGGAATAAGGAATATTTCGGAAGAAAGAGAGGGTAAATAGAGGTTGGGGAATAAAGAGAGACAACTGAGTTATAGTGGCTTGGTAAAGAAACAGGTAGAGAGTTGAAATAGACAAAAGATATCAGCGAAGGGAGGGAGGGTAGAATTGAGGATATGGCCTTGAATAAGACTAGCAGTGAGGACAATGGAATAGAAGAACCCTAATTCATTAGACTTTCTCTTTTTTTTATTTCCAAATTACTTTTCATCTTAAATGTATTGTATCAGATTTAGTTTCTATATATTTTTAGTCTTTATTGTATATTTAAAATATTTTATGCTTAGTGAATAATTTAACACTGTTTTAATATGCATCTAGTAAGTATGTTAATGATTTTTATATGAACAGTTAAAAACTAGTGTAGCTGGTTAAATAATATCTAACAGCTTATTTTTTCCCTTATGTGATCTGTGAGGTATGGGCTAGGATCCAATTAGGTATATACTCTTTTTAAGTTTCCTGCATCCATTCTCTTGCAATATCGAAGGGTGGGTTGAACTGATTTGGAGCTTTGTACCAAGAACCCATCTATCATGATAAATAAACTACTCAGAGCAATTTCTGAACTTGATCCTCTCTCATGTTTTCCAGTGCCAATAGTAAAGTCTTCTCAATTTAAGGTTATTTTATAGTTTATTGAGATTTTCTAGAAAGGAAGCATTAAATTCTTGAGATCAACCTGACCAAAATCATGAAGGAGATGTTTATTTTGCCCTGGAATATGAAGAAATGGTCTTGGATCTTGAAATGTAAAAGGGCACACCCCCACACTACCCAGACAGGGCATTTCTTTTCCCTGAGGCCACTGATGATTACTCTACTGGTTTCCAGTCAACTTTTTGCCTATCCCAGTACACATGACTGGGGTCACAAAACACCTGGGGACTGGAGGCCTGAGAATTAAAAGCAATAATAGGACAACAGTATGTGTGTTTCATGAAAAGAAAGTATAGTAGACTCTAAAGAGGGGCCTTTGAGAAGCAAGGGGAATGTAGTTTGGTGATTAAGACCCCAGAAATGAACGGGAAACTTGGAAGTTGAAACTACAACAGGGAAAACTCTGAATCCTTACTTTGTGACCCTGTGCTCAGCAAGGAACTATAGAATGTCACATCTGCAACCTGAAGGGAAGGTTCAGTCTAACCCATATACCCATCCTGGCACATTAAATGTGGTTTTCTCTAGTTTAAGAGTGAATTCTGAAGAAAGGGAAAGAAAAACACACTTTCTGGTCTCCACCTGTGTTATTTTTGCCTCTGAATTCTTCCAGTTTCAGTGGAGAATACAGGACTGGCTTTTCCACATACTGAGTTCCTCCCCATATGTTTGGTTGTGGCAGGGGTATAAGGATTTGAAGCCCAAAAAGGCTTTTGTCAAAACTTTGCATTGGCATGTTGCTGTTGTTTGCAAGAGCAGGCACAGGGAATCAAATCTGGGTCTTTGGCGTAGCAGGTTGAGAACTCTACCTGCTGTGCCACCATGGCCAGCCCTACAGTGACATCTTGCTTGATCAAGAAATCTTCGGAACAAGGAAGAGGAAAGAAGAAGGAAGAATTGCCCTTTTAAAGGTAAAAGTCTTATTCTCCATTGATTGTTTTGATCTCTTCTTACTGAAATGACATTTGTAATTGTTGAGAAACTTTACTTTGAATTATTCTTCCTACCATGTTTGCTTGTATACACCAGAACCTTCTTTCAGCCACTTCTTTTTCTCTAAGCAGATTCCATTTAATGAACCAGTGACTTGGAACTTGGGATGCAGTTCCATTTGTTGTTCATTATAGGGAAAGTTTTCACACCAAGACACGCAGTCAAGACAGTATTAGGCCTGGTGTCAGCAGAGGTAGGTTTTGAGGTGGTATTTGGATGCAATGTCAGTGAAGTATAAGATAACTCACATCTAAATATAATATTGATGTGCAGGAATAGGTGGAAAACTTCGGAAAATAAGAAAGACTTATAAAGGAAAAGTTTTATTTATTTTATAATGCATTTGAAGTCCAACAAATTGAATTTGGGTCTTTCTGGGCTTCAAATATCAATGATTTGGGATAGAGTGGAAAATTCAGAAGCTGATAAACAGAAAGAAATATGATATTTCAACTAAGGGATAGAGTTGTGTTATTCCTTAGTTGATATTTTAAAAATGGAATGAACATACATGTCTAAATGTAAGCATAAATTTAAATCTTTCCTGGGATATCCATCCAGGACATCAGTGTTCCTAGAGTGCTGTAGAATTCTGAAGAAGCTACCTCTGAGCATGATAACTTCTCTGCATATGTCTGAAAGCTCCTCTGCATTGGGTGACTTCACATGTGGTTGGTGGTTAAAAGGATGACACATACCAATATGATAGATTCCAGACAGTGGCCTACCCCCAAAGCTAAAAGATATCACCAGTCACTACTAATGTTTGTGCTATTCTCCTGCTTTAACCAGCATTAATATGATATATATATTACATATATATATATTGTATATATCTGTATTTGCAGACATAGAGAAAAGGATATTTTTAAAATTACCAATATACAGATTATTTGTAAGACTGAATTAACTAATACTGTTTTTAAAGCATATATGTAAATATTTTGGTTTGCTAAAGTTGCCAAAATTCAATTTACCAGAAATGGAATGACTTTTATGAAGGGAATTTATTAAGTTGTAAGTTTACAGTTCTAAGGCCATAAAAAATGTCCAAACTAAGGCATTAGGGAAAGATACCTTCACTCAGCAAAGGGCCAAGGATTCGGAGAATTTCTTCATCAGCTTGGAAGGCACATCTGTTACCTTTCTCTCCCAGCTTCTTCAAGGAGTTTCCACAGGGGCATTTTCTTTCTGCATCTCCAGAGTCTCTGTCAGTGTGGGCTCTGAAGCTTCTTCTAAATTGGCTCTCTTCCAGGATTCTAGTAAGTGATACCATCTTGAAAGTTTGGAGACACATTTTCATTGAATCTACTCCATGGAAACAACTAAATCAGAAAGATCCCACACAACAATATTGAATCATGGTTAAAGAACATGGCTTTTTTGTGTGTACACAACAGTTTTAAACTAGTACGTAAATGTTTTTTTTTTATTTGTCTCATTTTGGGGTTTGCATTATTACAAAATCTATTACATTAGAATTCATATCTGATAGTTTATATTTTTCTACAGTGAAACAAAAATACTCTTTCCATCACACCTTCTGCTCTGTCTTGCTTTAGAAAGCCTTCCTGATTGTATTATCATTAAATAGTGTATTCCTTTCATACTTAGAATGTTATTAAGATTATATTTTAACTGTTTTGGCTTGTTTTAAGTTTCAGATAATATGCATTCGTAGCTCATTGAACAGCCTGTCCATTTTATTTTTATTTTCTTAATTATTTTTTATTTCCTCAATCAAAATACAAATTTGCACAGTAGTGACTTTTAAGTTGATATTAAATTTTCATGTGAAATCCCACATGCATCCATTAATTTAGGGTAGAACTGAATTTTTTCATTTATTGAAGTTTTTATCACCACACTCTAATTATTTGCTTTGCTTATGTCATTTTATTCCACAAATTAGTGTTTTTAATTCCAAAAATTAACGTTTTTAATTCCACAAATTAGTGTTATGCAATTTTTTGAGATATTTTCATATATTATATAATCATCCAAAGTGTACCATCAGTGATTTGCAGTGTCATTATATACTTGTGCATTCAATGCCACAATCAATTTCTGAATATTTTCATTACTCAAAATAGATGCATATAAGAATAAGAATAGAAACAAAAATTAGAAAGAATGCCCAAACCATTCCATGACACTTATACCCAATATTGGCTCATCTGTTCATACACTAGATAAAGGAAGTGTCAGCCACAAGATTTTCAAAATCACATGGCCACACTATAAAGCTATATAGTTATACTATCAACTATAAGAATTAATGCTACTGGAATACAGTTCAATAGTCTCCAGCATTTTCTACCATCTATTCCAATCTACTATAAACTAAAAAAGAATGAGTATATAATGCAGAACAGTAACCTCCAGAATGAACTCTCCACTGTATTTGAAATCTCTCAGCCTCTGAAACTTTATTTTATTGTTCCTCCCACATTTGGTCAAGAAGTTTTCCTATTCCCAAGATTCTGGGTTCAGGTTCATCCCTGGGCATCATACCCCACGTAGTGGGGAGTCTAGGAGTTAACCTCTTAAGTTGGCTTTGAGAAATAAACCATATCTGAGTAACAAAAGTGTCTCTCTGGGCATCACTCTTAGGCATAATTATAAATAGGCTTAGCATCTTCTTTGCAGGAAGAAGCTTCATTGGGGAAAGTATCAAGATTGATAGCTTGGCCTATTAAATTGGTAGTCCACATTGCTTGTGATATTATCACAAATTCCACAGTGAGGAATTGATATCTTTATTTTAGGTGTGATCCCTGTTTCATCTTTTGTATTAGTTGCTGCATGATATAATGTTGACTTTTGAGCTGCAGGTCTCTGGCTCTGAGTTACATTTAGATACTCAAAATTTCCTGGGCCTCGCCATGTTATTCATAAATAGCTCAGCCTCTCAGAATTTAGAAATAAAAATTATGAATTAGAAATAGATGTGCCTGTTTTAAGAGCTTAAAATCTGGGAGCATTTACAATAAGCTTCCCCTAATAACCTATGCTGTTGGTTTAATTCTCAGACTTGGCACAGTACAGTTAGTCCATATTAGTAAGGTTAGTAATGTTTGCCTTTTCTGGCTTATTTCACTCAACATACTGCCCACAACTTCCATTCACATGATTGCATGCCTCACAGCTTCATTCCTTCTCACATGTGGTCAATATTCCATTTTAAATACACCAAAGTTTGCCCTTCCATTCATCAGTTGATGTATCCTTAGGCCATCGTTATTCACTGCAATTTGAAAATACTGTCACCATTAAAAAAAAAAACAGAAAAGTGCACACTCGTATTGACATTAGATATCATATACTGCTTTTGCTACATTTATTGGAAGCATATTACAATATAATGTTAACTATAGACACTAGTTTTAGTTGATAACATTTTTTCATATACAATTCCATTTTCACCCCTTGCAATGTTCTCCCTCAAGTAAAAGCAGTCCTGCATTTGTACATTTAATTACCATCTTTTTCCACTCTAGGTTTCACTATGTTATACAATCCCAGTCTTTATGTTCTCTCTTTCCTTCTGGTGTCATAAATGCCCTCAGCGTTCTACTTTTCCACATGCACATGCACTAGTCTTTGTTCAATGAACTGAACATATTCTGCTGCTATCATATATTATTGTGTCACTCATTTCTGAATCTATGTAATCAATCCTGTAGAACATTCTATAGTCCTTCTGCATCAAATGCCTTATCTCTAACCTCTTTCTATCTCCTGAAAGCCTGTCTTCTCCACTTTAACTTTTTGAGTTAAAGTAGAGAACACATTAATTTTAGTTTATATTAGTGAAACCATAGATAATTTCTGGATAATTTCATTCAAGATAATGCCCTCAAGTTTCATCCATGCTTTTACATGCTCCATGACTTTATTCTGTTTTGCTTTTGTGTAATATTCCATCACATGAATGTGCCACAGTATATTTATCCACTCATCTGTTAATGGGCATTTGGTTCCAATCTCTTTGTATTCATGAATACTGCTACTAAAATTATCGGTGTGCAAATATCTTTCCTGTCCCTGTCTTTAGTTCCTCATAATATATACCTAGCATTGCAATTCCTGGGTCATATAGCAATTCTATACTTAGTTTCATGAAAAAGATCCAAAATGCCTTCCAGAACCATTGTGCCATTCTACATTCCCATCAACAGTGAATAAGTGTGCATCTTTCTCCATATCCACTCAAGCACATGCAAATATCTGTTTTTTTAGTAATAACCATTCTAGTAGGTATAAGTTATTGCCTCATTTTGCTTTTAAGTTGCATTTCCATAACAGCCAGTGAAGTTGGAAATAATTTCATATGCATTTGAACCATTTGTATTTCCTCTTCAGAAAATTCTCTGTTCATGACATTTCTTTTTTCATGGACAGGCACTGGGAATTGAATCCAGGTCTCTAGCATGGCAGGCAAGAATTCTGCAACTGAGCCACCATCACACCATCCTCTGTCCATGTCTTTTGTATATATATATATTTTTTAACTTTTTTTCTTTTCTGCAGTTTTTGTTAAGTTGTATTGTCTCTTTTTATATTCTGGATATTTAACCTTCATCTGATATGTTGTGCTGGTTTGAAAGAATGTATGTCCCCTAGAAAAGCCATGTTTTAATCTAAATCCCATTTCATAAAGACAGAATAATCCCTATTCAATACTGTATGTGTGAAACTATAATCAGATCATCTCCCTGGAGATGTGATTTAAGAAAGAGTGCTTGTTAAACTGGATTAGGTGATGACATGTCTCCACCCATTTGGGTGGGCCTTGATTAGTTTCTGGAGTCCTATAAAAGAGGGAACATTTTGGAGAATGAGAGATTCGGAGATAGCACAGAATGCTGTGGCACCACGAAGCAGAGAGTCCACGAGCCAGTGACCTTTAGAGATGAAGAAGGAAAACACCTCCCAGGGAACTTCATGAAACTGGAAAGCAGGCGAGAAAGCTAGCAGAAGACACCATGACTGCCAAGTGCCCTTCCAGCTGAGAGAGAAACCCTGACTGTGTTTGCCATGTGCCTTCTTACTTGAGAGAGAAACCCTGAACTTCATCAGCCTTCTTGAACAAAGGTATCTTTCCCTGGATGAATTTGATTGGACATTTCTACAGAATTTTTGTAATTGGGACATTTTCTCAGCCTTAGAACTGTAAACTCGGAACTCATTAAATTCCCCTTTGTAAAAGCCATTCCATTTCTGGTATGTTGCATTCCAGCAGCTAGCAAACTGGAACATATGTGAATTCAAATATTGTCTCCCATTTTGTAGAATAGCTTTTTACTTAACTGAAAAGCCCTTTGATAGACAAAGCTATTCTGTTTTCAGGAGATTCCATTTATCTATTTCTTCTTTCATTGCTCTAACTTGGGTGTAAGGTATAAGAAGTCATCTCCTATTACTAGATTGAAAGATATTTCCCCACATTTTCTTCCCCACATTTATGTTCTTAGGTCTAATGTTGAGGTCTTTGATTCACTATGAGTTAATGTTTCATAAGGCGTGAGATAGGGGTCCTCTTTCATTCCTTTGTATATGGATATCACATTTTCCAAACACCTTTATTGCAGAGGCTTCTCTGAGCTGCCTTGAAAGACTCATAAATGATGAATTTTCCATAGATGAGATGATCTATTTCTGAATACTCAATTTAATTCAATTGTTCCGTATATTTATCTTTATTTCAGTACCATGCTGTTTTGACCACTAAAGCTTTGTGATATGCTTTAAAGTCAGGTAGTGTGAGACTTCCCTCTTCATTCCTCTTTCTCAAGATATTTTTAGCTATTTGGGACACCCTCCCATTTCCAAATGTATCATAACTTGTCCCTATGCTTTTACTTCCTGATTCTGAATCTGTGCTTCATTTTCACACTATGATACTTCAAATTTAGTTATTGATTTTTCTATTGCTGCAATTAAGTTGTTTGGATTTTAATTATTATTATATTGATTTTATAAATCAATTTGGGTAGAATTGACATCTTATTATATTTAGCCTTCCAATCCATGAACATGGTGTGTCTTTCCATTTATTTAGGTCTTCCTTGATTACTTTTAGCAAATTCTTGTAGTTTTCTATATATAAATTTTTTGAGGGTTTGGCTATATTTATTGCCAAATATTTGATTCTTTAGTTGCTATTGTAAAAGGATTTTTTTATTTCCTTCTCAGACTCTTCATTTCTAGTGTATAGAAATACTACTAATTTTACATGTTGATCTTTTCCATTTCCCCTCTTTATTAATAATTATAGATATCCCCAGAGATTAGTGTTGTAATATTCATATATTTTCAAGGAGAAAGTTCAAGGTATTAAATAATTTTACCCTTTGATTAGTTTTTAAAATAGTTTTCAATATCCAGGTTAAAAATTAAGATATGCTTAGTTTGCAGAAGTCAAATTAAAATAGTGAAATGTAGAATAATAAAAATAAAATAAGCAGAAAGAAATACAAATAATAAAACAGACCAGGTGGAATGTAATGAAGACCATGCAACAAGTTGGTCACTGCTAACCCAAATATATACATTAATGTATTAACCATAAATTTAACATTGTCTCTGTTAAGGTCAAGCATTTTTGAGGATATTGAAATGGCTATTTTTAATTTCCATTACAATCCATACCATTACACTCAATTAAATAACTATCATGATAATCTAAATATCAGAATAATTTAAAATTTTCTCATTATTTTATTTTGATATATACACATACATTTATATAATTTAAAACTATAATTTTATATAATTAAATAGCTATCATTACAATAGATATTAGATTAAATAGACTTTAAGGTTAAAGAAATTTGCTATTACTACTATGTTAATTATTCAATATTAAAAATTTCCAATATTTTCCTGTAACAAAGAATCCAAATTAATCTATATGCACATACATATATATGGATATATAAACATATCAGTACATGTATTTGATTTCTATCTTGCTTTATGGTTTAATGTGATAAATATTTGTAAGTGTGTCATGGAGCTAAAATATGCCTCTCTATTTTGTTGGTAAATATTCAGTGTACATCCATTAACAAAAAACTAATTATTTTGTTTCAATTTTGGGGACCTTAAGACTTTGCTTCTGCTTCACAATAAGATACAGAGAGATCTATATTAAAACATTTCCCAAGGGCCACGATGGCTCAGCAGGCAGAGTTCTCACCTGCCATGCTAGAGGCCCTGGTTCATTTCCCGGTGCCTGCCTATGCAAAATAAATAAATAAATAAATAAAAACTGTTGTAAAAATGTTGTTTAAAAAAAACATTTCCCAAGTTTGAGAAAATGCCCTATGATCCTTTGGAATTCAGCATGTTATAAACTCCCCATTACAACTGAAAATGGATACATAATTTTCTTCTTCCATATAACTATTCCTCCACTACTTCATGGTTAATGAAAGACTCCACCAAATTTCATTAGGTGACCACAGAGATTGGTGTTGGGTTTATGTTCTAGTTTGCTAGCTGCCGGAATGCAACACACCAGAGACGGGTTGGCTTTTATAAAAGGGGATTTATTTTGTTAGTTCTTCAGAGGAAAGGCAGCTAACTTTCCACTGAGGTTCTTCCTTACGTGAAAGGCACAGGATGGTCTCTGCTGGTCTTCTCTCCAGGCCCCTGGGTTCCAACAACTTTCCCCGGAGTGACTTCTTTCTGCATCTCCAAAGGCCTGGGCTGAGCTGCAAGTGCTGAGACGAGGAATGCTGAGCTGCTAGGCTGTGCTACATTGCGATCTCTCATTTAAGCACCAGCCAATTAAGTCAAACGTCACTCATTGCAGCAGACACGCCTCCTAGTCGACTGCAGATGTAATTGGCAACAGATGAGGTTCACATACCGTTGGCTTATGTCCGCAGCAACAAGATTAGGTATGCTCACCTGGCCAAGTTGACAACTGAATCTAACTAACACAGTTTAGAACCCCCATTTTTCTTTACCAGCTCATCACATGCCTCGGAAGTTATTCTCATCTCTGTGGCTTTGGTACTGGAGCAGTTTCAAGCTCAGAAGAATCCCTTTATCTAATAATAAATTTATTCTGACTTCTCATTCCCTTACATATTTTGCCCTCCCATTAATTTAGGAGATACCAGGCTCCTTCTCAATTCCAATGCTCTTGTCCTAGGATGTTGGTCATGACTGCAAATATGTGTGCATGAGAGGAAGGAAATAGGACCCTGAAATAAGGTTTTGTTATCTTTGACTTCATCTCCCCACGGAACATTTATCATTTCATCTGTAGCATTAAAGTACCATCTCTGGGAGCTGAGAATATTTATGAAACATTTACCAATTTTCTAAGTAACTAGAAAAATTGCAAGTTTCTACTTAGCATCTCAAAAGAGACTATTGGAGTGTTTTTGAGAGGTTCTTTCTTTCCCATAATCTCTGCAGGGAAATGGAGTCCCCTATGAAGAGAAACAGAAAGTAGGGATGTCTGAACCTTGAGGGATAGGGAGCAAATCACGTATCACTTTATACTCAAGAAAAAGGAAGAATGTGATTCCAATAATGTATTTTAGAAATCATTGAACTTATTTGCACAAGTCAATGTCAATCAACATGGAAATTGTGGAGCAAAATATGTTTTCCTAATATTGTCCCACACTAATGATAGAAGGTTTTCTGATTGATACTGATAGAAGAAACAGCAATCTTTATAAAATAGCCCCTTAGAAATAGAAGAACCAGGACCAAGTTCTTAAAGGTAGATTTCACATTTCTTTCAACTATCAGATAAGTCAGTGCTACTTATTCTATTAGAGAGAATCAAATTGTGCTACATTCCACTATCAATACTTTTTCCTAAATTTTCTGTATGATAACTAATTGATTCTGTTTTTTGATGAAGCAATATAATATTTAATTGTACAAACCACTATTTTGTTAATACAAGGAAACAGTGTGACCCTGTCCATTATCCAATGTCTCTGCCCCACTTTACACATCATGAAACATACCTTCAATGATGGAAACCCTTAGCTTACAAGAACACATATGCACAAATTTATATTTTTCATACAGTTGTAGACACACCCATGTGTGCACACAGAAACCCAAATTCATAGTCAAACCTATTCACTTATTTGAATTCTTTTAAACCTGTAAGAATCAAGCTAAGTTTAGCTTATGTATGTCTATTACAATTATGCATTCTGGAACTGGGAAATAACTACAGGATGAGTCCAGGGATCCCATGGACCCACTGTGAGATGGACCTGAGCTAAAACTAACCTCCATAAGCCTCCACTCTGACTGGTGGGCTGGGGTGATATTTTGTTTCCCTTGGCATTAATGTCACTTCTGAACCAGTGTCTAATAATCCCCCAAATATCTGCTTTTTTCTTTCTCCTCAGTGCATAGTTACCATGGTTAAAGAACATAGGTCTCCTTGGGGAAGGCTTGGAGAAAGATTAACTAGTATAAATTTGTGGCAGTGTAACAGGCTCCTTCTCCAAAGGGAACTGGCTTCCCCCTCATTCAAGGGACTCTTGGTCTGTAAACTGTCTCAAGTCTGGAAATTGATTAAGGGACAATGACTCTCTTCTGTAATTCAAGTTAGACTTCTCTTCAATTGACATAGAAATCTTTTTCTTACATAGGTCAAACAAGAATTTAGTAGGCTGCCTATCTATTGGTATCCCATGATCTACTAGCCAATGCCACAAGTCTCTGCAAGTCAGATTATTTTGACTCCTGCTTTGAGTCTTCTGTCCATTATGTCAACCATGTCCACCTTGTCTTTGGCATTAAGTGCTGCCCCCTGGATTCTGCCAATATCAGATCTGATCATCACCATTGTGTTTAAGAAGTCCAGCTCAGTGACAGCAGTTCCCATAGTAATATCTGACCTACAGAGAAGGGTGACTATCAGGCTCTTCAGGGATGATGGAATTAGTCTCACAAATTTATTTATCACAGTTCTAGTAAAAGGTGCATCCTCCAGACATTCCTGCCATGCATGAGCAGGATTTCTATGATAAATCCACTCTAACATCCCAATCTCTCTAAGCCTTTGGATCCCCTCATCTACATTATACAAGGGCAGTTCTGGCATTTCAACCTCAGGCAATGTTAGCCACCTTTTGAACCATTTTCAGTCAATCATCCAAATTAACTGTAAATGCCTTTTCTAACTCCTTGATTTATACATTTGAGTGCAAAATCTCTGCTTTGTGGACCTATATTAATAAGTTCAGCCTGACCCAGATTTATATTACCCCCACCATTATCCCACACTCTTAAAATCTATTACTACACATATTTCCCTGATTTCCATTGGAAAACTTATGTAGTTTTTTTGGAGTATAGCGTAACCTCCTCATGGGTGACACGTCATACCTCACCTTTTGGGGTTTGTTGGGGCTGTAGTCTAGTTATAGGTCTGCAAGAAATGAGGAGTGGTGGGGGTAGTTCATTGAAAGAATTAGAAGTGCCTTCCAAGCCATTTGCTTCATGGAATTCTTTTACATTTGTATCTGGTGAAACAGGATTAACCACTCCAGTGTTAAATCCTTCAGGTAGAGAGTGAGTGGCCAACTCCTCAGGGTAGGCTGGAGGTGAGACAGCTGTGTACTCACAGAAGACCATTACAGGGTTATCTACAAAAGACTCAGCACAGTCTAGGGTTTCATCCTCTCCACAGCCATCATTATCAATCCATATGTCACTATCCCACTTTTCAGGGTCCCAGTCCTTTCTAATCAATGTACTCACTTTGATAGCAGACACCATGCAGGGTTGAGATTTCAGTTTACATTGTAAAGTTACTACCCTAGCAATGAGACTCTGAATCTAATTTTCAGAGATCTCAAGTCTGCAGCTACAGGAATTAAGATTTTCCTGCAGGGCACTAATAGAAACTTTTACATCTTTTATGCTGTTTGTTGTATAAGATTCTCATTTGAAACCTTCACCTCATCCCTTTCCCTCAACAATGTATGCACCATATCTAACAACAACCAGCCAATATTTTTATACCTCATAATCCTACAAAGCTCTGTAAAGGTGTCAAAAACATATCACCCAGGGCCTGGTTTCATATAAACAAACGATTAGCAGAATTGAATGGTGATATTTGACCATATCTTTTGCCAGTCATCCCATGGATTGGAAGTGTCACTCTGATGATGGGAAGCAGAGTCATTAGTGGCTCTGAGTCTAGTCAGAGTAGAAAACCAATAATAAAAACCCATTTTTAAGATTCTGTTTCTTAAGAATCTCTCCAGGTACAAATCTGTATTAGCTAAGGTTCTCTGGAGAGAAAGAGAATCAGCAGGAGATATCTGTAAGCATATGATATATAAAAGTGCCTCACAAAACCATGGGGATGCAGAGTCCAAGGTCTGTAGGGCAGGCCATGAGCTGGCAGCTCCAATGAAGGTCCTCAACAAGCTCTCAGGAAAGGCTGGCTGGCTGAAGAAGGAAGAGTGATTGTCTCATCTGAATCCTCCTTAAAAGCCTTCGGTGATTAGATTAAGCACCAGTCATTGCAAAAGACACTCCTCTTAGGTGATTGCATTTTGCAGTCAGTGTGATCATGATTTAAGTCTGAAATGTCCTCATAGTGACAGACCAGCACTTGCCTGACCAGACAAACTGGGCACCACCACCAGACCAAGTTGACACATGAAGATGAGACGTGCATACTTCAATCTATTGCAGTTTGATTTATTTTGCTTCACAGATTTTTTTTTTTACAAATTGAACACTTACAGCAACCCTGACACAAGCAGGACTACTAGTGCCATATTTCCAACAGCATGTGCTTACTTCATGTCTCTGTGTCACATTTTGGTTATTCTCACAACATGTCAAACTTTCTCATTGTTATTATATCTGGCAGTGTGATCTGTGATTAGTGGACTTTAATGTTACTATTGTAATTGTTTTGGCATACCACAAACCATGCCCATATAAGAAAGCAAATTTAATACCTATGTGTATTTTGACTGCTCTATAGACTGGCTGCTTCTTGTGTCTCTCATTCTCCTTGGGCCTACCTCTTCCCAGAGAAACAGCAATAAAAGAAATTAGGGCAATTAATAACCTTATAAGGGTTCCCAAGTGTCTGAATAAAAGGAAGATTTGCATACTTTGCTCTCTAAATTAAAGGTTAAGTTTAGTGAGGAAGACTTGTTGAAAGCCAAGAGAAGTTAAGGATAAGCTTCTTGCACCAAACACTTAGCCAAGCTGTGAAAGCAAATGAAAAATTATTGAAAGATATCAAAACCGTGTTGTACTCCAGTGATCACACAAATGAACAAAAGGCAAACAGGCTTATTGTTGGCATGAGGAAAGTTTTAGTAGTCTTAATAGAAGATAAAATCAACAAAACACTCCCTTAAGTCAAAGCCTAATCCAGAGCAATTCCCCAAACTTTCATCAATTCTGTGAACGCTGAGAGAGTTGAGGAAGCTGTAAAAGAAAACCTTGAAGCAAATGGAAGTTTGTTCATATGATTTAAATAAATAAGCCTTCAACATAAAATAAAAGTACAGGATGAAAGAGCAAGTGCTGACATAGACAGCCATGTACGATTTCCGGAAGTTCCACTAAGACAGTTGATAAAGATGGCTACAGTAAACAGCACATTGTTGATGTAGATGAACAGACTTCTATTAGAAGAATGTTATATCTATGACTTTCATAGCTATAGAGAAATCAACACATGGCTTCAACGCTTCCATCTTCAAAGGATAGGCTCCTTCTCTTTTGAAGTGCTAATGCAGCTGGTGGCTTTAAAGTGGAGTCATTGCTTATTTACCACTCAGAAAATCCTATGACCCTTAAGTAGTATGGTAGGTCTACTCTGTCTGTGCTTTATACATGGAGAAAAGCCTGGAAGACAGCACACTTCTTTGCAATACAGTTTACTAAATGTTTAAAAACAATTTTAAACCCATCAATCAGAAAAGAGTTCTTTGAAAATATTACTGTTGCTTGACAATGCTATTTTAGAAATACACTTCATTAGGCTATAGCTCTCATACATAGTAGTTCCTCTGATGGATCTTGGTATGGTAAATTAAAAATTCTCTGGAAAGGATTCACCAATCTAGATGTTAATAAGTTCATTTTTGATTCATGGGAGGAGGTCAAAATATCAACATCAACTGGAGCTGGGAAGAAGTTGATTTCATCTCTCATGCATGATTTTGAGGGATTCAAGACTTTAGTGGAAGAAGTAGTTGATGAAGTGTAAGTAGCAAGAGAACTGGAGTTAGAACTGGAGCCTCAAATTACGACTAAAATTCTGCAATCTCATGGTTAATCTTTAGTGGTGAGGAATTGTTCCTTATGAATGAGAAAAGAAAGTACTTTCTTGAGATTGGAATCTACTCCCAGTGAATATGCTATGAACATTGTTGAAGTGACAACAAAAGATTTTGAATATTACACAAGTTAGTTGATTAAGTGGCAGCAGGGTTTGAGAGGATTGACCCCATTTTTGAAAGAAGTTCTACTCCATGTAAATGCTATGAAATGCCAGTACATGCTACCCTGAAATCTTTAATTAAGTAAGGTTCAATAACATGGTAACCTTCATTGTCCTATTTCAAGAAATTGCTACAGATACACCAACTGCAGCAACCACCACCCTGATCAGCTGGCAGCCATCAACAGAGAGGCATGTCTGTGTTAGAAAGCATGAACAACTACACCCACCTCACTGTATGAGACCCTCCCCGAGCAAAAGATTATGACTCACTGAAGGCTTGAATGATGGTAAGAAGGTTACCATGTTATTGAACCTTACTTAATTAAAGATTTCAGGGTAGCATGTACTGGCATTTCATAGCATTTACATGGAGTAGAACTTCTTTCAAAAATGGGGTCAATCCTCTCAAACCCTGCTGCCACTTAATCAACTAACTTGTGTAATATTCAAAATCTTTTGTTGTCACTTCAACAATGTTCATAGCATATTCACTGGGAGTAGATTCCAATAAAATATTTTAAATAAGTTGTATATATTTTTGTTAGACATAATTCTGTTGCATGTTATTATGTAAAAATCATTTTATATGCACTAGGAAATCAAAATTTCATGTGACTCACTTTACTGAAGTACTGGCCTTAGTTAAATTGTCTATAATTGAATGCAAGTTATCTTTTTTTGCATACCAGTAATAATTTATGTTTCAGATCTCCACATTTTTTATTCACTTCCTTTTTGTATGCCATATTACTTATTTTAAATATGACCACATTTATTTAGAACAATAAAACTTTAATTTCATGCTAATGCTATGCCCTAACAATCATAAATAAATAAAGTCACCCATCAATAGTTCATCATTGTTATATATAACATATCTACTTAACTATTTGTCATTTATTATCTTTCTTTTACATCTAGGGATATGGGTATGTGTTTGAGAAGGCATGTGGGTTTAAGTGTGTGTGTGTGTGTGTGTGTGTGGTTATGGTTCTTTAGTAATATATCCATTTAACATTTCTCTGGCTGGTTTGAAATGCATTACAAATGAATAAGTGAAGTATAATAGGCAACTTGCTGAAAATGTGGAAATAAAAAACTTGTAAGGATGAGACACTGAAATACTTGGCAAAAGATAGATTGAACTGAGTATTGGCAGAGATATCGAATGCATGGGTATATTATTTAGATGTCAACTCTTCTTCACTCCATGCATGCATGAAACGTAGTCAAAATCCAAACAGCGATAGATGTTGCCTTAAATAATATTAAAGAGGAAAAGAGAAGATGCAGACTAGAGAAGTCTTTTTCTTCTTATTTTTTGAATGGATTTTTATGATTTGGGGAACATTCAAATCTCTCCCTTAGTTCTGCCACTTTATTGATTCCATACATACCTGTGCTTCAGATGGAATTTCTTCTAGCTACCACAAGTCACAGGCAACACATATTCTCAGGACAGCCAACTCAAATATAGAAGGAGAATAATCAGTCACTAGGCTTGTGAAAATGCAGCTACAAACTGAAATACTTCTATATATTTCAAGCACTAATGAAAAAGATTAATAGAAATAAAAAGGTTACTAAAAATATCCCAATTCAATAAACTCAGGGGAATGTGTCAGAATCTTATGTGTATATATGTATCTGTGTAATATATGCATACACATATATGAATCATAGTAAAAAATCAAAATAGAAAAATAGAAGGACAATATATCTTTCATATTTTATGTATACAGTTGTTTAAATAAATCAAATATATGAGTAGGAATGATTTAGAGATACCTTAATGATCTAAATAATTCATAATGTAACCATATGAAAAAAGAAGTAAAAAAATTCACGAAAAAGGGATTGAGTACCAATATCTGGAAAGAATACAAAAACAGAGAAAGAGAAGGAAGAATATTGCAAATTAATGTTGCTTAAGAAGCTGGAAATTTCCTACTTGAAATGAAATACCAGGGCTTAAATAAAAGCCTAAACATATAATCATTATATTTCAAAGCACAAAAATAAAGTCGAGTCTTAAAAGGAAACATCTTAACCAGAAATATATTAATCAGATTAGAGGACCAAGAAAGTCAGAAATGTCAATACTAGACTCTTTATTACCCCTTGTTATGCCTTAGGATACTACATGAATGATATGATATGAAATTTCCTCATGTAAAGAAATTGAAGTTCAGAATTAGCCTGTTAATTTTACATAATTCAAAATGTAAAATTCCAAATGAAAAAGAAGTTATATCTCTGTGGGAGAAGGAATTTTGGATAATTGGAATTTATGAAAACATGCTCAAAAATTAGATATTTAAAAATAATGTAGAATATGTATGAATTTTTAAAAATAGAGTAATATATAAACATCCAATATGATATGAATAAGTTATTTTTATCTTAGAAAAGTATATTTAAAAGTTATTTTAAATGGATTAAAATAGAAATAGTAATCAATGACAGCTGGAAGGAGACATTTAATACGGTCATTGTTAAGGAGGGAAATTTTTTCTCTGTTACAATAAAATACTGATTCATGATAAAAATGTATCTTATCAAAGTTAAAAACTGCAACATCTTTTCTATGAGAAAAAGTAACACTGAAAATGAAATTAATCTAAATCAAACATCCTGGAATTTAAAACATCCATAAAGAAAGCAAACTTTGATAGGGAAACTAGACAAAGACCGCTCTAACTACCTTTAGTGAGAGTTCTTATGAAACCTTAATAGTGTAAACATTTCTTAGGACAAAGAAATTGGAAGGATTTCCTTAAGAGACATTAAGTCTTGCTTTAAAATAGTAATTAAATATTATAGCATGGGCCAAAAACAGACAGTTGAACAATGCAAAAAGATAAAGAGTACAAAGGAATTTTTGTAAAAATAGATTATTGCATGTATGTTGCTTTATGAAGAACAATAGTAAGGCAAGAAAAATAATATAAAATGTATAAGAATTTAAAAGTTAAAAATTGCAGTAAATATAATTACTGTAGTGGATTACAAAAAATATGTACAGAGATGATGGAAATACTATAATAAGGTTTGAGAATGCAATGGATACAAAAATCTCACAAAGATTTAATCATATTAACTAATAAAATATAAAATGTAATTGAAAATAGCATGAAATTATGCATACATATACAGAGTATATACATATATATGCGTATATATTGTCATGGTTCATTTGTCAACTTGGTCAGATGGGGGTGTCTGTTTGCAAGTGCTGGCCTGTTTGCTGCTATGAGGACATTTCATAGAATCAAATCATGATCACGTTGGCTGCATCCACAGCTGATTGCATTTGTATTCAGCCAAGGGGAGGGTCTTCTGCAATGAGTGATGTTTAATCTAATCAGTGGGAGGCTTTTAAGGAGAATTTAGAAGAGGCAGTCTCTCTTCCTGCTTTAGTTGGTGAGCCTCTCCTGTGGAGTTCATCCAGACCTTTCATCAGAGTCATCAGCTTCACAGCCTGCCCTATGGATTTTGGACTCTATGTTCCCATGGTTATGTGGGATACTTTTATAAATCTTGTACCTACAGATATTTCCTGTTGTCTGTTTCTCTAGAGAACCCTAGCTAATACATATATGAATATGTGTGTATATATATATATATATATATATATATATATATATATATATATGTACACACACACATATATATACAGATATGGAACAGAGATTATACCTGACCACATGGTGAATATTTTAAATTGCTTTGAAACACATTAAAGAATTAAAGTCTTTCTAAAATGGAAGGCACAACATTATGAAGATGTCAGCTGTATCCACTTATTAAATGATGCCTGAATAAAAATCCCAGCACATTTTCTTCTGCAAAGAGTGACAAGTAAGCCCTAAAGTTTATATGAAGCCCTAATAGTGTAAACATTTCTTAGGACAAAGAAATTAGGATTTCCTTAAGAGACATCAAGTCTTACATAAGATAAATTTCAAGTAAACATTATAACATGGGCTAAAAACAGACACTTAGATGATGCAAAAAGATAAAGAATACAAAGGAATATTTTTCAAAATAGATTATTGCATGGTACTTTAATGGGAATAGCATGTCTATTTTAGGAATTGTTAACCAGACCAATAGGATTATACTATTGGGAAAAATGAAATCTTATTCCCACCTTGACACCAATGCAAAATCAAAAAAGCAGTTTTTAAATAAAATATGTGAAAAACAATATTATAATAGTTTAGAAGATATCTTCAGAACCTCAAATGGGAAAGACTTCATTGAAATAAAAAGGAGAAGATGGAGGAGTAAAAGGAGGGAAGATACAAAACATCACAGATTTGAAATATATTTATTAATCTGATTGCATTAAAGTGAAGATTTCTTTTCTCTGCAGCCAATAAAGGGTATAGAAATCCATATCATAAATCACTTAAATGTATCTTTGTGCTCTGTATAATTGTTATTTTAAATTTATAATATCCATTAAGTGACTCAGTATGTCATCCATATTGGTATATCTCAAGGAAAATGCTAATTAATCACAATGAAATGCCACCATAGACTTCAGAATTTCTATATTTAACAAGTTTGACAACACTTGTTGAAGATAAAATTCTCAAAAAGTAAACATTAAAAACATTTCCACATTAATATATTAATGGTAAAATAACTATAAACAACTATTTCAAATTTAAAAAATTTTAATGGAAAACATGCATTAGTTGAAAAATCAAGACAGTATACAATGCCAGAAATAACAAAAACTAAGGTACATTTAGTTGAAAAATTCATAAACATCTGCCAAATTTGTCATCTGAGTGTGAGGTTTTTGCCCAATTCTATTTATAAGATAATAATATTAGAAAATGGAGAAAATCATGCTATTTTCCTAAATTGTGATATGAATAAAATATTGTTAACCATTATATTAAAGCAAAAATATGCTCATCTTTTCATTTATACACTTACAAATTGTTTAGTAATATTTGGCAATGTACTAACTATTGGGAAAACATACAGTAAAAAAAGAAATGCATATCTTCTCCCATCCCTGAAGGGACTTTGCCAATACTTTTTAATTATCTGCACAACATACTCTGTGATTATCCAGGCATTATATTAAGCTATGCAGAATAACAAACCCTTATTTCCATTCTGGAGTTCCTGTGTTTGGGTTGTTTAAATGATCTATCAAGATTAGTTCAGTCAGATTATGTGCTATAAAAAATTTATATTTAGGACAAAATAAACACTCCCATTGCACAAGGTACCTGGAGGGATGGGAGGAAAAATATGTAACTATTACACTTTACCACCCAGAAAACTTCTGATATGGTCTCAAACATTAGGGACACCCAAATCAATAGGCCAAACCATAATCTTGAGGCTTGCTTTTATGAGACTTTTCTATGCAGTGGATAAACTAATCCTGGCTATAGTGATGCCTAAGAATTACTTCCAGAGGACTTTCAGAGGACTTCCTTTGCTGCTCAGATGTGGCATCTCTCTCTCTCTCTCTAAGCCCAACCCTGCAAGTAAAATCATTACCTACCCACTCTGCATGGGACATGACATCTGGGGTAAAAGTCTCCCTGACAACTACGGCTATGACTCCCAGGTATGAGCCAGGCCCTGGCACCATGAGACTGATAAAGCTTTCTTAACAAAAAGTGGGGAAAAATTATAGTCAAGAAGGTATCAGTGGCTGAGATAGTTCAAATGGAGTCAAGAGGCCACTCTGGAGGCTACACGTATGCAAGTTACAGCTAGATATTGCTATTGCTCATGGTTTGCCAAACACCAATCAAAACCATTTCTGCCAACCCTAAAGAATAGCTAGGGCTTTACCTGAGATCCCACAAAAGTTCCACGCAGTAAGATTACTTCCAAGAAACCAACAATCCCTAGATGGGTTCCTAAGTCAGATATGTCCTGAACCCAGAAGGGCCAGCCTCTACAGAAAATCAACTAGTTCTATCCGGCTATCCCATATTATTAACAGCCCTTTATAATGTGAAAAATTTAGAATGTGTATAGCTCAAATACCTATAAAGATTGGGAGAAAGGTCAAAGGAGTCAGTGGATTTATAAGAGAAAAGGTAGGATTTAACAAATGAGTATGATTGCAGAATCATTAGATTGATATTTCTTTTAGTCTCCAGTGCCTGGGAGCAGCCAGATGGAAAAAACTAGAATGGTGGATCTGTAACCCGTACCAAACTCTGAAATCTGTTCATAACTAATTGTTGTGATGTGTTTTGAAATTCATTGTTTTTTTAAATGTTATTTTTCACAACAAAATACATTAATCAGGTATAAATAATGAATTTTTAAAAATATATCATTGTAATGTCCACTTAACATGGCAATTAGAATAAAAAGTTTAAGCATTTTATAATGATAATTGTATATAAATAGGGAAATCGTCTTTAACAATTGTCTGTCTATAATTTTCTATCTATCTATCTACCTCTTCTGTATATGTGTGTGTGTGTGTGTGTGTGAGTGTGTGTGTGTATTAATAATGTTTTAGAAGTGGATCAGCGTTATTGTTTCTGGCTGACATGAAATACATTTCTAAGAAAATGTATATCTGACCTAGTAAGAAAAGTTTAATAGAACTAGTGAAAAATTACTTAAGATGTGGGACTCAAAAGATATATATGGTTGAGATAATAAAATGATTGGAAGAAGTTTGATTGAAATAACTATAAGCAGAGATATGATAAGAATCTTTCAGAGAAAAACACCTCAGTGTTCCATATGAACATGTGACATGGATTTCATATACAAAATCACCAGATATTGTGCTAATGGGGAAAAAGTATGAATATTAGTTGTTTAATTATTTATTTTTCTTTTTTGACAGTGCATTTATGAGTATTTCTCAATTGGTGTTTTTGAGAAATTCAAGTGATTTCTCCAAGCGTATACTCAAATAATTTCTCCAACTTTATGTCTTCATATACAATTTTCCTCTAGCCATGAATTCCTTCTGGATAACATAATAAATCTTTCAAACCTTACATATATAATGGTTGAAATAATTCAAATCTAGGAAAGGAAATTTTTGTGCTGAAAATTTATGTAACTAAAAATGTAAAAAGGAAACAAATTAGAAAATAGAAAAAAGTAGACACATGATAAAGGGGACAATTTAGGAATGCAAAATTTTGAGAAGGAATGGGAAAACAAAAAACAAACAAAAAGAAGAGAGGAAAATATTTAAAATAATTATTTTAATCTCCCATTTGAAATAAGATACAGAAAATTATAAATTTAAAAATATATTTTTTCATACACATTTATCCATGATTTTCAAAGCACAAAAATAACATGCAGTTCTTAAAAAGGAAATCCTAACCAGAAAGACCTCAATCAGATTAGGGGGCTAAAAAACCAAAGATGTCATGCTCTAGAATTACCACTTGCATTTTCTTAGCATGTCCCATGAATGAAGACACCATTTTCTTAGCATGTCCCATGAGAGTTCCACTTTAAATGGACACTGAAGGGAAGGAATTACATGATAGTTGTAAAAAAGGCATATAATCTACATATTCCAAACTAGGAAAAGAAGATATTTGTGTGAGAAAGGTTGTTGGAAAAATTGAGTTTGATAGAATGATTGAGGAAGTGTTCAGATAATTAGGTATTTAAGAATAGTTTCAAATATATGTAAAATTTCTACAAAAATATGAGTGATACAAAAAAGTATAGGATATCTTTACAAAATGCTATTTATATCCAATGTATGGAGAGGGTATAGATAGTAAATTAATATATTATATAAACATATAGAAAATAATTATTATATAGAGTAAATTGAATAAAATATTCCATGATAGAGCTTTAAAGAGAAATAGTATAGGATCATTGCCATGACAGGAGAAAATATTTATTTACAATAAAATACTCATTCTTTTTTTGTGTGCTGTATGGCAAGGTCACATTTCATTATTTTCCCATGTGAGTATCCCATTATTGCAGCACCATTTGCTGAATTTTTGCTTGTTTGTTTTTTGTTTGGTTTGTTTGTTTGGCTTGTTTGTGTTTGGGAATCTATCTATTTACCTGCAGAATCATTATATTGATTATATTAATGACATTTTGATGATATATACCTGGGAATCATACCCAGGTCTCCCACATGGCAGGTGAGGATTCTATCACTGAATTACCTTTGCACCCCCCAAATACTCATTCTTGATGAAAAAAAGTGTATCAGTTTTTGGAAATAGAAATCCCCTACTGTGAGAAAAAAATAATACCAAAAAGGAAATTTTCCTATATCAAATATCATAAAAATTAAAATGTACATAATGGAATTATCTTTGATAGAGAACCAGCCAAAAATACCAATCTGACAACCTTTATTAAGTATCAAAGTGTTGGAAGAAAATGAAAATAAAACATTAAAACATTTGGAAGGTAAAAGCACTACCATTAGCAGTTGAAATGATTTTTATATGTAAGTTTAAAATTCTACACAGATAGTATGATAATGTATTTTGGAAAAGAATTAGAGAGGCAATTTCATGCAAAACTTCAATGAGGAAATATCAAATATGTATAAACTACTAAAATAAAAGAATATGAAGGTTTAAAAGTAATCATAGATAAAAACATGTAATCATATAGATACAGAGATTATAGAAATGTAGATTAGATAGATTGTGCATTGATCGTAGAGCATAGGTAGATGGAAGGATAAATAGATGATAGGTAGATAGATAGATAGATAGATAGATAGATAGATAGATAGATGGATGGATGGATGGATGGATGGATGGATGGGTGGGTGGGTGGGTGGGTGGGTGGGTGGGTGGGTGGGTGGGTGGACGGAGGGACGGATGGACGGACGGACAGATATTAAGACCAATAGAATTATATAGCAGAAATATACTAGATCTCTTGGGAAAAGTAAAGATAACCTTGAGTTATAATCAATTAATAAATTGAGATAATTCTATCATATTTATGGATTGGAAAACTTGATATTAAATATGTCAAATATATATTTATTAAGTTAATTAAACTTGAGTTAAATTCCTAGCAGGATTTCTTCTGTACAAAATTACAAGTAAGCCCTATAATTCATGTGAAAATCAAACAAAGTAAATACTTGTTAGAAGAAACAATTTAAAAGGATCTCCCTAACAGACGTCATGTCTTGGCATAAAGTAATAGTAAGAAAATATTCCCACATGGGGCAAAAATGGAGAGGTAAATAATATGGGAAAATAGAGGCTACATACAGATACTCAAGAAATAAAGCACAAATACAGCATGCTCCTGCAGTGAAACACATGTATGTTTCAGTCCATATTACCAGAAAAAAAGGTCTACATGTCGGGAAAATGAAATTTCATTAATTTTTTTGCATGGGCAGGCACTGGGAATTGAACCCGGGTCTCTGGCATGGCAGACGAGAATTCTGCCACTGAGCCACTGCTGTACCACTGAAATTTAATTTTTATCTTGTAACCTGTGAAAACGAGAACCGAGTGAATTAAACAAAAAAATGTGAAAACCAACATTATAAAAATCTGAAAGCCATCTTTAGAACCTAATTTAAAATTTTCATGGAATGAGCTAAGGAGAAAAAGGAAAAGGAGGAAAGACATACATTGAAAATAGACAATCAAAACATATGTATGGATTTACAGTCAAAGGAATTTCTTTCTTTGGAGGCAACAAAGAATATAGATAACTGCAATATAAACCATGTGAAAATAAATGTACTATATAAATTCACAAATGGATTTAAAAGTAGAAGCAGCACAAATACCTTACTTTACAAATAATAGTGTGCTATGTACCATTCATTTGAAGTAAATTTTTTAAACTATACCCACTATTAGGTACTACCATAAATTCAGTAGACTGGACATTTAAATTTGGATGCACAAATTTCCAGTGAGGATGTGGAGCATGAAAATATTGATCTACATAGCTGGAGTGTATTTAAACGTTGGATCAACTATTTTCACAAATCATCTGACCCTGTATCAGTTAGCTAAGACCAGATTGAGTTGTAATTATCAGTATATCTTATGTCTTGTTGCTGAGAGCAACAAAGTCTATTTTCAAGTATTGACAATTGCCCCTTGTGTTTTGGCAATGATTTTGCTAAACATCCACATTCTATGTCCAGGCTATCGAAACAGCATTTATATGGGATGTTGCAAGTTTTATTGCAGAAAAAAAAAAAACATTGGCCAAAAGTGTACAAATATGTTAGCCTTTAAATGTACATTTCCTACTTTTGTCCTCACTTCATTGGCCAAAGGACTTCAAGTCAAAACAAATCTGTTTTTGGATGCTATTATACTCTCCTAAATGGGATGCTGCAGAGAAAGCCATTTCACAATTCAGAAAGCCAATAGATACTTTGATGCATAGTAAAAATTAAGTTTTATTTATTAAGTTTCATGATAGTGATTATTTAAGGCAAAATAAAAGATTTATTGTATGAGAAAGGAACACACTAAAACTTTAGGATTTTAGATTTTTGTTTTGTTTGTTGTTGCTCTTGTTTACAATAGCACTATTTTATAATTATGAGTCAGATTATAAATTTCATTTGGAAAAGGAATATTTATTCCTGATTAACAATATATTAGTTATTAGTTAAATTTAGAGTTTTAAACTTAGTTCAACAAAGTGATGAAATATTTATTAATTTCCATTCATTTCCCGAAGTTATTGTCAGGAACTTGAATTACAGTTGGACTCTTGTTCTGAAATATACTGATTCTAATTTCACAAATAATGGTTCATCAAAAGTGCAAATTTCACTCAGTTTAATAAAACAATAATAGAAAAATTTATCACTTAAATTTTCCTGCAGCATGGGTATCCAAGTGCACTGCATATATGTATCATTGGGTGTTTAGTCTTCATGTATTTATAATTATGTTCAATAATTTAATAACATCCAGTATTTAATGAATACAAAGCATTCAACCAACACTCATTTCCCTACACCACATTAACTTGCTTTTACAAAAAATCCTATTAGAGATGCCCACATATTAAACCAATCATTTCTATGTATTTTCCTTTAACGAGTTCAAAGCATGAAGACATTTTTTTTCAATTTAGGCAAATATTGCATATTAAAAAAATTATTAGTCAATTTATTCCTGTGAATGTGAACCCATTGTTATTAGGACATTTCATAGATGCCATTTATAGTTAAGATATGTACTATGAATTATGATACATCTTAATCCTATTACTGGAGACTACATAAAAGAGAAATGCACAGGGAGAATCTATAAGCAGAGTCAGCTGAAAATAGAGTGTGAGAGGTGAGTACATTGACATCTGACTGAAAATACAAGGAATCACAAGAATTTCTAACCCAACAATACATTCCCAACAACTGGGAAAATCAAGTAACCTCAAAACCATTAGACAATAATTTCCCATTGTCAGACAACCCACTGTATCATATTTGTCACGGCAACTAGCAAATCAAGGCAATATCCTTGCTTGTAATAAAATTTCCATTAAATTCATGTAAATGAGTGTGATGTCAGTGCATTAAAAATCAAAGATAGCATGTTACAGAATAAAACATCACAGAGAAGTTCTTATAGAAATACTTAATATATCACAGAGGCAGTATGTGGTAGTTTAATAAAAATTATATGTACTTTTGAGTAAATGGTTTTTGGACAGTTGGAAAATAATATTGGATAAAATGATATTACCTTGAGAATTTCTCTTCCTTAAAGGCTAAAGGAATAAAACTTCTATTTAACAAATGAGTGAAATTATCTGCTCCACACAATATATACAGAAATTTCAAAGAAAAGAAATTCTGAATTTACGTAGAAGCACTTTAGAACTTAAGATCCTAATAACTATACAGACATATATGTAAAAATATATAAGCACTCAGCATGTTAGAAACATTTTTAAATACCTAAATTCCTGACAGTATAAAGAATTGATATTGATAAAGAAGTTGAGCAAAGAGTACTCTCAAACACTGCTGATGTGAGTCTTAATTAGTACAACCAATTAAAAATAACGCGTATTGTATTATTAGGCTTAGGGTACGCTATGCAGGAGTGAGAACCCTAACTCAGTACAGATTTCATTCTCAGTCCCAATAAATATCCTTTGTGTTTTGGGTATAGATCTTGACTCTATAACCCAAACATGATGTTTGTCTATGCAAGCTTCAATGATAAAACACTTTTTGTAGAGCATAAATCTGCACTTTAAAATATGTTTTTCTCTTCCTTTACATTCATTTGATCTATGCCTACTATGTGGTGGTTCTTTAGGGGACTGGAGTACAATTGTCTTATAAGAAGAAAAATAAAATCTTAAGACTAATACCAACAACCTAAAGCATACTCTATTAAAGTTAAAAGATTTGTATTCCTAAAGTCAATGGTCATTCATGAGAAATAACTAATTCTTACTTTTTTTTTAATTATTAGCCAATATGGTCTTGGGTTAATGCAACATTTAACATCAGAGAGGTGGTTACCGTAAGGAAGAGGATCCCATTATTAGTGCAAAATGTAATCATTAACCCTTTAATAATTGTCTCTCTCCATCTATTCTCTCTTCCCAGAGTAACATCTTATTTTTAATTCGGTCAGACAATATGGTCCCATTGTCGTTATATGCTTAGATTAAGGTCAGACCTTAACATTTCAATATGTGAAGAGTAGCTCTTGGTGAGAGTTGAGACATATAGCAAATCATCACAAACCATAGGAGAACAAATGACTATAGAAACAGAACTGACCTAAATCAGCACCACTTGTTGATAAAAATATTTAGAACACTAGGAATGAAAGGAAACATCTTCACCTCAATATGATAAAGGATGTATATGCAAAACCAACAGCTAACATCCTATCTAATAGTGAAAGACTGAAAGCTTTTCTCCTAAGATTATGAACAAGGTCAGGATTTTAACTGTCTTCATTTTTATTCATCATTCAACTGCAAGTTGTAACAAGAGCAATAAGATGAGAAAAAGATGCATCCAAATTGGGAAGGAAGAAGTAAATCTTTTCCTAATTACAGATGATGATTCTATATACAAGAAATTGTGAAAAAATCCTGACCAGAGCTTCTCAATGAATTAACCAAAGTAGTGGAGTACAAGATTAACACCCCCAAATAAGAAATGATTTTATACACAAGCAATGACTATTTGAAAGAAGAAATCAAGAAAATAATCCCATTATCAATAGTAATTTAAAAATTAAATATCTAGGAATAAATCTAACTAAGGATGTAAAGGACTTGTATACAGAAAACTACAAAATATTGTTAAAAGAAAGAAAAAAATGCCTAAATAAGTGAAGGAGCATATCTTCTTCATATTGATTAGAAGGTTAAATATCATTAGTCAGTCCCACCCAAAGCAATTTTTATATTCAATGCAGTCCAAGTCAAAATCACAACAACCTCCTTTGTAGAAAAAATTCAGTCATTAAATTATTATAAATACCAGGTTATTTATAATAATCATTAAATTATTAAATTATGGAAGTGTAAAGGGCCACAAATAGCTAAAATGCTCTTAATAAAGAAGAATTTTGGAGGATGTACTCTTCCTTATCTTAAAACTATTGCAAAGCCAAAGTAGTTTTAAAAAGCATGGCACTGGCACAAGGACAGACATAGAGACAAATGTAATAAAACTGAGACATCAAAAATTATCCCTCACATTTATATTCAATTGATATTTGTCAACAGGGCAAGGACTAGCCAATTCAGAAAGAATAGTGTCTTCAACAAATAGCACTGAGAAAACTGGATTTTCTTTAATTCAAAATGGAGGACCCCCTACCTCACACATTATACAAAAATCAACTCCCAATGGATCAAAAATCTAACTATAAGGGCTAGGACTATTATATTCATAGATGAAATGTAATGAAGCATCTCCAGGCTTTTGTGTTAGATATTGTTTCCTAGATGTATAACCAAAGCACAGCAACATAAGAAAAATATAGATAAATGGAACTGCTTCAAAATAAAAAAAGGACTTTATCATGAAAGTAAAATGACAACCTATGAAATGGAATAAAATATTTGGACCCAGCATATTTGATAGAGGTTTAATATCCAGGCTATTTAAAGAAATCCTATACATTAACAACAAAAAGACAAACAATCCAAATAAAACATAGGCAAAAGACTTGAATAGACATCTCTTCAAAGAAGATATAAAAATTCCCAGAAAGCACATGAAGAGATGCCCAACATCATTAGCCATCAGAGGAATGCAAATCAAAACCACAATGAGATGCCATTTTATGCCCATTAAAATTGCATAAGTGTTCTAGAGGATGCATGAAATAAGAGTACTCATTCATTAGTGATGGCAATGTAAAATGGTTTAACCTTTTACATAGCAGTTCCTCAGGAAGCTATGTATAGAACTACCATAAGCCCTGGCAATCCCACTACTAGGTATTTACCCAAATACTTGAAAGCAGGAACTCAAACAGATATTTGACAAAAATGTTCATAGCAGCATTGTACCCAATTGCCAAACAATGGAAGCTATACAACTGCCCATCGACTGATATACACATAAATAAAATGCATTTATGTATGTTAGAATATTATTCAGCCATAAAATGGAATGAAGTCCTGATACATAAACAACATGTATGAACCTTGAATATGCCATGTTGAATGAAATAAGCCAGATACGAAAGAAAAAAAGAACTTAGGAAAAACAAACTCTTGGAGCAAATATCTACTATATAGGTTACTATGGGATGGAGTGTGGATAGGGAATGGGAAGTTAAGACACAAAATGTATTGGGTCCCTATTTGAAATGATGGAGGTGTTTCAGTAACAGATGGTGGTGAGGGTAAATTACAATTTTGAATATAATATACAGCATAAACTGTGTCCAAATTTGACAAAAGGCAAAAGTTGGATTTTATATATTATATATTATATATATATATTTTATATTATAATATTATATTATGAAATATGAAATTTTATTCGAATTTTGCAAACTGCATAAAATATAAATGGAGTGGATTAAATAATAAAATGTGAAAAACAGCATTATATTAATTTGAAAGATATATTCAACACTTTTCGAAAGACTTATTTGTAATGAGGAGAATAAGAAGGATATTGAAGAGGAAAAACAAGAATTTAACATAACAATTTTGCGTAATCAAAAATATTTGTAAATCCAGTAGCATTAAGATGAAGAATTCCCTTCTCTAGAAACAAAGAAGGAGCACAGAAATCCCTATCATAAAATGATTTTGATTTTTATGAAATTGATTATACCGTTGATGTTTGGAAATGGATTTCAAAGAAAAGCATGCATGGATATCTTATTTTACACATGACAGTATGTTCTGCACCATTACTATTGAAGGAAAATAAAATAAAATATAGCGAACTCTTCCCCTCTTAACAATGTATTAGCTGAATACTGTTGAAACTTAGAGTTAAACTTTGCTCAGCAAAGTGATTGAATATATATTAAATTTATTCATTTCTTCAAGTTTCCTGTCAAAAAATGAATTATGATGGCACATAATTTTTGAAATAATTTGCTCTATATAGATTCTCTAAAAATTTCAAATGTATTTGTTAATTAAGAAATCATACTGGACACCTATTACTTAAATTCTTTTCAGTGAATACCCAATGTATGTCATTCACTTCACTTTACACTGTCTAAAATTACAATTCTATTAAATAAAGTAGCACTAAATGATAATTAATAGCTCACAGTATTTCATCCAGACTTATTTTTCTATAGTATAATCTTTACTTTTTTCAAAGAAAACTAACCAATTTAAAGTACATTTGTCCCAAACACATTTCCATGTGCATTCTCTGAAATATTTTGTCATATATTTTTTCTCACCACTTTGATTGGCTTCATACTTATGCATGAATATTTGCATCATTTTTGTTCATCTGAAAAACACAGCTTCACGGAATGATACATGTCTTCCAAATATTGTAATGATTAGTTGTAGTCTCTCTGTCAGTAAAATCCCATATTTCATTCCTTATACTGATAGTTTGCTTGCATTCTCTTTTATTTCTGATAAACAGATATAAATTTAACAGTCTGGTAGATTTTTCAATGAAAATCTTTTTCTATTGTCACTTTTCCCCTTTCTTGTTTATCTATTTTCTATAGCATTCCTTTCATTCTTTCCATTGCTGTTTTCTTCCTTCTACTTACTGTAGTTTCAATTTGCTCTTCTTTGCTAGTTTTTTTTCCAGCTGAAAATATTTTTCATTGTCTGTAAACCTTTCTCAATTCAATTGAACACATATTAGGAATTTTCTTGTGATTTTTTTCTTTGTTAAAGAAGATATGGGTTTACAGAACAATCACACATTACAATGCAGGAGTCCCATAAGTCACCCACCGCCAACACTTTGCATTGATGTGTACCATTTGCTAAAATTGAAAATAGCACATTTTTATCATTTTACTAGTAACTATAGTCCGAGGTTTAACCCAGGGTTTACTATTTGTGTAGTGCAGTTACACAGAATTTAATTTTATTCTGTTACCACACATACAAGCTAACATTTTACCTTTTAATTGAATTCATATATGTGTTATTAATCAAATTCATATATATATATTAGTGCTGTTAATTGTGTTTGCAATGTGGCACTACCATCACCATCATTAGTCTACTCAACAAATAGTGGTGAAAAAACTGGATCTCCATTTGTAATTTCTTTTGGAAACACAGACTACTCAAATGAATGTTGTTAATATCCAAAATTGTCATTATGTAATTTAATACTGATACAGTCAGATAATATACCCTAGGTAATTAATTCCTTTTTAATTCATGGAGTGTCATTTAATAGTTCATTACATCATCAACCTTGGTTGAATCCTTAAAGAAATGCTGATAAAAACACAATGATATTTTATTAAATAACTCTGGAATTTTTTAATTTATAAAGTCTGGCAACATGAAATAGCGATTGTGAAACTGTTTATCCTGACCTTGCATTCATTTCGTGGTAGTGCTATGTAACCTTTTTTCAAGCATCAAACAATTTCATGTCAATCTAATCACCTAGCATATGAACCAGTGTCATCACCATTCATTGTTTACTCAATGTGAATGAGAAATACACCAAAAGAAAATTGTACAAGCAGATCCACTGCAGCTTTATTCATAACAACTAGAAATGTTTATGGCACAGGTGTCCATCAAAGAAAAGTTGAACACGTGGCATGTTTACACAATATTATATTGTCAACCATTTATAAGGAATAATGTACTAATGCATTACAAGGAGGAATCTCAAAAAACATTTAGTTAAGTTTGAAAAATGAGTTGTGGACATAGAGTGACCACTGCATGATGTAGTTCATATAAAGGTTTAAATAGCAAAAAAAATAAACATAAGTTAAAATAAAGGAAAAACAATACACTAGTAGTTGCTTTTTACAACTGGGGACAGACTGGGGATATAGGAGGAAAAGAAAAAGGATTATCTCTTAGATGAGACTACAATTCTTTATAAGGGTTTGTGGTGGTTAAGTTCATGTGTTGACTAGGTTATGGTGTCCAGTTGATTGGTCTAGTAAGTACATTTGATCAATTGTTACCATGAGGATATGCAATCAGTAAATTGAATATATCAATGACCTATTATATCTATAATATACTGAGGGGACTACCTTTAGCAATGAGAAGAGCTTCATCCAGTGATCTGAAGGCTTTAAAATGAGAAGTGATTATTTAAACAGTGTGGTGGTTTGAGGCTATATGTACCCTAGAAAAATGCACTCTTAAATTTAATCCATTCCTGTGGGTTTGAACCCATTAAAAATATGAGCTTTTGATGAAACTACTTGAGTTAAGGTGTGACTCATCTTATTTAGAATCTGTCTTTATCTTATTCCTGAATTCCTTTGTAAGCAGAATGAAAAGCAGAGATGAAATAAAGAAAGTTACAGGAAGCAACTGTCTGAACATCAATTTCAGAAGAAAAGGGAGAGACCCAGACTCAGTGGCAGCCAGCCCCAGAATGCCACAATCTTCAGGAAGAAAGCATTGCCTCATTGATGGCTTTATTTGCAATTTCTCCCAGTCTCAAACCACAAACAAATACATTTCCAAATTATAGCTCTGCTTGTTTCATGGAATTTTCTTGAGCAGCCTAGGAATCTAAAACAGTCAGAATGTAAAATTTCCCTCTCTATTTCAGTCATCAAGCTTTTCCTGGTAAATTCATTGAAACTCTTGACTGAAATTCCCAGCTTGCAGCCTACCCAATGAAATTGTACTTGCATATTCCTTCAGTCATATGAGTCAATTCCTATAAAAAATCTTATAATATTTACATGTCTTTCCCTAGGGAACCTTGACTAATACAGATTTGGTACAAGGAGTGCTGCTTGAGAAACATAATCTGAAGGATAGGATTTATGAGTTGGTTCTGTTGCATTCAGAATTGTTTCCATAACCCAACTAGATATGAAGGCAATGATATCTTTATTTCCAGCAATCAAGATGCCACTGATAGATCGTAACATGAAATGGTGATAGAGATATGCAATACATCACAACTCAATACAGCTTTTCAAATGCTTTTAAGAGGTAAGGCTCTGGTTTAGAGTGTTTTTGATAACTAAATAGAGTTTGGGGGATTAAAAAACTACAATAATGTTTGTTGGCTGTTCCTAAATAATCTAGATGTGACTGAAAAAGATATAGAAGAGCTCAAGACTTCAATCTCCAAAATAAGGGCCTCATGAAAGACATGTAAGATTGCTTGTACTCCCTTGAATAAAACTTATTTCATTCAGCTGCTGACTTGAGGTTTCTGAAAAACAGACCCAGACTCTCATTGTGTGACTGGCTGAATTACAATATAAATTGAATTCCAAACTGTGCTGGGTATCCACTGTTAAAGTGAGGGTATTGATTGGCAAAGGATGAGATCCTGAAAATTGAAATGTGGACATAAGGGTTAACGATGATGACAGTGGGGACATTGAAACACTCGGTTCAGCCAGATAAACTTGTAACAGTCTGTCCTGGGGAATCAGACACCCAATCTCCAATCTGCACAAAAGAATAAACCATCCATCTTCATGAAAATATGAATCCTGTGTGTTTCATAAACCTGAAAACACCTCCCCTGAGTAAACATCCTTGACAATTGTGTCTGAAGAGGTTGATCCTTTTTCACCAGATTAATCTGTAGTGGAATGCCTTGAGGTACTTCATTTGCAAGATACTTCTAATTTTTTGTGTAAACCTCTCATCACCCCTTTCTCTTTTGGACCTATAACCAGACTGAAACTTCAACAGGCCACAAAATGTGAGGTACAAAGTGTGACTCATGAAAAGATGCACTACACTCCAAAATAACTGCATGATTTCTATAATATATATAGACAGAAATCAGAATATATACTTGTATGGATATTAAGGGTGTGGGATAATGCAGGAAAGAGCATAAGGTTGCAACAGGCTGAACTTCTCCATATGAGCCCACTAAGGAGAGATTCTGGATTCAATCTTGTAGTTCAAGTAGTTAAAAAGGGCTATAGCCATTTATATGGGTTGGATCAAAATGAGGCCTACAGGGCAGAGTGATGGTGGGTCAGCAGGTAGAATTCTCACTTGCCATGCCAGAGATGCAGGTTCGATTCCTGAAGCTTGCCCATGAAAAAAAAATTGAGGCCTACATTGCCTGAAGTTGAAATGAAAGAACTGCCCTGTTAAAATTTAGATAAGGAGTTTTAAAGATGTTGAGAGACCAGAATTTTAGTATGAATTCATCATATAAGACCTGAAGAATGTCCAGAGGACACACATTTCACCAGCACTGTGAGTAATGACTTAGTGAGAGTAACTCCATCATACCTGGAAAGCTGTATGGTTGTTCTTCTCTGTAGGTCAGGTATTACAGTGGGAATTGCTTTAACTGAGCTGGGATCCTTAAACTTAATGTATAGGATTGGATACCAGGTTTGCAGAAGGCATGTGGCTGCACTGAATTGTGAAAAACAAGATAGGCATGTGTACTATAATGCACAGTAAACCCAAAAGAGTAATCAGAAAAGTCTGACTCGAGGAGAGCTATGGCATTGACTAGTTGATCAGCAATACCTAAAAGTAAATAGATGGGGTGTCTACTAAATTCTTACTGGATCTGTATAAGCAGAAGAGTTCTAGATTAAGTGAAAAAATGTCTAACTTGAACTTCAAAAACTGAGTCATGACCCCTTAACCAATTCCCAGACTTCAGATTTCTCCTAGTCCTGGCCATATTAAGTCCTAAATTCTGTTACTTAATGAAAAATACACTGTTTCTGACAGACAAAAAAATATTAGGTTTCATAGTTGCTTGGTAATGTGCTGGTTTGAAAGGATGTATGCCCCATAGAAAAGCCATGTTTTAATCAAAATTCCATTTCATAAAGGTAAAATAATCCCTATTCAGTACTCTATGTTTGAAACTGTAATCAGATCATCTCCCTGGATGATGTAATTTAGTCAAGAGTGGTTTTTAAGCTGGATTAGGTGATGACATGTCTTCACCCATTTGGGTGGGTCTTTGATTGGTTTACTGGAGTTCTATAAAAGAGGAAACATTTTGGAGAATGGGAAATTCAGAGAGAGCATAGAATGCTGCAGCACCATGAAGCAGAGAGTCCACTAGCCAGTGACCTTTGGAGATGAAGAAGGAAAATGCCTCCCTGGGAGCTTCATGAAACCAGAAGCCAGGAGAGAAAGCTAGCAGATGATGCTGAGTTTGCCATGTGCCCTTCCAGCTGAGCAAGAAGCCCTGACTGTATTCACCATGTGCCTTTCCAGATGAGAGAGAAACTCTGTGTTCAACATGTGCCTTCTCACTTGAGAGAGAAACCCTGAACTTCATCAGCTTTCTTGAACCAAGGTATCTTTCCTGGATGCCTTAGATTAGACATTTCTATAGACTTGTTTTAATTTGAACATTTTCTCAGCCTTAGAACTTTAAACTAGCATTAAATTCCCCTTTTTAAAAGCCAGTCCATTTATGGTATATTGCATTCCTGCAGCTAGCAAACTAGAACAGGTAATGTAGATATAATACAAATATAACATTCAGTTTACTTTATAAATATAATTAATAGCACTGAAATATATATTTGAATGTGATTAAAATGATAGCTGTTAGATTGCATATATGGTAAAAGAATAAACATTTTAAATAACCAATAGAACTATGCCATATAAACAGTGAACTCTAAGCTAAACCATGGACCATAGTTAATATCACAATTACAAAAATGTGCTATCATCAATTGTTACAAATGCTGCCCACCAATGCAAGATATTATATGGTGGCATATGTTAGTCAGTATTTTATGCATAATTATTCCATAAACCAACAATTCTCTAACAATGAAAAAAATCCTTATACTTAGTGATAAAATATTAAAGAATTTATTTGAGTTTCAGCCATCTAAGCTGGACAACTAGCTTTTAAATTTTTCCTCTTTATGTTTCATTAAAAGTTCCATGATATCTTCTATACAATAAGATCTTTACTTGATTCTTTCATGTCACATTTAAACTGCTGTAGAAAATAAAACGGAAGCATCAAAAAAGCAAATACAAATATGTACAATTATCCCTTTATTTCTTCCTTCAAGCCTAAAGGGATTTTTTCACTCTGTCTAAATCTCAGTAAAATATATTTGATCAATAATTATTATGAAATGCTCTCTAAAGTTTTTGAAGCTACACAGTGGATATGGCCGAATTTTGGAAAACGTACTTAATCCCAAAGCATGGCATCTCAAAATTCTTACCCATCTAGCCTTTGAAGGAAACCTACACATAATAAGGCTATGATTTTCTAAGGCATTGAAAATGACTAAAAAATCAGAGGAGGAGAGCACAGTGCACCTTTAAATAATATAGGACCACTTCACTAGTGATGAAGATGCTGCACTGAATCATAAAAGAAGCACAGAAGGTGGTTCAGAGGAAAAGAGACAGTCTCTCAGGCTAGAGGGTGAATAACCAGGAAGCTCAGTGTTGATAAATATTGCCTGTTATAATAGAACGTAAATGAATGTGAGAACCTGAGTGGAGACTATTTTTAAGAAGCAATAAGAATGCACAGAGTTGAGATACATTATGGATGAAATTATATATTGTTGTTGCCTTAAATTGTAAATTATGTAAACAGTGGTTCAGAAAGTAAATTTTGGATTTCTAGAGGTGACCGCACCAAAAAATCAAATGAGAGTGGTGGTACTCTGCATCGGAAATGAGCGTGCTCTGTTCACACTGAATGCAAGTGAATAATTTCAAGAAAAGTTAGAGACTAATTTCAGTGATTTTATCTAAGTATCTAGAGAAAGAGAAGGAAGAAAATACAGGGTATCTGATAAAAAGTATGTCTGGTGTGAGTGGTGGAAGATGGCACTTTCAGTTTTGAAAATGTTGATCTTAAAAGAATACTTATATACACTATAATGAACTAGATATCTAAGATCAGAGACAGAGAAAACAAGTGCTCTAATTGAAGGAATGGGAGAATATGACAATGAATGTTGTGTTAGTTTGCAAGCTGCCAGAATGTGATATAACAGAACTGGAATGGTTTATAAAAGGGGAATATGATAAGTTACAAGTTTACAGTTCTAGGGAGCATAAAACATCCAAATTAAGGCACCAAAAAGAGGTTACTTTCACTCGAAGAAGGAAGATGTGTCTAGAAGACTTCTGCAGGTTGGGAAGTTATGTGACTGGCATCTGAATTTCCATTACTCCTGGGCACCATTACTTTCAGCTTCTGTACCTGTGGGATTACTCACTTTGCTTCTCTAGGGCTGGCTCTCATCTCTTGGCTTCCCTTGGCTCTCTCCAGGTTCTGGCTTGCTTAACATCTCAGGATGATATCTGTTGGGCTCCAAGAATTTCCAAACATCCACGTCTCTGTTCTCTGAGGCAACTATTCTCCAAGCATCTTTTACTGCTCTGAGTCAACTCTGAGGCTTCTGTCATTTCTGTCAGCTCTGTCATTTATGAATCTCTCCAAAATATTTCCTCTTTAAAAGGATTCCAGTAAGCTGGTCAAGATGTACCTAGAATGGGCGGAGTACATCTCCATCTACTCCATCCACAATTGGGCATGTCACATTTAAGCAAAAAGATTAGATAATCTAACCAAAAGATTTCAATCTACAGTATTAAATTCAGGTGAAAAGAAATGGTTTCCCTCACAAGATTAAATCAGGATTAAAACATGACTTTTATGGGGTACATAATATTCTCAAGCACATTCCTGGACCCCAAGAAATACATGTTTTATCCATATACAAAATACATTCACTCCATCACAATATCAAAAATCCTTAAAATATTTCAGTAACAATACAAAGTTAAAACCAGTACAAAATCTCATCAAAGTCACTACAGGCATGGTCTGTTTTACAGCGAAAATTCTCCTCTGGCTCTGCACCTGTAAATCTCAGAACAAGTTGTCTGCTGCCAATGTATAAAGGGGGCACAGTCACAGGATAATTGCCTCCATTTCCAGAGGGAGAAATTAGAAGGGACAGAGGGATCACTAGACCCAGGCAGTTTTGAAAATCTGCATGGCAAACTCCTTTAGATTTCAAAGACTGAGACTAATTTATCCTCAGGGCTTTAGAAAGCAACAGTCCCAACCTTTCCAAGGGCCTATGCAATGAGCCAGCTCTCTCCAAATGCAATTTTAGAAGACATTCAAGCAACCCTTTTCTTGACTTCACCTTCTCCAAGCATCAGGGCCACACTTGGGCCTTCTGCCATCTCCAGGAAAAGTGCTCAGTCCCTCCAAAATGATGCAGAAGGCCCATCCTTTCCTTTCAGAGCAAACTCATCCTTTCCAATTGCCCAAGTATGTCCACTCTCATCGCCTGTGGTTTCTTGGCTTCAGACCTTAGCTTCATAGCTCTGCTGCTGAAGTTATTTTTTCTCTAATTTGTTCCTTGTCTGTCTCTTTTTAGTCATACTGACAGTGGTTCCATTTATTCGTATCCCCCAACAATCTTGTTGGCTTTCTGTGCAACATACTGAAATTATACCAGTCAGATAATAAGAATTTCCATAAAACCTTTCTTGATAATTCAATCTCAAATCCTTGCTTGTTCTGTAATGGCTGACTACTTCCATGCTTGGATTAATGTTCAGGTGGGGCTTTGTTCACTAAGGTCTCACTTTCTGGAAGTCCAGAATTTTCCAGACCATCAATTTCTATTTTCTTTGTACCCCTGATTTCAGTTCTCAACTAATCTCTTTCCTCTGCATTTTTCACATTTAGTTTGGAAGTTTCCTCAGCTAAGTGACCTGGTTGTTAACTTTAAATTCTAATTTCCAGCTGACGGCAGTATACAATTTTGCAAGATTCTGTGCCATTTTAATGTATGGACCACCTTCCTTCCAGTTTACAATGACACATGCGTCATTTCTGCCTAAGGCCTTCTCAGAGGTATCTTTAGAGTCCACATTTCTACCAACAGTCTTGTCAAAGAATTCTAGCTCCTCACAACTTCTCTTCAAGATCCTCACAACTCTTCCAGAATCTTCCCCTTACCATTTAAAAAAGTTGTTCCACCATTGTTGGTATTCTCAAACTGCAGCAACACCCCACTCCTTTGGTACCAAAATTGGTGTTGGTTTGCATGCTGCTGGAATGCCATATATGAGAACTGGAATGGCTTTTAAAAGGGGGAATTCAATAAGTTGCTAGATTTACAGATCTAAGGAAGTGAAAGTGTCCAAATTAAGGACCTAACCAGAGGTTACCTTCACTCAAGAATTCCTGATGGGTCTAGAACAATTCTATCAGTTGGGCAGTCATGTGCCTGGCATATGATTGCCCCTTGCTCCTGGGGCTCTGTTGATTTCAGCTTCTGTTCCTGTAGGGGTTCCTCACTTTGCTTCTCCAGGGCTGGTTTTAATTTCTTGGCTTCCCTTGGCTCACTCCATATATGGCTTGATTAACATTTCACGGGAATATCTTCTGGATTCCAATAATCTCCAAACTACTGTGTCTCTGATTTCAGAAGCAACTCTTCTCCAAGTGCCTGCAATTACTCACTCCATCAGTTTTAAAGTTTGAGTAATTTTTGTCAGCTCTGACATTTCTGACACTCTAAAATGTTTCCTCTCTCAAAGCATTCCATTAAACTAATCAAGACCCACCTGGAATTAGAAGAGTCATATCTCCATCTAATCACAGGTCACACCCACAATTGGGCATTTCACATCTCCATGGGGATAATCAGATCAAAGAATCTGCCCTCACAAGATTGAATCAGGATTAAAACCTGGCTTTTCTGGGGTACATAATATTTTCAAACCAGTGCAGATGTGGTCACTGGTAAGGTGAAAAGTAAAGAAATATAAGTGGAAACCAAAGTGGAAGTAAGGGAAGATTATAATCATAAAGTGAATCATAAAGTTAAGGAAGTATATGAGGGCAGGCAAGTATGCAATTCAAATAAGAAATGAGGAATATCTACAGATAATTGGATAGGGCTATAGAAGTAGAAGCAGTTAAAGATGTATATGATATACATAATCAGATGAGATAGATGAAAAATATAAATATGGAAGGATATAGGTATAGATATAGATGTGATCATGGAAAAGGATATGGTCCATTTTGAATGACAATATTTTCTGCTCCCAATCAATAGAGATATAGATATGTGCATAGACATAACTCTAGGTACATGCTGGTGTGTGTGGATATCTGTGTGTGATTTCTACACATACTTGGGAACTTAATTCTATATGGATAGATACTTATAGTGTTTTTCTCTGATTTTTGCCAAATTCTTCCTATGAATTTAATCAGTGGGGTACAAAGTAATTGCATCAATTTTATGTGAGCCTTAAACTTCTTTTATGACATAAACCTTTCTGAGTGCTCCTTTAACTTCTGTGTTTCTCACTATAGATGACAGAATTAACACGGAGGTAACAATCCCTTACAGCTTTGAGACGAGTTTGTCTTTGGCTGGGGATTGTTGAGTGAAGGAGTGGGTGGTTGCAGTAAATATTTTGCCATAAAACAGACACACCACAAGAAGGTGGGAAGGACATGTGGAGAAGTCTTTGCACTTCCCTTTGGCTAACTGAATCTTTAAGATGGGGGATAAATGTCAGAAAAAAATGTATTCAGAAAGGTGGGGACCTCCAAAACTCATCCTAAAACTAAAATAACTAACTCTGCCGCATCCATGGAAGAACAGGAGAGGGCCACCACTTTCAGGATGTCATAAAAATGCTGGATAACCTAATGAGACTTACAGAAAAGACAGGCAGAATGTGAACACCTTATGCAGAAGGGAATTGGAAATCCTGCGGCCCAGGTCCCAGCCATCAGCTGGGCACAGCATACCTTAGTCATAATGAGGGTGTAAGGGAAACAGATGGCCTTGTATTGGTCATAAGCCATCATGGTAAGAACGGAGACCTAGATCCTGCCAGGGTCACCAAAAATAAAGCTGCAAAGCACACCCAACTAAAGAAACACTTTGGTTCTCAGCCACAATATTCTCAAGCATCATGGGAACAGTGACTAATGGCAGAATATGTATAAGAGGAACAAATTTTCCAAGAAGTAATACATGGGTGTGTGTAGCTTTTTTCCATTCTCAAAGGTGAGGATAATGGCACCATTTCCCACCAAGGTGATCTGACAGGTGACAGGAAAAAAACACAAAAAAGAGGATAGTGTACCTCAGGAAGATGAGAGAGCTCATGAGGTTAAACTCATTCACAGTGGTAAGATTGCAGAAATCCATCTCCACTCTGCACAGGGCTCTAAAGTGTTTATTTCATTTTCTTAGGGTCTGCACAGAAACATGCTTTAAGTAGATCAAAAATTTACAAACAAAGGTTTTGGACACTGCTGTGTATGTATGCACATATTTTCAGACTTAAACAATTTTCATGTATTTATTAAACCACCCACAGCTAATATTATATAAAAATTTACTCTTTATCTTATATAACTAATAATTGGTTTTACCTAATTGTTTAATGTGAATATTCACACACCATATTAACATCTTTACAAACACCTAACTCTTGCTTTTGGATTATCCACTTCAGTATTTAGTAGTGTTTTCTTGCTCCTTCAGTTTTAGAGATGCCATTACCAATATGAGATTTTAAGAAGAAGAAAATAAAATGATCCAGCTAACAAAAATGCATCAGTAAAGACAAACAGGTCCTCACGTATATAAAGAGTTCATAAAGTTATCGTAAAATTTATACTATGCCCCCTTTTCCCATAGGAAAAGCAACAATTAGGACACTAGAGGTATATGCAACTCTTTTTAATAAAACTGATCATTACCAACACAATAAGAGGCCCTCATTTTATAAATAACCAATTTAATATGTTGCAGAACATTTAAATTGTATAAGAATGACAATTTTGTTTCTTTAAATGCCTAGATTAAGATGCAACAAGAACTTTTTCCAGGAATAACATTGCCGAACAAATGTAAATAAGAAGGTTATGTCATAATGATATTTTTCCTGTAACCAGAAAAAAATATTCCCATAAAATATGGTTATGCAACTTGCTAAAATTTTGCATTTTCATGATAAGTAAACTTCAACACTTTAAAATATATTTTAATATCATTAAAACTATTTACCATGCACGTGAAAAATGATGTTGTTACAACCCATTCAATACAAATGAATGGAGTTTCTACCTTCCTTTAAGATGTAACTCCTATCTCAATTTTGCACCTGTGCAATGATTACCTATTGCCTTGTAAATTGTTATAAATTAATTATTACTAAAATCATACATATCGGGGCAGGCCATGGCTACTCAACAGGCAGAGTTCTCACCTGCCATGGTTGAGACCTGGGTTTGATTCCTGGTGTCTTCCCATGCCAAAAACAAAACAATTAAATAAATCATACATACGGAAATGTACATTTTAGAAAATCAGAAATATAGCCTAATTATATCATTCCAGTTAAAATTCAATAAAATGCATTCTGCTCCATTTTTATAATTTCTTGTTCCCAGAGTGAAAATCTTGGTTTAAAAAGCATCAGTATATTTATTTTCTGTAGCCTATGTAAATTCTCAATAATTTGGTAATTACTCCACCAGTGCCACTACCACTAACAAAAATTTACAAATTATTTTTCAGTCCTTTGTGTAATTTAGAATATAGGTCACTAAATTTATATCCTTAGATGCTATGTCCACAACTTATTGTAATTAGTTCTTTTTTTTTCTGTATAACTGCAGCAGAAATTTGAGGTATATCTATGTTGCTTATCTTGTTTTTTTTTCCAATTTTAGGACTTTTTTAATTCATCCATTTAAATATAAGGAGAATATGTACAGTGTCAGGAGTGTATAAAAATGTATACTCAGGACTTTCAATGTCATCCCTATCCTTCCTAAACTATTCCTACCCAAGAAAACATCTTTGTGATTTTGATACATTATGTCTGTGAATCATACACACACACTAAAAATTTCCAGCACATAGAAAATTTATTTAATTGTATTATATTATTATATTTTTATTAGGAAGTTGAACATTGTAGTAAGCGGCTTAGGCTATGTATACTTTATTCACTCCTCAACTCTCAGTACAATTTCACTTGTCAGCAATGCTAAATGTCCATTGTGTGTTAGGTACTGCTTTTAATTCTGAAAACCAGCTGAGAGACTCCATTTGTTATCATTTATTTTTTCAAAGTTTCCTTTAAAGTGAATCTTTCTGCCAAGGGACCCTGGAGCACTTTCTTAAAGGGAGGAGCAATACAATAATAAGAATAACACAGATTTCCTCACGTTCACTCTATTAAAATTAATGCTTTGTATAGAAAGCATGCAAGGGAATGCATCATGCACTAAAACAAGTTTTAATTATTGGCCGCTGAGACTAAGAGTCTTGTACTAAAGCACAATTTAAAGTCAGAAATGTGCTTACCTATAAGGAGAAGGGAAATTATCTTATTTCAAAAATTTCTAATTAAAGCTTTAAAATTGACTTATTCCACCTAAGGTTTTATTCTGTCCCCTGAGGTATAATAAGGATGCACTGCCCCTAGGTTTCTTGAACAGGTCATGTGTTATTAATTGCTCAAAATTTGAAATGAAGTTCCTGTTAAGGTTTTGGCCCTACTGATGAATTATCATCCACTTGTGAGATAAAAAGTGACAATAGGACCAGAGCACCTCCCTTAAATGAGGTTTTACCAATCCACTTATCCACTAGTAGGTTTTGTGCTTCCTGACAAATTTAAGCTCAATTTCATAATTTCTGTCAGAATTGTTGGGTGATCTTTCAAACCTGAGACAGACATTAACTAGACTTCAAGCCATGACATTTACATGTTATAGTAGGGAAAAGTTGGAAATTACATATTTTGGGAAAATTAAATGCTTTGTTGATCCCAGAAATAGGACCTGAGTTGCTCTATGACTAAAACCAACCATACTATACATCTGTGGAATATTTATTTTAATTTTGAGGGTGAAATTCTAGAATCTTTGTCATATCTTTGCTTCAAATCTTCAATAAACTTATAGTGTGAGATAAATATATTTATATATTATTTTGATAAATATACCATCACAATAATAATGAAGAAATAACAAAAGTTCTGAACATCAGTGACAAAAGACAATGGGAAAGTACTCGTGAAATAATCTTGATAAATTGTGAATGCAATATATGAAAATGTATGATTAATGAACATGGAAGGAAGCCTTAGGGGATAGGGATTTTGCATTTTTACATGTTAAAAATCATTAATATGCAGCCTATGGGTGAAAGATAAAACATATAATCCTCAGCACTGGTATATTGATTGAGATTTTGCTCATGTCCTTTAGTCTCATCTTGTTAATACCAAGATTATTTAGCAGCTACCCATACACAGGCTTAAAAAGACCTAACAAGGCTTCCTCTTTATATAGATACTAAGAAATTGTCAGGGATAATCATGGGTAGCTTTATTTGCATTTTAAAAGAGAGGAAAAGGGCCTGCAAGGTGGCATTTAAAGGAGGTTTATAACTTACTGCCACATATCATTGAACAAAAGTTACAAGGAAATTATAGCTGAGGTAGAGTGATCCTAAGAAAATTTTATTTGGCTCATTCATAATTTTGATCAGACAACATTGAAGTGTTAGAGCTTTAGACTTTAAATGAGAAAGAACATAAACATTTTTAAATGAGTCCAGTTATGTTGAGACAATTAAGGGAATAATGAGACAAAATTTAAAAGCTAAGGTTAATATACTGAAAGACATAAAGGATGATTTTTTATCAGTATTTTTCTATGAAAATATACTTACAGATTAAAGGACCTAAAATTCTAAAGGAAATTATGTTTGTGTAAACTTAATTTCAAGCATTAAAAAGATCATTTTTATATATAAATTGTGTATTTTTATATACAGTTTGACTTTACTCCTGAGTCATCTGTCTTCCAATCCACACATTTATTACATATTCAAGTTGAAAATGTCTGAATATAGCTTCAGTGGTTTGCGATTTAAAAATGATGTAATAATGTGACATCAAAATGCTGAAGGCATTGATGTGCTTGCTAAATCCCCTGGGTAGCTCTGGTAGCAGAATAAATAGGAAAATGAATTAAATCCTAGGAAAAAATTGTGAGAGAAGAAAAAAATATCTTTCATGACTAATATAGTCTACAACATGTTAAGTGTATTAATTAAAAAACACAGTCAGATATCTCAATATAGAGCTTCAAAACCTCACAAAATGCAATATCGAGTTGTAGAGAGAAAATAAAAAAAAGTATGGGAAGAATATCAATAGATTTTAATCAGGATCCTGAAGATTGGTCCTACATATTCAAATACACAGAGGAGAATACCTTGGACAATAATTCTACATATAATGTAAATTTCAAGTTAAATCAAGATATGGTGATAATTAAAGGCATATTCCCTCAGGCAAAGGTCCAGAAATATAACTCCCAAATCTAATAAGAGAATTACCTCATACAAAATTGGGTAGTGATATATTTTCCCAGGAAACAACTATGAAGATGATCTACATATGGAGAAATCAATTTTTAAAAAGTAACATGATAGGGTGGGCCATGGTGGCTCAGCAGGCAAGAATGGTTGCCTGCCATGCCAGAGGACCTGAGTTCGATTCCCGGTGCCTGCCCATGTAAATAAAATTAAAAAAAACAAAAAAAATTTTAAAAGGGAGATTTCAAGCTATTCAAGTAACATGATAGTGTCTTCAATGTTTAAATATTAAAAATATAAGGATATAATTCAGACATTGGAAGAATATGAACAAATTCCAGGCTTTTACTGGGATTATTACTTTTGAATAGCATAACACATATGGCATTAATCAACTTCTTGCTTCTATATTGAATAAAGAGTTCTAAGTCACAGTGAGTCTGGTGGGCCCATTATACCAGTTGCAGGTTGAAGCTGAAGTTAAATGAGCATAATTTCCTTAATGCTGAACATCTAGCTATGCGTTTTAGAGAAAAAATAGATAGGACCAAGACTTAATACACTGAATACCTGCAGATGAGAGACTTAAAATTTGGTAAACATCCTAGAAATATAAATAGATCACACTGGACACTGTGAAGGAAGAGTGAACACCAGTGTGGGGAGCAGAATACACCAGTTCATGGTGCACAAGTCACCGGCTTGTGTACAGTGCTCCAAGGATCCATGGAGGATAAATTTCCTATGAAGGAGTAAGTTGCGAAGTACAGATATGCAGTATTTTCATTGAAACTAACAGTTTGGAGATTCCCATTCAGGACTCGCAAATAAGAACAGCAAACCTTGCATTACTTGCAGTTTCCATTTGGAGGAATTTGTGAAGATGGTGACGTTGTCGATGACTAACAATATGCTGAAGGCTTCTTACATTCAAATTATAAAATGATAAGATGATGCCGAAAACAAAATGAATAGATATTCCTTAGCCATGAATAAAATGAATATTGATATCAATATGTTGCTTCTAAGTGGATTTCAGCATAGAGGCAATGGAGAAAAGACAGATTTTGGAAATCAATAAATGAACATATCTTTCATTCATTTTATTTCCAGTCTCTTGTTATATATAGTTTAAACATTTTTATGAGAGAATCTAAGCACATGAAAAGAATTTTAAATGAAAGCAACACATAATCATTTCATTTATTGGGTCACATTTACCCTATTTCTGTTAATATATTTTCAAACTCTACCTAGACACATTCAGTGACTATATTCTTGTTTGTCAATATATAATGGTCATCCTAGACATGTTCTGTGTAACAGCCCCTGTGTCAGGCCATTTGTTTGAATAGGCTACCATTATTCCTCAAATAAATACTCAGACTATGATGAGATTTCCTATAGCTCCTCTTCTGTGGCTAGCTGACTTAGAAATATTTCTTTAACAAAGTTAATGAATGCATCTGAAATGCTTCTAAGAATTGTTTATAACCAAGTGAGACATTATAGATTGTTCTTCAGCACTATTCCATCTCACTTTTGCTATACAAATTCATAAGAGAAGTGATGTCATTAACATGGTGATGTAAGAAATCCCCTGGAAAAATCTTCCCTCAATAACAACTAATAAAAGAATACATCTCACTTTCCTAGAACTGTTAAGGATTATAGAAACTGGAGAAGGAATCCACAAATGCTAACTCTCTTTTACCACACATGGGGTCTTTTCACTTTGTTTTACTTGTATGTGCAAGGACAAGGCTCATTCCCTTATTATCAAGCCTAAAGGGGAGTAGTCTGCACTGAGGCTATTAATTTAATAAATGAACAACAGTAGCTAATTGGGGTGGCCCACCCGTTCAATATTAGCTCTCTCAGGGCTGAAAACCAAAGCTCCTCTTTTAGGAGGCCATTGCACCTTCTAATTATTCCCAGACCTGGAAATTTACATGGGACATGCTGTGTCCATGTATATCTAAACCTTTGGGCTAATCTGTTCAGACGTTTGGCTCAATCCTGGACCACAAATCAATGCCATCCAATGGGGGTGTTGCCTTTATTACTTGCAATTTCTGTTAGTCTTCCGTTACAGGCCTGTGGTGAACTCACTTACAGGGCAGCATAAACAGCAGCTACTTACTGTTCAATAGGGGAGCACCTTATCTCTGCTCCCTTCCCTAACTGGGGCCAACATCCTATGGGGACCTTGTGTCTGTTCTGGTACTACAAGAGTCCCCAAATAAAGCCTGCTTCATAGGCTGTCATATCTAGGTGAAAAGGAACCACCTTATCTACCTGTAGTACTGGGGCCTGCACTAATGCCTTTTTAGCTACCACAAAGACATGTTCTTCATCATTCCCCGAGTTCCAGAGAGTGCCTTTCTTGATGAGTGTCACATCCAGATGGAAAGGAACCACCTTATCCACCTCCTGTAGTGCTTGGGCCTGTGCTACTGCCCTTGTTTCTGTGGCAAATGTTTGTTCTTGATCTTCCCAATCCTGTGGGCCACTTTTTTTATTAAGATATACAAAGGATTCAAGACCTGAGCCAAATGGGGGATAAACACTTTCCAGTACCCCAAAAAGCCTACAAAAGCTTGTGCTACTTTACTGTGGTCAGTCTCAAATATGCTTGAACCTTAGCTATCACAGCCTCTGGAATTATTTTGGTCTTACCTGACCAGACAACTCTCAAGAACTTAGACAATCTAGTCCAAAGACCTTTGGCCTTTGGCTTCATTGATTGCCCCTGCCGGGTGTATAGTGCATGGCACAGGCGCTCTGTGGCTTCTTCTAGACCTTTAAGAGAATCAGAGGTTAATGTAACATCAATTATATAATGATATAGAGACATTGTATTCTTATATTTTTAATGGCTCAGGACTTAGCCACTAACCCATGGCATGCAGTAGGACTATGTATACAGCCCTGTGGCAGCACCACTAATTTCCATTGCCACTATTTCCAGGTGGCTTTAGGTTTCCATATGACAAAGTGAATTTTGTCTCTGTGTCTACTAAGGCTGAGATATGCTATACATTGTGAAGAGACTATATTTCAAAATTTCCTTCAGTCTCCCATCTCCCCCACCCACCAGGCCCTTGGCCGTGCAATAGTGAGTCAAGTGACAGCATCCCAACTGTGCAGGCATAAACTATCACATAAGTGCAAGGGCCAGGTCTCAGCTTGCTTTTTTTTCCCCTTTAGTTTAGGGAACACTGCCCCCAGGACAAATCTTTTTAAAACCCCAATAAAACTTCATTGGGCCATTAACGAATTGTCTCTAGATTCACTGCTCTTGCCATTAAATTCCCCACAATTGCAACTGTGGATACCTTGGTGGGGCTGCTGGCTTTGCCAGCCTCTCTCAGTCTGTAGGGTGGCTTTCATTCAGATGGCAGCTCCAACCCTTGCTTTACCAGGTGCATTCCTTCTCTTGTTCTTGCACCTTTACATTTTGGGCCAGTTCCCTTTCTGAGAGTTCCAGGCTATCAGCCCCATTCTCTCTCATAGGTGCAACAACCCTGCCAGGAGTTTTTCCCTAGGCTTCTGCCATATTTGTTTGTTGAGAACTGCATCTCTTTCAGTGTATGAGATATATGTTGTCTGTCAGCAGACCTGTTGGGGGAGGCAACCAGTCCACCACCTGGAGCCAAGGGCTGGTCACACTCAACCTGCCACTTCACTATGGGACAGACATGGAGCAAGGGAGGGGTACATGCCTGGGATGATGCCAACTCACTTCCAACTCCTCTATTTCAGGTGGCTCTGGCTCTGTGGCTTCTTCTCCTTTCAGGGCTCAGATCTGGGCTCCCAGTTTTTTGTTTCTGATGCAGTCTCCAGATATACACTCATGCTCCTAAAGCTTCCTTACACCACTTTTACAGCATTGTTAAGAGAAGCAAAACATTTTCCATGCTCTACCATGCTGGGGAACCTGGATGCCAGCTTTAAAGTCCTTTAAAGACTTGGCACTCCCATGTGGGGTGGGATTCATATGATTTTAGGCCTCTGAATTCCCATGATTTTAAGCTGCTATGGGATGCCACAAGCTTGCAGATGGCTACATCCTGTCCAGTCTGGCTCCCTCTGGGACAGAGGGCCCATTCACTGCTCAACCTGCTGATTACACTAGCTGTCAGATTTATATCCTAAGGGGTTCAGTCACTCAGGTCTTATAGAGAATTGAAAGTACAAGGAGTCTGGTAGAGTGGTTATCTTTAATCATTCCTTCTGCTCTGCTTTCTTTCTCTCTCCTTTCTCATCTCTCTCTCTCTCTCTCTGACATGAGGCTCACAAACCAATATTCCTTTATATGCTATATTACACAAAAGTGGCACTTTACCAACAGGTGATATCATTCATGAGATACATGATTGGTTTCATGTTACATCATTGGTTAGAACACGTACTATTTTATGGCTACATAAGCTATGCTTTATCATGCTTCTCCAGAACTTCAGAACTGGAAGCACTTATGGTGACCATATTAGCAGGCAGTTAATAATAAACAATTTCTCAGTCCCCACAAGGGGGTTAAACTGAACTTCTATAAGACAGGATGGGCCCCAGAACTGAAAATGTAAAAGGGGACACAGAATGAAGGAGATAATTTAAATAAATCACAGGAGTTGGGGAGAAATTATGCATAAAAACAAACAAAATAGATCAAGACTCCCAGAGAAGGAACAGAAGAAAGGAAGCTTTCTCCTGGAAAGCCAGTTTGGACTAAAAGGCTCAAAAAAAGGTTGAAGTGAAGGTAAAATATCTTCAGAGGCAAAACCTAGGAGGCTGCAGTCTGAAGTCAGGAAACCTTGGGCAAGGAGAGTGGACCCACCCAAGTAATTGGAGAGGATGGGTTTGCTCTTAAGGCAGATAGTGGGCCTTACACATCCTTGCAGGGTAAGAGTTGTGCTGTCTTGTGCTTTGGGGTGGGTGGAGCACGTTCATTGGGGGTTGGTGAGAGCCTGGCTGCCACCACATGGAGGGGTTGACATAGGTATCTTGGAGATGGCAGGGAGCCCAAGTGTGGCCCTGAATCTTGGAGAGGGTGGAGCTAAGAAAAAGATGGGCCACCCAATGTTCCCCAAGGTTGCATTTAGACAGAGGTAGGCTGCTGCATAGGGCCTTGGAAAGGGTGGGACTGCTGCTTCCCAAATCCCCAAAGATAAATGACTCTCAGACTTTGAAATCTAATGGAGTTTGCCCTGCATGTTTCCAGAACAGTTTGAGTCCAGTGGCACCTGTTAACCTTCCAATTTCTCCCTATGGAAGTGGTAATTTGTATCCTGTGACTATTCCTCCTTTTGTATGTTGGCAACAAATAACTTGTCCTGAGTTTTATAGGTCCAGAGACAGAGGAGAATTTTGCCATGGGATATACCATATCTGTAACTGAATTTGATGAGATTTTGACCTGTTTCTGACTTTGTAATGCATTTGTATTGTTACTGAAATGCTTTAAGGCTTTCTGATATTGTGTTAGAATGATTTTATTTTGCTTCTGGAAAGAACATGTCTTTTTGAGGTCCAAAGTGTGGAATGTGCCATTTTGAATCTGTTGCAAATGCCATAAAATCCGAGTTCTTTAATCCTCGTTCAGTGTTACTGGATGGGACCTTCTTATTGTTTCCATGAAGATGTGACCCACTCAACTGTGGGTGGTAATTTTTGATTAGGTGATTTCCATGGGATGTGTCTCCAACCATTCAGAGTGGGGTTGCATACTGGAGTTCTTTAAGATGGAGCATTTTTTAAAAGAGCCATGAAGGCCCATGCAGACAGGGACCCTTGGAGATGAAGGAAAATTCCCCCAGGGGAGCTTCATGAAACAGGAAGCCTGGAGAGAATCTAGAAGATGTTGCTATATTTGCCCTGTGGCTTTCCAGTTGGGAGAAAAACCCTAAATGTCATCAGCCTTCTTGAACCAAAGAATCTTTCCCTGGTTGCCTTAGATTGGACATTTCTATTGTATTGCTTTAATTTGCATACTTTTGCAACTTTTAAGAATATGTAAACATGCAATTTATTAAATTCCCATTTTTAAAACTATTCTGTTTCTTAGATATCACATTCTGGCAGCTTTTGAGCTAGAACAATTTTCAACAAAGCTCTTATGTGTCATGGTGCATTGTCAATGACACTTTTGAAGGGAATCTTTTTTTTTCTTAGCAATAGTTTTCAATAATGGGCTTGAAATATTCAATAAACCATGTTTTGAACAGATGGGCTATCAACCAGACTTTGCTGTTCTATTTATAAAGCAAAAGTAGAGTGGATCCTTAAAGGCCCTATGGGTGTCAGAATGGTAAGTCATCATTGTCTTCAACTTAAATGCATCATCTACATTAACCCACAACAAAGAGTCAGTGTCACCTTTGAAGCTCTGAAGCCAAACATTGATTTCCTCTCTCCACCTATGAAGGTCCAAGATGGCATCTTCTTCCAATATGAGGTTGTTTCAACTGTATTGAAAATCTCCTGTTTAAGGTAGCCACTTTCATCATTGTCTTAGCTAGATCTTCAGGAGAATTTGCTGTAGATTTTACATCAGCACTGACAGCTTTACCTTGTACTTTTATGTTATGGAGACATCTTCTTTCCTTAAACCTCACAAACTAATTTTATTAGCTTCAAACTTAACTTTTGAAGCTTCCTTCCCTCTCTCAGCCTTCATATAATTAAACAAAGCTAGGGCCTTGCTCTGTATTGTACTTCGACTCAAGGAATTTTGGGGCCCTAAAACCAACACTTTCTGAAGCTTTATATACATGAGATCTCATAATGAGTATATGTTAGGAATATTATTTTCTAATTATAAAATTGTACAGAAGGAAGAAAAGAGCATAATTGTCACAGATGGCTCTCTAAGCTAAAATAAGCAAATAGATATATTCAATTACTTTATGTGTAATTTTGCTGAAACATTCTCCATATCAGCATTATGGCTGTTTCACTTTCCTATCATACATGTGTACATTAAAGCAGCACTTTTACAATTCCTCAAGAACTTTTAATTTGCATTCACAACTTTGTTGCATTGTCCAAGAGGTCTAATTTTTAGCCTATCTTGACTTTTGACATATCTTCTTCACTAAACTTAATCGTTCATAGTTTTTGATAGAAAGGAAGAAACATACTACTCTTCCTTTTACTTGCAACCTTAGAGGCCATTATAGGATAATAATTAGCCTAATTTTAGTATTATTGTGTCTCAGTGATTAAGGATACCTGAGGAGGGGAGAGAGACCTGTGAATATCCTGATGGTAGAAAAGTCAGAATATGCACATTTATTGCTTAAGTTCACCATCTTTATGACCATAGTTTGTGGCACCCAAAAGCAGTTACACTAGTAATGCAAACACGACTGATCACAGAGTACCATAACAGATACAATAATAATGTAAATGTTTGAAATATTGTGAAATAACCAGAATGGGACACAGAGACACGAAGAGAGCACATACCATTGGAAAAATGGTTCTGAAGATTTGCTTGATGCAGGGTTTACACAGACCATAAATTTATAAAAAATATAATATCTATGAAACACAATAAAACAAAGTGAATTAAAATCAGTTGTTTCTGTACAGATAACATGATCTTTGAAAGGGAAGAAAAAACAATGAAAATAAGGCTCATAGAAATAAGTGGTCAAATATGCATTTTTGAGACAACAAATTAAGTTGGATTTGAACAGGAAGAGTTCATAATTGGAATGAGAAAAGTGAAAATATTACAGAAATGAAACTTTGGATAAAAAATTCATTAATCATAATTAAAAATCTCACAGGCATGGATCTGTTAAATTAAGTTTAGAAAATCCTGTAATATGAATTAGAAAGACAGAAAGAAACAATGATCTGAGAGGAGATAATAAAAAGGTTTGCTATGAAGACTCTAAAGAAAGAAGATTTGAAAATATCTGCAATAATTTAAGAGCATTCATATAAATTCAAGAAGCAACATTGTATTATTGGGTAAATATTGATTGTGAATGTTGATACATTTTTAATGTAGATAAATGACTAAATTATCCTACTCTTCTATCCAGAAGATAAATTAGAAATCAAGTGACAAGTATGCAGTAGTGTTCAAATAATATTAAAAATTGTATGTGGAAGAAAAGGAGATGGAAATTGTACCTGACAGTTACTTAAAAAGTCATAGAAAGAAGAATAAATTTGAAATATTTACCTATAAGTACAAAGGTGCAATACTCTATTGTAAGAATTTATTTCATAATAGAGAGGTTTAACATTAAAGAGATTCAGATTAGTAATTAGATTACAAATTTATCAATTCTAATGTTTCAGCTACTATTTATTTTTGTTACATATTCTTGTTATATATTTCATACTTAAAAATAATTCTAGCACATAGCGTTTTAAAGTTTCATGTCTGTCTGAATTTTTCTTGTCATTTTTTTTTACTTGCATTTACTCTATTGATATTTCCTTTTCTGTAGTTGTGCATATTGCTTTAGTTTACTGGCTGCTAAAATAAATACCATGCAATGAATTGGCATAAACTATGAGAATTTATTGGCTCACAGTTTTGAGCATGGGTGAAGTCCAAAATCAAGATGTTATCAAGAAGATGTTTAGTTCCTGATGAATGCAGCATTCTGGGATTGTCTAATGCTGATCCTTGGTCCTCTGCTTTTCTGTCACATGGCAATACACATGGAAGTCTCTTTGGGGATCCTTTGTCTTACAGCTTCTGTCTTCTCCCTCAGCCCTCTTTCTCTCAGTTTCCTTTTCTATGAGGCCTTCAATAGTAGGTTTAAGTCTCATCCTTATGTAGATGGCCACACCTTAACTGAAGTAACCCCACCAAAAGTCTTATTTAAAATCAGTTTGCACCCCCTAGGAATGTATTAAAATTAAAAGTATGTTTTTTGGAATACATAGAACCAAACCAAAATTTATGTATAGGCAAAGAGAGGTATCAAATGATTTGGGGTAGGGCATTCTTCATCTTTTTCCATATAATTTTTGAAAAGACTGCAATCATTTTCCCAGTAGGAGTCAAAGTTTTTTTCTCATTCAGAAAAACCTTAAACTGAATTAATGTTTTGAAATGTTTCAATGTGGGACTCCTTAAATTTTTGGATCATTTTCTATTTTAAAGTTAGAATCATTCCATTTTATTTATACTGAAATAGTCATATTTTCAACATGATCTTAAGATAAAGGAAATCTTTTGTTAAAAAGAGCATGAAAAATACAAAATAACTTTATTCAGTTGTATCTTTAAATGATACATTTATGGTTGTTTATTTAATATACATAATGATTTCTATTTATTAAGAAGGAGCTGCCAGTCCTGCCTACAGAGACTATGAAGTAAAATGAGAAATGGTTTATAAAATGAAATGCATTTTAACTAATCATTGTATTCTAATAACAAACTGTATTGTTAAAAAACAGAAATAATGCTTTTGTTCACAGTAAAAATCTCTGGGACATAGTATGATATCTACTATAATTCACATTTTATATGTGGCATTCACAAGTAAAATGCACATCACACAAAATTCTTATTATGTAGGACATACGGGAATATAATATCTAAATATCCTTTTAGGTTCTAGGGTGTGCTCCTTATTGTCATCCTTATCACATTTATTTCCATATTTTTAAAAATCTCTTTATTCTTTCATGAATATATATACCATTAACAACTGAGTATTTTCTCCCATCATTTCCAAAAAGTTTGGAACATCTGGAACATGATTTCTTCTGAAATAATTTTTATAGGAAATTATTTGTTAAAATTAATTAAAATGATAGGCAGTTTCAGAATTAATCCTCTAATATATGGTAAGATGAACTTTCTTCCAGAAGGCTTTTCTTCACTTTATACATTCATAGATCTTTGTTCCTACTTTACCTTTTTTTTAGAGAATTGTCATTTCTAGATGGATATTCTTATTTGTACATATGGTTGATTTTTAGTTTCATCTTTTATGTTACCATGTTTCTATAAATTTAACCATTTCCAGGACAATTAGGCTCTATTCTCAATAGAAAAATTAATTCAAGGATTGATCATGTTTATGAAAACTAATATATAAAATATAGAGACAAAATTAGATATAAATAGAATATTTTTATTTGCCTATTTTGCCTTGTAATGTTACATGTGATATTTATGCAATTTTCTTCCTTTTGTGCAATTCTATAATTAGAAAATCATATTCTTAACACATATTCATTATGAAATGTTATACATATAAAGACATCAAAATAACAAATATCAGTACGAATATAAAAATCTAACCTGGCCTATGATGTAATGCCTGTGCTTCCAGTGACATTCCTCGAGGCAGTGTGATCTTGGATTATAATCATTCTCAAATCCATTGTCTCACTGATAAAAGTTATATGAATTTTCACTTACCTTGAAGCCTTTGAGGAAGTGCACTTCATATGAAGGAAAATCATCAATTGAGAACTGTAAGTGACCTAATTAATACCTTTAGAGTCAAGCAACTAAGTGAAAGCAAGTAAACTTCATTGGAGAGAAATCAAGATGGAATCCAGAATTAAGTAATGGCTGGAATTTGGATGTTTTTTTCCCAGTTCATTGGGGAAATGATTGCAGTCTTTTCAAAAATTATATGGAAAAAGATGAAGAATGCCCTACCCCAAATCATTTGATACCTCTCTTTGGCTATACATGAATTTTGGTTTGGTTCTATGCATTCCAAAAAACATACTCTTAATTTTAATACATTCCTAGGGGGTGCAAACTGATTTTAATGGTAAGAGTAATGAGGAGGTAGAGCTTGAAGACTGAGGGAAAGTTTACAATCTTTCAAAGACTGAGCCTTTTGGACCAAATTAACAACATCTTAAATATCCATTTGCATTCCTTTGATTCTCCCACGGTACCCTCTTTAAGAATACAAGATAGTAATTGAACCAAGAGAATCAGACTAGTGTCTTATGAGTCACACTGTAGCCAGAAGAGATTAAATTACTCACACATATCATTCCCAAAGTGATTCTGCATTTTGGTAGAATTCAGTGAATTTTTCTCTACAATTGCTCATGATTACTTTTATTTTGACATAAAAATAATTGAGACATCATACATTAGGTCTGACTAGCTATACGCTAAGAGAAGCCCTTTAATAGAAAATTTTAGTATCAGTAATGAAAATAGGGTCAATAATTCTTATTGTAGGAAATAGAATGAGCTGACTCTGAAAACCCAATGCCTCTGTGCAAAAATGCAACTTGAAATAGTACAGCACAAGAACCACAGAAGAAAAAGAAGAAAAGAAAGGCTCTATATACCTAAGAAGGTTTTCATTTTAAAAAGCCTTTGAGTAAATAAACATTTACATATATCTTGGTATAAACTTCTCAGCTTATTTCAGATACTTTTCATGGTATTTTTAACTGACACTTCAGCCTTTCTGAGTATTATTGGCATGTGCACTTTTGGGTTTAGCTTCCTTAACTCCCTTGTGTCCTTCTCCTAATAAGAGGTTATTTGACAGTTAAGGAGAGCCACTGGAGAGTTATGCAGATAAGACAGAGATCTGCAAATAGAATCTAAAAGTGTGAAAGGGAGACTACAGTTCCTAACTTTGCCAAAGAATTGCAACCTTCCAATGGAAGAGACAGGAAAAAATCATGGTCTGGAAGTAAAATGTGTAACATTTTATTAAGGAACAATATTCAGAGAGAGTATTTTATGCCTTAAATTTTTTCTTAAGAGTTACAAAAAATATGTTACCTTTATCCAACTCAGGAGACTCATTTTTAGATTTTCCCCTCAACACTAGCTTTTCTAGAAAAAAATTGGGGGGAAGAAAGGCCAACATTTTTAAATTACATTATTCTCTTACTGAAAGGGAACTCCTCAGGGATACCCCTCTATTCTGGCTCAGTATTGCCAGACATTTTAGAAGGATAATAGAAGGTACAATATATGGTTTGTTCTTGCTTAACTACAAGGCCTTGTTCCTTGGTTTTTCTAAAATATGGCATTCCACATGGTGGCCTCTCCTAGTTTCTTTCTCTTCCAGATTCTGTTTATTTCAGCTTCTGGCCTTATCGGACCTTTTCGCTCTGTGTTATCTTCCCCATAAGGCATTCAATGTTAGGAATATATACTCAACATGGTATATCTGGGCCATCCTTAACTGCAGTAACATAATCTGAAGGTCCTATTTACAATGAGTTCACATCGACATGAATTTATAAAGTTTAATAGCATTATTTTCTGTAGTAAGTAGTTCCAAATCACCACAGCCTATCCTCTGGACCCCAGAAACCAATGTTCTTTCCACATGCAGAATACATTAATTCCACCACAACATTCCAAATGCCTTAAGTCATTTCAGTAACAATGCTAACTTCAAAGTCTCACCAAATTTAACTATAGGTATGGTTTGTTCTGGGACACAAGTTCCTTCCACCTGCAGACTGTGAAAAATAGAAAACAAACGATCTGTTTCTAATATGCAATAGAGGGGAAGGCATAAGATAAAACATTCTTATTCCAGGAGGGAGAAATTGAAAGGAAAGTAGGGATTGTGGATTTCAAACAACTACAAAATCAGCAGGACAAACTCCATTATATTTCAAGGTCTAAGAGTCATCTATTGATTAACATCTTCTCCTCCCTTTAATATGTATGGTATACTCCATCCATTCCAAAAGTTCACAACATGCTCTCACTGAACACTGGAGTAAATGCTTCTCCTTCTCCAAGTGTTGGGGATGGTGGCCAGGCTCTCCAAGTATGTTGGGACATGTTCTCAACCATCCCAAAGCATTCTTCCTTAGCAATGGGTCACAATGCCTGTACCTTAGTAGTGAGGTGGCATATGGCCTGACTTCACAAAAGCAAAGGCTATACTTTCCAGACAAATGGGTGAACCTCTTTCTAGGCCCCAGGGCATTGCTTTGATCCAGACCGAGGCTTCTGTGATTCTGCCACTGAGGTCATTTTTTCCTTCAACTAAGCCATTCTTTATCCTTTCAGTAGAGGTTCGCAGCAGTTCTGCCTACAGAAATATTGCAAAACCTTTACCATCTTTGCAGGTAATTCAAAGGGGTCCAAACTATAAGATAATAGATCTTTCCAGACATCCATTTTGCATAAGAGCATTTCCACTTCTGACTTTCCCTAGAGTGTTTACCAGGCTTGATCTTCAGTTAACTATTCCAAGGAATGCTATTCTCTGAGGACTCAGTTTCTCGCAGTTCCGATGGTCCCTGATAGAGCTGCCTCTGGCCCTAGTCTCAGTACACACTATTGGGTAGGCTAAGAATTTTCTAAATGATCAATTTCCAGATTCTCTGTGCTTAGAAGTTCATTTTTCAGCTTATCTCTTTCCCCCTTTCATTTTGCTTTATGCTGTAAGGATAAACTGGGTTACACCATCTGTTCTTAGCTTGAAAGTCTCAGCTAAATATTTAAGTTCATCACTTTCAAGTTTTACCTTCAAGCTGGCATCAGAACTCAAATTTTCAAAATTTTATGCCACTTAAAACCTAGGTTCACTGTGCCTCCAGTTTCCAAAAATGCATTCATTGTTTCCTTCTAAGATTTCATCAGAAGTATCTTTAGCATACATATTTCTACCAACATTCTTTTCAAAATCTAGGCATTTTCTATCATGTATCTCATAATTCCTCCAGCCTCTACCCATTGGCTAATTTTAAAGCTTTCCCACATTTTAGTTATTTTAATAGAACCCACTTTACAATTCCAAATCTGCTCAAATTTCCTAGCTACTAAATCAGGGGGATGTCCTAAATAACAGGAATTTATTGCTATACGGTTTTGACACTAGAAGATGTCTAAAATCAAGGTATTATCAAGCCAATAGTTTCTCTCAGAAACTCTGGTTTTTTGGGACTGGCTGCCAGGGATCATTGGTTCTTGGCTTTTCTGTCACATGGCCATGCACATACTGGCCTCTCCTGACTTCTTCTTTTTCTTCTAGGTTCCATTGACTTTCAGCTTCTGGGTTCTTATGTCATTCTTCCTTTGTGGATTTCCCCATAGGCTTTCAATTGTAGGATTAAAACCCATCCTGATTCACTGGGCCGTACAGTAATTGAAATAACAGAATCAAATGATCCTATTTACAATATTTCACACACACAGGAATGAATTAAATTTCAGAACATGTTTTTCTAGTATACATTGCTCCAAATCACCTCAATTGCTATTTTTTGTCTCACATGGAGAGAGGCAGTATATCTTTAAATGCTTCCAATAGTTGCCTCCCAAGATGTCACTCAACTCTGAAAGGGAAAAGAGTCAAATTTATCAAGGAACCAGCAGACAGGTCAAAATGCACAATTAAATTATTTTTCTTGAGAACCAGGTCCATATTAAATCTTCTGGCACCAGCAAGCTGCACCAGGAATTCAGAACTGCATGCTCTTGACCACTTCCAATTGGGGAAAAGTGAGTTTGGGGCAGGTTAATAAATGCAGCAGAATGCTTTTGTTTTATACCAAAAGCTCATAACTTCTTTCATCATTAGACCCCTCCCATATTATTTTTTTAACTTTCTTTATTGTATAGTATAGCATATATACAAAGCAAAGAAATAAAAAAGCAATTTTTTCAAAGCACCCTTCAACAGGTGGTTACAGGACAGATCCCAGAGTTTATCTTGGACTACCATATGATCCTCTCATATTCTTCCTTCTAGCTGCTCCAGAATATAGGAGGCTAGAGGGTGCAAATATTTTTTATCATCACAACTTTTTTTCCTTCTTTTTTTTTGAAAAACAACATATATGCAAAAAAGCTATGAATTCCAAAACACAGCACCACAATTAGTTGCAGAACAGATTTCAGACTTTGACATGGGTTACAATTTCACAATTTTAGGTTTTTACTTCTAGCTGCTCTAAAATACTGAAGACAAAAAGAGCTATCAATTTAAGATTCAGCAATCATATTCGTTTGTTAAATCCTATCTTCTATGAATAACTCCACCATCACCTTTGATCTTTCCATCCCTCTCTTTAGGGGTGTTTGGGCTATGTCAATTCTAAATTTTTGATATTAAAAGAGTTTGCCACTAATATGGGGTAGAGAGATGGAACTATCTGATTTTCTGGAGAAGCTGGACTAGGTTTTAGGACTTATCTGGACCAGGAAACTATCTGGAGGTTTTAGGCTCTGGAAAGTTACTCTAGTACATGGAACCCTTGTGGAATCTTATATATTGCCCCAGGTGTTCTTTAGGATTGGCTGAAATATCCTAGTTGGGGCATGACAAGTTATAATAGGTAACAAGGTCTACCTGAAACTTGTGTAAGAACAGCCTCCAGAGTAACCACTAGATTCTACTTGAACTCTCTCTGCCGCTGATACTTTATTAGTTGTACTCCTTTTCTCTCTTTTGGTAAGGATGGAATTGTTGATCCCACGGTTCCAGGTCTGGATTAATCCATGGAAGTCATCTTCCATGTTTCCAGGGAGATTTTCACCCCTGGATGTCATGTCCAACATAGCAGGGAGGGCAATGATTTCACTTGCAAAGTTGGGCTTGGAGAGACTGAGGCCACATCGGAGCAACAACAGAGGTCCTCTAGATGTAACTCTTAGGTATGCCAATAGGGAGTCTAAGCTTCTCTGAAACCCACATAAGCTTTATAAGAGTAAGATTCATGATAGAGCATGTGGTCTATTGATCTGGGTGTCCCTAAAGTTTGACACAGTTTCAGGGGATTCCCTGATGGTAAGGCTTAATATTTCCATTTTCTTTCTCCCCTCCATCAGAGGACTTTGCATTGCTTTTTGATTATCTGCTTAAGATAGTCTAGGATGTTTCCAGGCATTACAATAATCTATACAGGATTAAAGGACCACTTTATTATTCTGTGGTCCCTGTGTTTCAATTGTTCAAGTGAGTTGTACAGATAGGTTGAATTAGATTGTGCACCACAGAAAATTTCAGTTCCAGATCAAATAAACCTTTCTTCCATTGATCTCAAAGAGTATGTGTGGTTCTAAAATATAGACACTGTCTTCCTTACCCCTATGTTCTGAATTATTTTAACCCCAACCTGTTTGGCTTTGTTCTTATCTCGAAGTATCAGATTATATACATAAAACAACCTCTCAAAATACAGAAATACTATGACTCTGGACTTAATGTGTCTGTTCTAAAAACTTAAAATCTAGGCCTCTCCATTTTTACAAGCATTTTCTAAACATGACCACACCTTCATGTTCTTTTGTTTCTGGCTTATTACTTCTCCCCAAATGTCCCATATGTTCATTCACATCGTTGCATGTCTCATGTTGTTGTTCCTTTTTGTAGAGGTGCAACCTTCATTCATAAGTATACACCAACGTTAACCAGTCTACATCTCTATCGGTGCATCCTTCAACCACCTGCATTCAACAGGCATCATGTAGAGGGCCCAAAGTCCACAGTTCATCAACATCCTCAATTTTAAATCATTTCATTGTTCCCAAGAGAAAGAAAACCAATAAACACACCCCCACAAAATATGAAATCTAAACCTCCTAACTCTTGTCCCTTATTTACCTCAGCTGTTGTTGTGGCAGTGCTGATGGTTTCCTTTTGAAAACAGCTAAGAGCATGCAATGCAGTTTTGCCCCTGTACCCTGGAATTCAACACTCTTTATACAAGAATAAAATCTTTGAAGTAGTTCTAGTGAGAACTAATTCATATTTCTAGTATGAATCAGTGGAACACATAGATCTATACAATTCTTTTCAATCTTTTTAGTCTTCAGTGTAGTAATATTACTTCTAGACCCACTAGAGAATCACCTTTGCTCCTATCTATTCACTTACATTGGAGTTCAACCTCATTAGCTAACAGTTTACCAACCTCTAGCTTCTATGTATCTCTAAGTTGCCTATATTCTATAATAGAAACCTTTGATTATGGATTCATGCTGGTCATGAAAGTGGAATCATACAGTATCTATCCTTTTATGTCTGGCTAATTTCACTCAGCATTATGTCCTCAAGGCTCACCCATCTTGTCATGTGCTCCAGGATGTGATTTTGTCTTACCGCTGCATAATATTCCATCATAGATAAATACCACATTTTGTTGACTGACTCATCTGTTGATGGGCATTTGATTTATTTCCATCTTTTGGCAATTGTGAATAATGCTGCCATGAACATCAGTGTGCAAACATCTGTTTGTGTTATTATTTTCAGCTCTTCTCAGTATGTACCAAGTAGTGCTATTGCTGGGTCATAGGGCAACATGATATTTGGTTTCCTAAGGAACCGCCAAACAGTCTTCCATAGTGGCTCCACCATTATACATTTCCACCAGCCGTGCATAAGAGTCCCAGTTTCTCCACATTCATGCCAACATTTATAGTTTCTTCTTTGTTTAATAGCAGTCATTCTCATAGCTGTGAGGAGGTATCTCATTGTAGTCTTGATATGCATTTCCCTTATAGCCAGTGAAAATGAGCATCTATTCATGTGTTTTTGAGCCATCTGTATTTGCTCTTCATAAAAATGCCTATTCACATCTTTAGCCCATTTTATAATTGGGTTGCTTGTTTTTTGGCTGTTGAGTTGTAAGATTTCTATATATATACAGTAAATCAAACAATTTTTCTGATAAGTGATTTCCAAATATTTTCTTCCATTGAGTTCTCTGCCTCTTCACCTTTTTCACAAAGTCTTTTGAGGTGCAGAAGCATTTGATTTTGAGGAGTTTCCATTTATCTATTTTTCTTTCATTATTTGTGCTTTGGGTGTAAAGTTTACAAAGCTTCCTCCTATTACATGGTCTTGAAGGTGTTTCCCTACATTTTCTTCTAGGTGTTTGATCCACTTTGAGTTAATTTTTGTGTAGGGTGTAAGATAGGGGTGCTCTTTCATTCTCTTGGCTATTCATATCCAGTTCTTTCATGCCCAATTATTGAAAAGACTATTTTGTCCCAGTTCAGAGGATTTGGGGGCCTTGTCAAAAATCAATTGACCATAGATTTGGTGGTCTATTTCTGCACTCTCAATTCAATTCCATTGGTCAATGCTTCTGTCTTTGTGCTAGTACCATGCTGTTTTGACCACTGTGACTTTATAATAAGTTTTAAAGTCAGGGACTGTTAATCTTCCCACTTTGTTCTTTTTTAGGATGCTTTTAGCTAGTCAGTGCATCTTTCCCTTCCAGATGAATTTGGCAGTTAGCTTTTCCAAATCATCAAAGTAGGTAGTTGGAATTTTGATTGGTACTGTGTTGAATCTGTAGATCAATTAAGGGCAATTGTCATTAACTATATTTAGCCTTCCTATCCATGAACAGGGAATGTATTTCCACCTATTTTGATCTCCTTTGATTTCTTTTAGCAACGTTACATAATTTTCTGTGGACATGGCCTTTACATCCCTAGTTAAGTTCATTCTTAAGTATTTGGTTCTTTTAGTTTCTATTTTGAATGGAATTTTTTCCTTAACAGATTCTTCAGCTAGGTTATTGCTTGTGTATAGAAATGTTACCGATTCTTGCACATTAATTTTATATTCCACCACCTTGCTAAATTTGTTTATTAGCTCAAGTAACTTTTGGTAGATTTCTCAGGATCTTCCTTGTATAGTATCATATCATCTGCAAATAATGAGAATTTTGCTTCTTTCTTTCCAAGTTGGATGCCTTTTATTTCTTTGTCTTGCCTGATTGCTCTAGCTAGAATTTCTAGCACAATGTTGAATAATAAGGGTGACAGTGGGCATCCTTGTCTCATACCTGATCTTAGTGGGAAAGCTTTCAGTCTCTCTCCACTAAGAAGTATGCTGGCCATTGGTTTTTCATGTATTTCCTTTATCATATTGAAGTAGTTACCTTTGATTCCTATTTTTTGGAGGTTTTTTAATCAGAAAAGGGTGCTGAATTTTGTCTAATGCTTTTTCAGCATCAATCGAGATGATCGTGTGATTTTCCCTTTTGATTTGTTAAAGTGCTGTATTAACATTAATTGATTTTCTTGTGTTGAACCATCTTTGCATTCCTGGTATAAACCCCACTTGGCCATGGTGTATAATTCTTCTAATGTGCTGTTGGATTTGATTTGCTAATATTTTACTGAGAATTTTTGCATTTATGTTCATTAGAGAGATTGGCCTGTAGATTTCTTTTCTTATAGCAGCTTTACCCAGTGCTGGTATTAAATTGATATTAGCTTCATAAAATTAGTTAGGTAGAGTTCTTTTTCCCTCAATTTTCTGGAAAAGTTTGAGCAGGATTGGTGTTAGTTCTTCATGCAATACTTGATAAAATTCCCCTGTGAAGTCATATGGCCCTGGGTTTTTCTTTCTAGGAAGATTTTTGATGACTGACTGAATCTCTTTACTTGTGATTGGTTTGTTGAGATCTTCTATTTTATCCTGAGTCATTGTAGCTTTTTTGTGTGTCTCTAGGAATTTGTCCATTTCATCTAAGTTGTCTAATTTCTTGGCATATAGTTGTTCATAGTATCCTCTTGTGATTTCTTTTATTTCTTCAGGGTCTGAGGTAATGCGCCCCTTCTCATTTCTGATTTTGTTTATTTGCATCCTCTCTCTTTTTTCTTTGTCAGTCTTCCTAGTGGCCCATCAATTATTGATTTTCTCCAAGAGCCAACTTTTGGTTTTATTGATTCTTTCTACTGTTCTTTTTTCTTCCATTCATTTATCTCTGCTTTAATCTTTGCTCTTCTCTTCTTCTATTTGCTTTGGGGTGAATTTGCTGTGCTTTCTCAAGTTCCTCCAGGTTTGCTGTCAAGTCCTTGATTTTTGCTTTTTCTTGTTTTTGAGTATAGGCATTTATGGCAATAAATTTCCCTCTCAGCACAGCCTTTCCTACATCCCATAAGTTCTGATAAGTTGTATTCTCATTTCATTCATCTCCAGATAACTACTGATTTCTCTAGTGAGTTCTTTGATCCATTGATTGTTTAATCTCTTTACTTATTAAATTTCCATATATTTGTAAATGCTCTCATTCTTTATGGTTATTGAGATCCAGCTTCATCCCATTGTGATCATAGAAAGTGTTTTGAATAATTTCAATATTTTTATATTTATAAGGACCTGTGTTGTGTCCCAGCGTATGCTCTATCCTGGAGAATGTCCCATGAGCACGAGATAAATATATAACCTTCTGCTTGGGGTGCAATGACCCATATATATCTGTTAGGTCTAATTCATTTATCAAGTTATTTAACTTCTCTATTTCCTTGTTGATCTTCTGTCTTGCTATTATATCTATAGAGGAGATATGTGTATTGAAGTCTCCTACTATTATTGTTGAAACATTCATTGCTCCCTTCAGTTTTGCCAATGTCTGTCCCATGTACTTTGGAGCTCCTTGATTGGGAGTATAAACATTCATGACTGTAATTTTTCTTTGTGAATTGACCCTTTCATTAGTATATAGTGCCCTTCTTTGTCTCTGCTGATGTCTTTACACTTGAAGTCTATTTTGCCTGATATTAATATAGCTACTTCTGCTTTCTTTTGGTTACAACTTGCATGGAAAATCTTTTTCCATCCTTTCACTTTCAATCTATTTGTATCCTCATGTCTAAGATTAGTCTCTTGTAAGCAGTATATAGCTGGATTATGTTTCTTAATTCATTCTGCCAATCTGTTTCTTCTAATTGGTAAGTTTAGCCCATTGACATTCAAAGATATTACTGAAAAGGCATTTCTTGATTCTGCCATTTTATATTTTTAATTTTCTCAGATCTATATATTATTTTCCATCTTTCCCTTTTTATTCTTTAAATTACAATTGGTGGTACTTTTCAATTCCTCCAGACCTCCCTCCCCTGTCTTTTTTTTTTTTTTTTTCATCCAGCAGAACTCCTTTTAGTATTTCTTGTAGGGTCAGTCTCTTGTTGACAAATTCTTTCCAGACTTCTTTTTCTGTGAAAACTTTAATGTCTCCCTCAATTTTGAAGGGCAATTTGGCTGGGTACAGAATTCTTAGCTGGAAGTTTTTCTCTTTCAGGATCTTGAATATATCACACCACTGGTACTAGTTCAATAGTCTGAACTCAGTCTTATTTGGTTTTCCTTGTATGTAGCAGATTGTTTCTCTCTTGCTGCTTTCAAGATTTTCTGCTTCTCTTCAGCATTTGACAGACTGATAAGTATGTGCCTTGCAAAAAGCCTATTTGGATTTATTCTGTTTGGAGTTCTTTGACTTGTATATTTATTTCCTTTAGGAGGGCTGTGACATTTTCCCCCATTATATCCTCAACTAGTCTTCCTAGCCCTTTACTCCTCTCTTCTCCTAGTCTTCCTAGCCCTTTACTCCTCTCTTCTCCTTCTGGGACACCAATGATTCTTATATTTGCATGCTTTGTTTTGAATATCATTTCCCTGTGTTCCCATTCAATTTTTCCATCTTTTTTGCCTTTTGCTATGTTTTTTATTTGGTCAAGAGTCTTTTATCTCTGTAATATCTGCTATTTTTCTATTTATTCTTTCAAATTCCTCTTTATGCTCTTCTAGCGTCTTCTTGATCTCCTTTATGTCATTTGCTATCCCACTTATTTTATTAAGTGAAGTTGTATGAACATCTTTGATTAGTTGATCCAGCATCTGTGTCTCCAGGGATATATCTGTCTGCATTGTGATATGCTTAGGGATATTTGCTATCTACATGGCATCTAAATATCTGATTGATTTACTTTGGGAGGTGATTTCTTTCAGTAGTCTTTGTGTGCATGTGTAGAGCTGTGGCAGCAGGTTGGCATTATTCCCTCACTATGGTTTGTGGGGGGGCAGGGGTAGCCTAGGTATGGTGGTTAATGCCCACAGCTTTTATGTGCTGGTGACAGCCTTCAGGGAGCTGAGAGGGAGAGTTAGTTCTCTGGAGGGGTGCATAAGGGGTGTGTCTGGCTGCACTTGGGGTAGGGGTGTGCAGCAGGTATGTGCACTGGGGACTGGTGGGGTGGAAGTGCCTGGAGCATGAGGAATGTGAGCAGATGATGGTGTTCATATGTGTGGGGTGTGGGGGAAGTTGCTGGTCATGGGACTGTGCTGGTGATGGTAGCAAGGAACATGGCCTGGCTTACTTCATAGTCCCAGACTCCCATACATGCACTTCTTCAGGTTTAGTGGTTCCGTGCCTCTGCACCAGACTCCAGCTTTTTGCCTCTCAGTTCCTTGGCCTCTGCAGCCATGGCTGCCATATGTGGTGCAGAAGGCTCTCCCAAGTCAGCCACACTCCCAAATCACCACCTCAGTCACCCTCCTGTCCCTTCTCTAGCTCTTCTGTGGAGCAGGGCTAAGCCCGAGGTAGGCTATTCAGCCATCTTTCCAGCAGTCAGATTATTTTTTAATATCAATATCCAGTATAAGCAAAAAATAATTTTGATTATTTTGCAAGCTTAAATGATGCTTCAGTGAAGTAACTGATTCTTGCAGTACACAACTCCTTCATTTTCTATGACACCTTTTTTAGTGCAAGTTTTGGTGTTTATAAGAAGCAAATGAAATTTTCTTGCAACTTTGAAAAAATACTTGGTAGTCTTTTTTATAGCCAAATCCACATCTATTGTATGACTCAGTATTTGATCATCTAGTTACATACTCAAGAACAAAGAGGAGTATTTATGACCACCAGAAGACATATACAGCAATTTTATCAGTGACTTATTTTCCTAATACCACAAATATGGTATAAACAAATATTATCAATAGAATTGATAAATAAAATGTGGAAAACTCCTGATATGGAAAAGGAAAACCACCAATACAACAAAAGCTCAATTTTAGCCAAGATTAACCAACCTAATAAATTACAGAAGTCAAAATAATAAATATATATAGGAAATATTTTAATGTGGGAACAACAAAGTTATATATTTTCCAAAACAGGAAAAACATAATGTCAACATCCCTATAGTAAAAGAAATGTCAATATATGTTACACAGACTGAAGGAAAACCATTCCAGATGAAAGCACTGGAAGAGGAAGGAATAGAGACCCTAGGAGTGATAAATACATTTCAAATAGTTGTGCAAATACTAAGTTAAGCTAGTTTGTGAAGAATTGAAGATGGATATGAAATTTGTATGATATAACTACAAAATAATACATAATGTTTTATAAGAGAAAAGCTACTAGAGGGGAAAAATAATAGTAAAATATAGTTTATTTATTTAATAGAAGAAAAAATAATAAAGAAACACGTAATAGTAATGATATTAAATGTAATTAAACTGAAATATCCTAATGTGAAATGAAGTTTTTTTGTACTGCATTGAAAACATGGACCTAAAATAACATGTTATTGATAAGAAATAATATTTAAAAGAAATGTAAATATATGGATTACAAATATATTTTTAAAATATGGAAAAAACTTATGGTGCAAACAAACCAAAAGCTGATACAGCTGTGTGGCTGTGCTTTTATCAAACCGTGCAGGCCTAAGGCCAAAAAGTAGTATGCCACAATATTCAGAGTTATTTTGCATCATGATAGGTAGTTGGTTAAAGAGGAAGAAAATAAAATTGCATAGCACAAAGAATTTGAAAAAACAATCATAGCTGGATTGGTAAATAGAATTCAGCCAGTAAAATAAAAACAAACAATCATCAGTAATGGTATAAGATACTAAAAGAGTAAAACTGCAAAAGAGTAAGTTAGACTTACTCCCAATCATAAAGGATGTATATTCTTTTCATGTATACATTGAACAGGTTGAAATCATAAATTGTGTTACCTAAGCATAGTAGAACCAAACTGGAAGTCAGTGACAGATAGATTAGGTAGCACTTGAAGAAACATGTTGGGGCTTCTATTTTCTTAACAGGGTCTGCCTGATTCACACATGCCATGACTGTGAAGGCTGAACAATAGATATTACAGTGTTTACTAATATGCATTTTGTGCCAGGTATTAGTCTAAATGCCTCACATGTTCCTTTTATCAAGTGATACCCGATGATGGACACTGTGGTTAATGTGTGAAAAGATGAAGAAATTGAAGCATGAGAGATAAAGTGATGTGACGATGATGTATAGTTCACATGCTTGGATGTCAGTCTCATATACATACTTGGGACAATTTCAGGAAGGCAGCTTTTTCATTGGACCCATTAGCAATACTGTTAATTTTGTCTGGCTAGTGTAAATCATATTTTTCCTGAGGGAAAACCCTGATGATTAGCAGGAACAACTAGTGTCCCTGGATTTTGTTGAGCCTGGGCTTTGGGTCTTTCCATCTCTGCTTCTTGGTGTCTAGGATTGACAGACATTTCATCCTAGAAACCCTGAGAATATTAGGAGAATTGTGATTCACTTTGTGTTTAAATATTTGTCTCTTTAATTTTACACCAAATCTTTTCATTTGTTCAAATATACTTATAAATTTATATATATATATATATTTATAGTGTGTGTGTGTGTGTGTGTATATATATATGTATATATATATATATATATATATATATATATATATATATATATATATATATATATATATATATAAATATATATATATATATATATATATATATAGTATTCATTTACAGATTGCGCCCAAGCCCTGATCCTTTATCATCTAGAGCCAGTTACCTTATTGAAATTACCTTTGGGCACTGGTAGTTATTGGTGTCATAATCTTTATTCCCAGAAGTTTTGTCTGATACCACTGGAGTCTTCCCTTTTGGAAATAAAACTCAGTGTGGAAGCTCTTGCTATAAACAGAAAGGTTCCACTCAGGATATCAGGCATGTCAACTAAATATGCCTACACATCCTAGCCTGCACCTAAAACATCACTGGATTCTAACCAGAAATCTATCATGTCTATACAGCTTAAGGAAAGACTATTAACTTGTGAGTCTTTTGGTTCATAATCTTTTTTTCTCTTCTTTATCCCGTTCCTTCATGAAATACCTACAATGTTTTCCCGAACTACTCCATTTTTTTTTGAGAGAGGTTATCAAGGGTATTGGAACAGGAACTATACACAGTGAAGTTGCATGCAGAATAAGACAAGCTTCTACATTTTTATTTGTTTCATTAAATAATGCTGTCACAGAAGCTTTAGAACAATTTTAGCAGTTCATTGAAAAACAGAGTAAACTTATCAGCATAGAAGCTACCAGATGGCAGATGTCCACAAAATACGCAATGGGTAAAGTGGATATACATGCTGCCTAAAGATCCAGTAGGTTGAATGAAAATATAAATTTATACTTAGAAAAATTTAATTCCAGTGGGTTGTGTTTTATCTAAGAGTGAAAATAGCGATTTATGTAGATCGTTGAAAATAAGTAATAATTTCAACAAATATTTACTTAATATTTCTTTTCACCAAGCACTGTGCCATATGAACATGTAAAAAGGTGATAAAAAATGAAATAGTGATTCCCAGTCATAATATGTATATAAGCTCTTATAATTTCAGTTGCAATTCTAGGACTTTCTCATATCATATGATGAAAAACAGGTAAGTATTTCTTAATGGCTCATCTCTAGAGCTTCAAGAAAAGGTCCATATATAATATACCTCATAATATTTTAATATATTAATTTTATATTAATTAAAGATTGGATGGATGTTATGGAATAATAAGTAAAATGTATAATGTGCAAAATAAATACGCTGATTCCTCAGGTTTAGAAGTACATCATCAAAGCATTGCAGAGGCAACAACAAAAAAATTCAAAGAAAACTTATTTGCCTTTTTATTTGATTTGATGTATAGGACCACAAGTGCAATAATCTAGTTATCACAGGAAATTTTTCTTTTCAGGTTGTTCTTTTGCTGTATCCCACTCTGTGGGTTAAACAAATGGTCTGAGTTTTACATTTTTCTGTTTATCTATTCAGGGCATTTTATATTTCCATACCCCATTTAATAGAAAATTACCTGAGAAGAGTGAAATCCAGAGTACTGCCTTTCTGTTACTTATTTGCTTTTCTTGAAAAAGACAATAGTTCATGAATATAAGCTGGAAGAAATAAAAGTGCTGAAAGAGTCACATATTTAATCTTATTTTGGATTTGTATTTTCTTTTCATTTATTTTCTTCAGCAAACCTATTTTGAGTTACTCATTTGTTTGAAATATTTTACAAATATTTAATTCTTGAGGTTGGCATTACTACAATTTTATAGATAAGAAAATTTAGGTTCAAATGTATATGCGAGACTCTCAATAGCTCTATAGCAATTAAAAGGCAGAGTCAGGATGCAAAATTTTTTTCACCCTGACGCCCATGAACTTCTAACTCTGCTACAGTGCTACATGGAAATCCCAGTGAGAAACCTAAAATTGATTGTTAAGTGTGAAATATTTTTTCATCATCTGTTCAAACTGTGAAAGCATGCTGTAATATTTTAATAAGGTAGTAGTTGTCTGATATGGACTTTAGTGAAGAAGTATTTAAGCAATTATTTTAAGATCTCAATATTCAGAATGAAGCTGATTTAATTTGGTTATAGCTACTATGTATGTAATATATTAACATATATATTGAGCTAATATTGTGCTACTCTTTTATCTTTGTATGTGCGTGTATATATATATATATATATATATATATACTGAAATAATAATTTATCCAAGTCCATAATACCATCCTATCTATATATTTTAAGTGAAAACAGGTTTGTTTAAAGCAAAACAATAACAGTAAATACTCATGGAAAAATGTGAAAGCATTCTGAAATAAAAAGGAACAAAGAGAGAGACAAGTAGTTAGTCTTGAGAGCAAGAGGTCAGCCTGAAAGTGACCCCTCTCTGCCTTCTGGCATTTACCAGAGTTCTCACTGGTAAGTGGTAACATTGATCACAAATCAAAAGGAACAAGCAAATAAGGGTGTGAAATGTGAGGCCTTAGTGATTGTTCCATTATCAATCAGAATTAAACAGTACAAGTGTAAGTAGATATGAAAACTTGCATTCTGCAGTTTCAACATCGCATGTAAAATAAACAGTTTAGTCATGTCCAGAAGAATATCTTCTTCACTTTAGGATTCAGTAAGGATTTAGCTGGGAATCTACAATTATGAAAGGGGATATTTTAATGACTGCAGTGTGAGTACAACTGTCATTAATGACCCACACATCCAGCAGTGTCTTTTATCTCAGTTTATTTAAGCTCTGAAATGTGTTGTTATCTTTGAGAAAGCATGACAGTATTTTCCACAAAACTGAAAACACAACTGACATCACTAGTGAGCTCAATGTTGTTATTCAATTAATAATAATTCTCACAAATAATATCTACTTATCAAGAGCTACAAGTGATTTTTGTTGAAAAGAGGAAACTAAGCATTTATTCACATTCAAGAATTATATGGGGAAGCAGAAAATTTTATGGCAATTAATGGGAAACACTGGCATCATAAAAAAGGAGAAAGACTTTGGATGAGTTTGTGAACTAGCCTTAGATATGAATGATTCTCATCATATTAAGATAGCAAATAAGAGGGAAAAGATGAGTGAAAATATGTAGAAATTATTTTTCATTGAAATTCTTAATTTATACAAAATCTCAGGATATTTTACATGGGTAGATGAGTATGCTGACATTATGAAAAGATTGAGGTAGATACTAATACTCAAGATGTAGGAAAAAGTTTTCAGCTCTGGATCATTGTGATTTAAATAAGTATAAAACATAGGGTCTTGTGGATCCTGAAGTAGTCAGAAGGCTGTAATGTAGCCATACTGGTGAATACTCAGCCTGAAGAAGGAGTGTGGATTGGTGACCTGGAAAGGAAAGGAAATTAGTATGATCAGGAGTTCTGGTGGAGAAAGTGTGCAATGTGGCAATGTGCATTATGAGCAAACAATCCTTTCTCCAAAGTCATGTTCTTCAACTTACAGTTTCATGGTTTAGTAAGTGCCTATGGATTTTGAGTGGCCTACTATATTTTTTAAATGGCATGATTTACTTTCCATTTTGCAGCGTTTCAATGAAAATTGCAGTACAAAATGTATAAATAATGTAAACTACATAGGACTTCTGAATAAGTCACAGCTAAGGTTAGCATAAGTCATGTGGTTGATTATTTTACCTAGTATTATTTTACCTAGAATGAATAAAACAGAATCAGAAAGAATCAACAAACTATCAAAAAACAGCAAAGAGATTTTAAAGGGTCAAATGTCAAAATAGTATAAAAATAGTATTAAAAGTCACAGTGTTGAATTTGCACACCAAGGTTTATAGAAGCATTATTTACAATTGCAGAGAGATGGAAACAGCCAAAATGTCCATCAACAGATGAGTGGCTAAACAAACTGTGGTATATACATACAATGGAATATTATGCAGCTGTAAGACAGAATAAATTTATGAAGTATGTAACAACATGGATGGACCTTGAGGACATTATGCTGAGTGAGATTAGCCAAAAACAAAAGGACAAATACTGTATGGTCTCACTGATATGAACTGACATTAGTGAATAAACTTGGAATATTTCATTAGTAACAGAGACCATCAGGAGACAGAAATAGGGTAAGATATTGAAAAAAAAAGTCACAGTGTTGGAAATGAAAAAATAAAAATAATTTTCCAACTAGTGGGCAGGGAATGGATTACTTATTGAAATTGGTAATCGTTTACATTCTGATATTGAAAATTGAAAAAAATCAGATTGCTATCTCTATTCACATTCTTTTTGGTCATCAAGTAATAATAAGTAAGATTAGTAACATAAGATGTTGCTAATGTGGCAGGGATACACATAAATTGCCTAATTAATCAATTTGCCTTCAAAAAAACTTTGACCTCTGATATATTCATTTTAAATTTTCAGTGTTGCTTCTATGGTAAGTGAAATAATATTTGCAAATATTGCCACAGCCTCTTAAAAATGATATTTTCATGCAACCCCTATCCTGGAAATGATTTACACAAGCCTGAAGATTAAGTTGCATGAGAAAATACGATGTGATATCCTACTAACCAATACAAATGAGAGAATAAAATTGGATAAATGTGAGCAATAAATGAACTTTGGTTCATTTCTTCCACCTGTTTTCTAGAGATTACTCATCTGCCTCTTCAGGACCAAGACAAATTGTCCAAAGATGTTCAACTCTACCATAGTGACTGAATTTCTGCTTACAAGATTTTCTGATGTGTGGGAGTACAGAGTCTTATATGCCATGCTGTTCCTACTGATGTACTTGGCAACCCTGATGGGAAACCTTCTCATTGTCACAGTCACCACACTTGACCAAAGTCTTCACACCCCAATGTATTTCTTTCTTAGGACTCTGTCTGTCTTGGACATGTGCTATATTTCAGTTACAATACCCAAGGCATGTGTCATCTTCCTGCTTGACAGTAGGGTGATTTCCATTGCAGGATGTGCAGCTCAGATCTTCCTTGCAATTTTCCTTGCTTTTTCAGAGCTGCTGTTACTTACCATCATGGCCCATGACCGCTATGTGGCCATCTGCCAACCCCTCCACTACCCTGTGATCATGAACCATCGGGCCTGTGTCCAGATGACTCTGGCTTCTGTACTCAGTAGTGGGGTCTACTCTGGATTCCACACTGGAAACACTTTCCGGCTGACCTTCTGCCAGTCCAATGTAGTCTATCAGTTCTTCTGTGACATTCCCCCACTGCTGAATCTCTCCTGTTCTGACATCTTAAGCAATGAAGTTTCAATTTTTATCTCTGTGGTAGTGATTCTTGTTGGCTTTGCATTTATTACCAGGTCTTATGTTCACATATTTTCTACTGTGCTCAAGTTTCCAACCAGTGGAGAACGGGGAAAGGCTTTTTCCACCTGTATCCCCCACATACTTGTGGTAACTGTCTTTGTCAGCTCAATAGCTGCTGTGTATATGAAGCCAATCTCCCATGCACCCACAATTCAGGATATGATCACCTCTGTGTTCTATACCATAGTCCCTCCTTTCTTGAATCCTATTATTTACACTCTTAGAAACAAACAAATTAAGGAAGCTGTGAGGAGAATTACTAAGAGAAAGCTTGGTTTAGGAAAACAGTATGATAAAGATTTCAATTAATCCCATTTTTATGATGTCACTAAAATATGATCCCAAATTAACTTTCTTTTCCATCTCCCAGTTTGAGTTACCTTACTTGATTTCTAATAACATTCCATTGATTTTGTGTTAGCCAAGACACAACACACATGTTTTATTTTGAAGTTTCTACTCCTGAAAATTCACACCCTCTTTATGGTTGAAATATTTCTGGTAAACATTTATATTTTTGCTAAACAGTTCTCTTTTCAATTATTCTCAATTAAATAAAATTAGTTGTAAAATTGTTAAACTCTTTATTAGATTTGTCTTATCTCTTTTTGCAATTGGTGAGAAATATATGCAATTTTCATATATTTAAAATATCTCTAAAAATGAATATAAAATATCTAAAAACTGTCCATATATTAACACTAAAATATTAATTATTTTATTAATAAAAGGAATCATCTGATGATACTTTGGTTTGTAAGAGAAATAAATGATACCTTACCTTGTTATTCATAATTTGCAAGGATATATTTTCAATAATAATTATCTTCACTCAAAGCAAATATTAACATTTGTGAAATGCAAACCACTATGTTGAGAACATAGTATTGATAATACATGTTGGAAGGCACTAAACGCTCCACGCCATGAACCAAAAATCTTTTTATTCTCTATTTCTATGTATATTGCATCTAAGGCATCCTTTCAATATAGTGAAAATTGTGAAATTGTGTTTTAAAGTGGAGTTTTATATAGGTGGCTTATATATTAGGGACAATGTCACAGTAGCAACATTTGAGATAGGCAGGTGCTCTTTAGTGGATGCCAAAATAGTTTGCCATACTGAATAGCTTCCCAGTCATCAGCAATCTTATTGAAAAATTAACTAAAATATTAGTTTTTAAAATATATATTAATTGGAAAATGATGGTCACTAATTGCAAACAGAACTTCCACTTCTGGTAATTCTAAGATTGTAATTATCACAGGGTACTGATGATAGTTAACTGATCATATATATTACTTTGCAAACTACTCTCTCTTCAATATTTTATATCTAATACACAGCATTTTCAGTAAAATAATGCCACTCACCCTCATGTACAAGTATGAATTTATATATTTTATATTTGTAATTGTAGAAAATTATTATTCAGAAATGTGTAAATGATATTATTTAATATAATGAAGTGCCACAATACAATTAAATAGAATTTCCTAAATTTTGTTCCTCACATATTGGTTGATAATTTATGGTGCCCAATACAATTTGGGTACCAATTTTTCAGTATAACTATCCATATTTAAACTTTATCTCATTTTGAAATATTCATTCAAATAAGATGCCATACTATTTTCATTGGTATAATAATAATCACAATGTATTAAGTAAAATTAAGAGAACTAAAAAGAGAAATGGGAAATAACATTATGAAAATTAATCATTTTAACATTTAACTTCTTCAATTTAGCTGACACAACATGTGGATAGAAATAAGAACTGATAAAAGAGAGGAAAAAAAAATTTACCAGACAAACCTACTTGAGATATGTAGAATACTATAACCTGAAACTGCCTATTATATGTTCCTTTCAAATATACATTGGACATTTGCTACGTAGACCATATGCTGAGCCATAAGGAAAATCTGCACAGTTCAAAAAACTGGAGCATAAAGAATATTACCTTTGGTATTAGGAATCAATAAAGAGAGTGTGGAATGTAAATATCTCCAATTAAATTGTACGTATCTTTATTTTTACTAGCTGGTTTTCTTCATATATTTTATAGCTCTATTATTTAATGCATATAGTTTGTGATTTTTAATGTCACTTTAAACAATTGCTCTGGTCTATGTTATCTGATAAATTTTAATAAATTAACTACTACAGTTTTCTTTCAAATGTCATTATTTTGTATATTATATATTTCCTTTAAAAATATGTTTATAAATGAAAATGCATATTTGAAGGCTACATAATTTTGTTTTATTTTTCGATTCTATTAGATAATCTCTTTTAATTGTGATGTTAGACTATTCGCATTACTTATTCATAGGCTTAGATTCAATATTAACATACTACTATATTTTTCTGTTTAGATCAACAGTGCCTTGTTCATTTTGTCATTTTTTTTAGCTTTCATTTGAATCAAGTTTATTTTATCTTCCCTGTTTCCTTTTTAGTTATAATTATTTGTTTTCTAATATTGGCTATTGTTTTTGTGTTTATATATATATGTATAATGCATACATATATGTATGTGCATATCTTCTTTTGATATTATAATACTATATTATAGAAATCTTATAATAATATATTTCCATTTATTTGCTCATGGTCTTTTGACTATTTTCAACATACATTTCACTTATTGTTATGTTATAAACTCCATAGAACGTTGATCTGCTTTTGTTTAAACAGTCAATTGACATTATCTCTTACAGAATTTTTAATTATAATAAAATGTATCAAATATTTTGAAAAATATTTGTCATTTCTGATACTATCAATTCCTTTGTAAAGGATCCATAATTTAGTTCCATATCACTATTGTTCTTCTTGAAGGGCTTTCTTTAACATTTGCTGCAATGTACTTCTGCCGGTGATGAATTCTTTCAGCCTTTATACATCTTTAGAAGTCTTTATTTTGTTTTCAGTTTTCAAAGTTATTTTTATTGGATGAATATAATATTGATAATTTTAGTTTCATAATTTAAAGAATTTTCCTTACTGTCTTCCCTCTTACATTCTTTCCTATGAGAAATCTGTCGTCATCTTTAACACTATTCCTTTGTATGAAATGTATCCCCTCATGACTGCTTTAATTACTTTATCCTTATTATTGATTTTCACCACTTTTACTTAATGAGTTTGATGATTTTTCATTATCTTTCTTATTCTTGAGGTCTTTTGAGATTCCTGAATCCGTGACATTATTTTCGTTTTTAACAATACTTTGAAAACTTTCATCCATTATAACTTCCAATATGTTTTTTACCAATGAGCAATTTTCTTTTTCAGATAAATTTGGCAAATGATATTCCACAAAGTACCAATGGTCCTTTTATTTTTAAAAGTAGATTTTCTTTCTGAATTTTATTTTGCAGTAAGGTCAGTAAGTGTTAGTTCTGAAATATCTAATTCATCAATTCATAATTAGGCCAGTCCACTTAGCTTTTAATGCATATATTTGTAAATTTATTTTTAACAGTCCCATTTGGGTATTTCATATACTCTAAATCTCTCATTTTGAAAAGAAATTCAAAATTACAGGATACACAGAAAAATAATACAACTCATACAGCAAACTCACCCAGATACTCAGATCCATCAATGTTAACATTTTGTCCACTTGTTAAATCATTCTATTTATCTATACATATGTCTATTTTTCACCTACTCTTTTATCAGCCTTCTGAACATTTGAATATAGGTTATATACATCATGTTCTTTGAACATCTAACACTTTTATCATGTTTCCTAAGAGCAAGGATATTCCCTTATTTACCAGCTTAAGCACTGCTATCAATTACAAGAACTTAAACATTGACATAAAACTTAGAGTCTATAACCCAATTTTTCTCATGAACCATTAACATCTCTTTGGGCCTTTACTCCTCCAATATTAAATCCAGTCAAGAATTATGGGTTGATTTGTATTGTCCTTGATTTTTCAGTTACTCTTTTATTTTTAAGTTGTGAAAATTTATATACAACATGAACTTCCCATTTTAATCTCACCCATTAATACCACTCATTATGCTTAATCACATTCACAATTGTTGTGCAACCACCTCCACTGTTCATTACTAGAAGTTTCCCATCATCTCAAAAAGAAACCCTATAATCATTGTACATTATTTCAACACTTATGCCCTTCATGACCCTGGGAACCTACACTCTATATTCATTTGATTATTCTAGCTATTTCATATAAGGAATATCATACAATATCTATTATCTGTATCTGATTGTGTCCTTCAAGTTTCACATATGTTGTGACATATATCAGAAATTCATTTCTTTGTAATGATGTATTGATATTTGGGTTGCTTCATCTTTGTGAAAGAAAGAAGATTGGCAACACATAAAATGTGCTTGCTTTTGTGCTGACTGATCCCACACAGCCAGAGGTCTTTTTGAAATGCAAAACGGAAGCTGTTGAAGAAGGCTGGAAAGAACGCTAGAAGACATCACCATGTGCCTTCCCAGATGACAGAGTTGTCCAGAAGTAAAAGACTCCAGCAGACTCCAGCCACATGTCTTCCTAGCTAACAGAGTTGTTATGGGTGGCATTAGCCATTTCCTGGGAGTTAATGTAGCCTCTTATTGATGCCTTAATTTGGACATTTTCATGGTCTTAGAACTATAAACTTGCAACTTAATAATTTCCATTATTAAAATCCATTCCTTTTCTGGTATGTTGCATTCCAGCAGCTTTAGCAAACTAAAACATGTAGTGAGCCTTATTTCTTGACATTCATGTGTCAAGTGATCATCTTGGTAGGCAATTAGATTTAGTTCCTTGCATATGGCAAACATAATACAGCAAACATAACACAGTGATATCCCAAAACACAGTCTTGGGATATCACTTCCGATATTAGGTAATACAAATAATCTGTTTTCTGTTGCTTACCCTATCATTCATCTATTATCACTTATTCCCTCACTTTTCAAGTCTTTCCTGAGGAAAGACAACTGCCATGTTGAAATGTCCTCATTGCAAGGTCTTATGATATAACAAAATTTACATGAATGAACTCAGAGTTAGATCTTATACTCCACATCTTTCATGACATTAAGTTAGTTTGCAGCCATGACTGACAATTTTGCAGCAACCAAATTAGAAATTCTATTCTAGTGTTAATGAGTGATGTGAAACTGTCTACCTTTGGTATTTAGGCAGCTCTTTGCCTTTGACTAGGTCTATCTTGTGCTAAACTCTATAAAAGGAATAATTTCCTCATGGAAGAAAGTCTTGAGCTAAATGGAGGTAGAAGGAGGAGGATGTGATACAGTTTTGCCTATTCACATATGGTGAATATTTAGAAAAAACTCTGATGAGTTCTTGACTACATATTGCACATAAAAAATGATTTTGCAAATGATTGTTAGGTTGAGTAGACAATTTTTCCAAGATGGTTCGAGTAATAATGAGATAGAAGAGTTGGACTCAAGTAGACAATTGAGAAATTTTAGTGCTTGTCAAATAGTGTTTTTGAAAGATAATATCAGTTAGATTCATTATTCCTTTTGGCATTTTCCCTTCCTATCCTGATAGATTGATGTGTCCATTTTCTTGTGAGAGGAAAAGAACTTTATATCATAATAATAATATAACAATTTGATGACTGTAATTAAAGGGGACCTATGCATTTTAGTTCCTTTTGAGAAAGAAGCCAAAAGTTTCTCATGGACTGTTTGATCACATCACCTTCTCTTCCCAAAAAAGGAAGTGAGATAGTAGGGGTACTTTTTCTTATCTAGCTCAGAACCCTAAGAATACAGAAAAAAACACTTCAGTGTTTTTCTTTTACTCCATATTGCCTTTTTTGGTACATATGTGAGGTTCCATACAGGTTCACATCTCTCTCCTGAATCTAATACCCACTGTTAAAAATCAAGGGACTCATTCACACAGCTGTTGTGTTAATGTTTGTTCTAGTTTGCTAGCCGCCAGAATGCAATATATCAGAAATGGAATGGCTTTTAAAAAGGAAAATTTAATAAGTTGTTAGTTTACAATTCTAAGGCTGAGAAAATGTCCCAATTAAAATAAGTCTATAGAAATGTCCAATCAAAGGCATCCATCCAGGGAAAGATACCTCGGTTCAGGAAGACTGAGGAAGTTCAGGGTTTCTCTCTCAAATAAGAAGGCACATGGCAAACACAGTCAGGGCTTCTCTCTCTAGTTGGAAAGGCACATGGTGAATACAGCTACATCTGCTAACTTTCTCTCCTGGCTTCCAGTTTCATGAAGGTCCCCAGGAGGCATTTTCCTTCATCTCCAAAGGTCACCGTCTCATGGACTCTCTGCTTTATGGTGCTGCAGCATTCTCTGCACTCTCTGAATCTCCTTCATTCTCCAAAATGTTCCCTCTTTTATAGAACTCCAGAAACTAATCAAAATCCATCCGATTGGGTGGAGACATGTCATCACTTAATCCAGCTTAACAACCACTCTCGATTACATCACATCTCTGGGGAGATGATCTAATTACAGTTTCAAACATACAATGCTGAATAGTGATTAGAAGAAACTGCTGCCTTTACAAAATGGGATTAGGATTAAAACATGGCTTTTCTAGGGGACGCACATCCTTTCAAACCAGCACAGTGTTTGATTTTGGTTTAAAGAATACATATTTAACTTAAATCAGTCTATCTTAATGAAGAGTCACAGTGGAGTGCCTACCCAGGAATTGCCTTCAGTAGAGGAAAGTCTTTTTGCCCCCAAATTGGGCCCATCCTCAGAAATAGCTTACATCTAAAGACTGGCCAACATTGGGCAAGAAGGCATGGTCTCTTTGCTTTAAGTGGAAAAACTCTGAGGGACAATCCTAGATCACGAAGAGCTTTCCATGAGATCAGCTGAGGCCTCTTTTGCAACTGCTTCACTATTTCAACTTTTCCCTCTGCAAAATCCTGCATTTTTTGTCACTCCTATAGACTTTTAACCTGAGGCTATTCCCTAATAAACCTCCTGAACATCAATCTCAATCTCGGAATCTGTTTCCTGGAGAACCTGTTCTAAGATCACATATTCTAAAATGAGATTTTTGCAGTGATCACTTACTGCTAAACTGACAATGAGGACTCCATCACTGATTATTGGTAGGATGTAGATAGTCTGTGGCAAAATGTAATGGTGAAGTTATTAAAAATTCCATTCGTGGTGAACCTGGATCGGCTGTTGGTAAATGGAAATGCACTAGAAGTCTCAGTATCTTAGAAATTTGCAGGGTTTAGAGGAAGTAGAAACCATAAGGTCTGTGGAATTGGACAGCTCCTACTGAGTGCCATGGATGCATTAGAGAAAGAAAATGAAAAACTGAAGTAGGCTATTTTATTGTGAAAGTCAAAGGAACTCAATAGTAAAATATCAACAAATTGTGCTCTGTTACAGCAAGAGGAAAGAGAGCTCTGAGTATCAGGACTGGAACTGGGCTCACTGTAAGCAGAGCTGAAGAGAAATCTGAATTTTCAATGGCAGCAATTCTCCTATGCAAAATCCAGGACACTGATTGTGAAGGAGTGGGATGCTGAGCCATAGAATGGGGCCATTTGAGAAAGTACCTGAGAAACTTGAAAATTCTCATTTCCCTGAATTCTTTTTTCCTTTGGAAGTGACCTAGTCTATTTATTAAAAGCTAGCATGTCCTCATTGATTGAAGACAAGGCTTAAATTAATATGCGCATTGCAGTTTTCTTTTTATTATTAGAAAGTATGCATTTTTAAAAAACTATATTTTTTTGCCTTATAACTGTGTTTTATGATTTCATTTCTTTGTTTTTGTTAACTTATTAGCCATAATTATATGCAACTTTAATGGTTGATTTAGGATTTAAAACATAAATATTCAATTTATCTCAGTGTATATTAAGTGGTATTATATCACTTCCTCTGTTTTCTTCTTCAAACTATTCCATTGGCATTGTTTCATTTTGCTAAAGTTGCCAGAATGAAATGTACTGGAAATTGGTTGGTGTATAAAAAGGGGATTTATTAGGTTACAAATTTATAGTTCTATGCCAAGAAAACATCCAAATTAAGGCATCCAGAGAAAGATACCTTGGCTCTGAAGAAGGATCAATGGTGTCTTGGATTGCTCTCTCTCATAGGAAGACACGTGGTGATATCTGCTGGCTCTTCTCTCTTGGATAATTTTCAAAATGACTCTCTCAGCTCCTGTGGGTTTTTCTGGCTTCCTCTGGTGGCTTCCTCTCTCTCTTAGCTTCTGTTGGCTCTTTCTCATAAAGGGCTCCAGAAAAGGATAAAGATCTACCTTGACGTGGGTAATCACAACCTAATCAAAATGTCACACCCACATTAGGTCTGTACCCACAAGACTGTATTAAAAGAGCATGGCTTTTCTGGGGTACATCACAATTTCAAACCAGCACAGATATCATGCATTTTATTTATACACATGTTACCAGCACAGGTATCACAAATTTTACTTCTCATATGTTATGGTCACTATAATACATTGATACTCTTTATGTTGAAAGAGTCAATTATTGATTTTAACAGACAATAAGAAAACATCATGGGTATTTACCAATGTAGTTTTCATGTATCCTGTCCCAATTCCTTTCTGTAGATCTAAACTTCTACCTGGTATTATTTTCTAACTGCACTATATAATACTTCCTGTGATATAAACTGCTGCTGATTAATTTTTGCAGTTTCTCTATGTATTTATTTCAGCTTCATTTTCAAAAGACATTTTCATGGGATATATAATCCTTGATTGACAATGTCTTTCTGAACTTTAGAGATGGGCTTTCAGATGCATCTTCTCAACTTATATATTAACATCTGTACAGAGAGCCTGTATGCTAAAATGGCACTAAATTATCAAGTGGACGTAATGATTTATCCAGATGGGGTCATATAGCCTCTGTCATTTGCCAACCCTTTGCAATGGCAAAGATGAAAGTTATTCATGGATCCAAAACTTGAGCTTCAACTCACAATGGCTAAACCATCTATGCTGCTATTTAATGTTCAAACTGTCAGTAACAGAAACAAATTCTCAGACTTCAATATAGCAATATTGTTTATGGAAATAAACCAGCCACTTGGTATTAAGTTGATTATATTGAACCCCTTCCATCCTGAAGTGGGAAGATATCCATCATGCCTTAGACTGGCATATATTCTGGATATTGTTTTCATTTTCCTGCCACAGGGTATTAGCTTGCTCCACTATAGGAGAGTTAGTAGTGTTTGATCTATGGACACATAATCCTGTATAACATTGCAACAGACCAAGAGACCCACTTTATAGTAGATAAGGTGTTTACTGTGAGCATATGACCATGAGATCCAAGGTTCTATCCTATGTCATTCCACCCAGAATAATTTACCTGCCAGATTGATGGAGTGATGAACATACAGCTTTTGGGTGACAAAGAATATAATATGCACCTTAATTAGTGACCATTATATGGTGCTTGCAAGGAAAATAAATGTAGAAATGAGACTGACACTAACCCAAGCAGGCAACTGTACATCAACACTGATGTTCTGCACTTCAAATTACAGGTAAACAACATTATCTCTGACAAAATACTGACATAAATGGATATTTAGACCTCTTGGCCCAGGTTCTGGTTAAAGATAAGCTACAGACATCATGATGCCTTCATGTGGAGAATGTCTCCTTCCCTGGAATGCTTTGCAATTCATTAATCAATAAACAGACCATGTGCCTATAATCATAACTAGGCTCTCCTGCCTGTGTGTACAAGAGCACTCCAACTCCTGAAATAGCCCATATAAATATTGGTCTTTTCCCAAGTAGACTTTGGAAGTCACACCAGGAAGATTGCTACAACTGAGACCCTGTGGACAACCAGGACCCTGACTGACTGAAGTCCAGGATATCCCCAGCCAGAAGTATCAGATGTGGGAACTTTCCCTGGTTTGATGAGAATCTTTCTCTTTCTCTCTCTTTATAATGCTTCCATTTTTACAGTCTTATGGCTTGGTTTAGAAGTGTCTTATACTTGCTAGTTATACTTGTTTATGTCAATGCATGTATTGTTTTATACGATCATTTTGAATTTTATAATCAGGGAATCCAAGAAAAGCCTTTTAAAATAATCAATAAATTGCTCAAATTGTTAATCAAATCATGTCTTCTGCTCCTGCCTATTTGAAACAGTACTGAATCTCCAAAGTAGAATGCATAGTCTGAGGACAAAAGAGTTGTGTAGGAACTGGTGAGCTTTCCATGACTCCCAATGTACCTTCTCATGGAATTTATGTTTGTCATCCCCACATCTCAAGCCTCTGAGGCCCAGATGTTTTGTTTCTCAGAGAAAGAATTCTTCATCTAGGGAACATAATTCTTGTCTATTAAACCCTAAATTATGGCTAAGGCCATACTGTTTGGATTCTTGAGCCAAAAAAGAAGAAGGCATGGAAAGGAGTCCCAGTTCTGGCCAGAGTAATTGAAACCATCAGGAGAAGGTAGAACACAGTACTACTGTTACATCATGAACCACGCAGATGATCCACTGGGGTCTCCTGGTATTCCCAAAGTTGACAAGTATAGCAGCCACTCTTTGAGAAAGGCATGGTGACTAATGGCTTACCCTCAGAGCTTACACTGGTAAAAGTGCTAATTGAGGGTGAGGGATAACTAGAATTAATACAAAGGAAGAAATGTATGAGGGTCGGTTGAGATACTGAAAACAGTTGCAAGAGTGGAGAAGCTGTTTAGCTCACTAACTTTCCACTTGCAAATTTCACTAGGAAAGAAGACCAAACAGAATCCTGGAGGAAATATACTGAGGAGAGGCAAACTTACTACCATGGATCACAGTAGCAAAATGGGTAGACCTGTGAATCTTTTTTTATGCCACCTAGATGCCTCACCTGCTACATTCAAGAAGTTCCAAAAGTCATGCTATCTCTAGAGCTTCCTATAGTATTGACTGAGACCTCTGTTGAAACTTTTTCAAAACTCAGTTATATCTATTGCCCAGTATTGTTTCCTTCACTGCTTGAGCTGTTAAGAAAGAAAGGAATATACACTTTTCCTATTGTATCTGAACCTGGAAGGCTGTGGATTGGAACTCCTGGGAATCATTTTACCTCATGAAATTGAAGCAATCATTGAGGAGAACAGAAACAATATTAAAAAATCTGGCTCCTTGAGTCACTGTCTGAGCCTCAAGATCAAAACACCTGAAGCAAATATGTTCTTGGATTTTTAATGATATGATTCAAATACTGCTCCCTTTAAAAATTGTATTTTTTTTTTTTAGTTTTTCCCTTATGACTTTCTATATATTATTAATTCTTTGCACAAGTGTCATGCTTTTGAAGTAGTTCATGCAAGAACTTACTTATATTTGTAGTGCTAATCAGTGGGGTACATGACTCCAAAGATCATGGTCATCTTTAATGTGGCATTATTACTTATAAACCCACTAATGAACTATGATCACCTCTACCCAATCCCATAATTTTAAGATCACTTTTGTTAACTAGTTTGCACAGATTAGGTAAACATTCCCCCTTCTCTGGATCCTATATCTATCTCTAGGTTCCCTATATTTTACATTTTAAGAGTCTGAGTTTACATTTTCAAGGGAGTTCATGTTAGTGAAATCAAACATAATATATCCTTTTGTGGGTGCCTTATTTCATTCAGCATTAAGTTCTCAAGTTTCATCTACGTTTTCATATACTTCAGTACCTTATTTCTTCTTGCTGTTGTGTAATATTCCATTGTATATATATACCACATTTTGTTTATCCACCTACTATGGGTTTTTAGGTTGTTTCCATCTGTTGGCAATTATGAATAATGCCACTATGAACATCAGTGTACAAATGTCTGTTTGTGACATTGCTTTCAGTTCTTCTGGGTTATTATTGAGAAGTGATATTGCTGGTCATAGGGCAACTTGCTACTTAGTTTTCTGAGGAACATCAAACTGCCTTCTGCAGTGGCTCTATCATATACATTTCTATCAGCAGTGCATTAGTGTTCCAATTTCTCCACCCCCTCTCCAAAATTTGTAGCTTACTGATTGTTTAGTGGCAGCTGTGCCAGTTTGAAAGGATGTATGTACCCTAGAAAAGCCATGTTTTAATCCTAATCCCATTTTGTAAAGGCCGGCATTTCTTCTAATTCCTATTCAGTACTGTATGTTTGAAAATAATTAGATCATCTCCCTGGAGATGTGACTCAATCAGGAGTGGCTTTTAAGATGGATTAGGTGGAGATGTGTCTCCACCCATTCAAGTGGGTCTTGATTAGTTTCCTGGAATCCTACAAAAGAAGAAACATTTTGGAGAATGGGGAAGAATCTGAGAGATCAGAGAATACCACAGCATCATGAAGCAAAGAGTCCATCAGCCAGTTATTTTTGGAGATGAAGAAGGAAAATGCCTCCCAGGGAGCTGGAGAGGAAGCTAGCAGATGATGCCACGTTTGCCATGTGCCCTTCCAGCCAAGAGAGAAATCCTGACCATGTTCACCATGTGCTTTTCCACTTTAGAGAGAAACTCTGAACTTCATCAACCTTCTTGAACCTGGATGTCTTATCTTTCCCTGGATTTTCTTAGATTGGACATTTCTATAGACTTGTTTCAATTGGGACATTTTCTTGGCCTTAGAACTGTAAGGTAGCAACTTATTAAATTCCCATTTTTAAAAGCCATTCTGTCTCTGGTATATTGCATTCTGGCTGCTAGCAATCTAGAACAGCTGCCATTCTTGTAGGTATGAGATGATATCTCATTGTGTTTTTCATTTGTATTTCCCTTACAGCTAATGAAGATGAACATCTTTTCATGAATATTTTTTGCCATTTGTATTTCCTTTTCAGAAAACTGTCTATTCATACATTTTGCCCATTTTATAATTGGGTTGTTTGTTCTTTTGTTGTTGAGTTGTATGATTTCTTTATATATTCTTGATATCAAATCCTTATCAGATATGTAGTTTCCTAATATTTTCTCCCATTAAGTGGGCTGCCTCTTCAACTTTCTAACAATGTCCTTTGAGGCACAGAAGCATTTGATTTTGAGGAGTTCCCATTTATCTATTTTTTCTTTCATACTTGTGCTTTGGTTGCAAAGTCCCTCATATTACTGGGTCTTGAAGATATTTCCCTATATTTTCTTCTAGTTTTATGGTACTGGCTCTTATATTTAGGTCTTTGATCCACTTTGAGCTAAATTTTATTTTGCGTAGGGTGTGAGGTACAGTTCCTCTTTCATTGCTTTGGCTATGGATATCCAGTTCTCCAAGCACCATTTATAGAAGACTATTCTGTACCAGTTCAGTGGATTTGGGGACCTTGTTGAAGATCAAATTACCATAAATCTGGAGGTGTATTTCTTAACTCTCAATTCAATTCCATTGATCAATATGTCTGTCTTTGTGCCAATACCAGGCAGTTTTTTTTTTTTTACAACTGTGGCTTTATAATAAGGTTTAAAATCAGGAAGTGTAAGTAAGTCCTCACATGTTCTTAATCTTTTTTAGTATATTTTTGGCTTCGTGGGACCTCTTCTAGTGTCTTCTTGGTATCTTTTATGTCTTTAGCCAAGCATTACACTTATTTAAGAGATTTGTAGGAATGTCTTTGATTAGTTGTTTTAAATTCTATGTCTCCTCTGGTGTTTCAATATGGTCACTGGCTGGGCCATATTTTCTTGCATCTTTGTATGCATTGTGATTTTCTGTTGCCTTCAAAGCATTTGATTATCTTGATAAATTTATTTTGAAAGTTGATTTCCTTCACTCATCTAAGATTTTGTAGCTGCTTGAGTTTGTGTTGAAGGTCTCCTTTTGCACTTGGTTTGTCATTGATTCCCACCAAACCAAGGCTGGGACCTCAAGCAGGAGGTACAATTCTAATTGAACTTCTGTTAGAAAGATCTAGAGTTGTTAGGTGCATCTCTAATTGAAGATCTGTTAGGCAGAAAGGCAGTTTGCAAGACTGCTTTGAGCATGTCTTCCCAGCAGATGGCCTTCTTGGACCACCTCTTCCCCTAAGGCCTGACTTTCCTTACTAAGTCAACCAGTTAGGCCAGAATCCAACTATTTTTGCTTAAAAATAGTTTCCAAAATCATTTTAATAACCTAAATATAAAGGATATGAAAATGTGTTTTCATTAAAAGAAAAAAAGTAGTTTTGTCCTAAAATAAAATACATGGCTGTACAAAATGAAAAAAAAAGTAAGAAAAACTTTAAATAAATATAATAAGTTGCTGAAGGTTCACAGAAAGTGGAATTATGATCAAAATAGTAACAAGGGAATTGGCAAAAGAAACACACTCTGTTCAAATATGGCAAATTAATTATATTGGATCATTACTCACAATAGAGGGTGTCAATACATATTCACCTGCATAAACACCCACTTTGGATGCTTGTTGCCTGTGCTTACCAACATGCCACTCAAAAAAAAAATACTTCTAAAACTGTAAATATTATTAAACTATATTATAAATCCCCTTTTACAAGTCCAAAGTGACAATGGTTCCCTTTTTAAGGGCATTATAATTATACCTTATAGAAAGGAAACTGAAAACAAATCTAAATCATTCTTCTAATGTCACAACTCAAGTAAAAAAAATTGGCTCTACTAATATAAAAATTAGCTCTGGGCAGGCAACAGTGGCTCAGTGGCAGAGTTCTTGCTTACCATGCTGGAGACCCAGGTTTGATTTCTGGTGCTATCCATGTAAAAAATATTAGCTCCAAAGTTTAAATAATAAAAAAATACTCAAAACAGGCCAAGGGCTGTCCTAATAATAGCAAAAATAATAATAGTATAGTGGTATTAACCTATGCTATTTTTTTTAATTTTGCCTGCTAATCTACTTTTTCTCTGTAAATAAGTATGTTACAGAATTCTTCACCTTCAACTGGATAATTATCAAAGGAATAACTAATAGTCTAACATTGTGGGTTCATCCCTCTATCTGAGGGCATAACGTCTCTCACTGCTGAATCTGTACTAAATTCCCAACTAATGCAACTAAAGAACTTCCATAGCATATAATATCAACCACTAAACAAAACAAAAATTGGTTAAATCTAACAACTGATCACAAAGGAACTTGTATGATTTTACATGGAGATTGTGGTATATATGTCCCTGATAATCAAAATTATGTTAAAATGCTTTACAAAAAAAATGAATTTAAGAAATAAAAGTCATACACACCATTTCCCAAAACCCTTTGCAATCATGGTAAACCTCTCTCACTAGTACCTGGCATTCAGTATTAATAACATTAGCTGGTGTAATAGCATCTTTAATTTTACTCTGTGGCTTATTCTCCTGCTGCTGTACTTTTTTGCAAATATTTAATGGAGAACTCAACAAAGTTGAGGTCACAACTTGTGGTTCCATATACTCTGCTTAATCTATTAATCTAAAAGTAGTTATGGTGATAATTTTCCTCATACCATGAAAAAATACTGTACTGACTGGGCAATGTTTCTTTTCTTGCCTCAGCAAGGTGGCTTAATCTATTCATATACAAATTCTGTACTGGGGGTTCAAGGGCAGTTCAGTGGTAGAATTCTCACCTGCCATGCAGGAGACCTGGGTTTGATTCCCAGCCCTTACACTTCCCAAACAAACAAACAAAGAAACCAATAAAAACAAACAAGCAAAAAATTCAACAAATGGTGTTGCAATAATGGGAAATTCACATGGAAAAGAATGAAATGTAACCCATCCATACAGCATGCAAAAGCATATATAGAAAGATATATATAAATACTGTACAGGTGGAGTAATATTACCTTACCCTATACCATGGAAAAATACTGTATTGACTGGGTAATATTTCTTTTCTTGCCCCAAACCAGGTGGCTTAATCTATTAATCTAAAAATATTGTAGTGGCTGGATGATGTTTCTTTTCTTGCTCCAAACTGGATGAGCCTGTTCCTAGAATATACCATTGCTATACTGGCTAAATAATGTTCAAACCATGTAAATAATATATCTTCACCCAAAGATCATTTATCTTTATCTGCTATAATTTCCTTTTTAAAAAATTAATATTGCATGTACCCTAAAAATAAACATAGCAACACCATAAACAAATCAAAGTCTAAAGGTTGAATAAAAGGAAAACTAAATTTGTAAAGTCTGTTCTGCTCAAATGATGTTACCATTCTGTTAGCTTGGTGATAAATTGTTGTAGAGCATGTTATACTCAACTAATGTTGCCATTGCATGACTTAGCAATAAACTGTTAAAATTTACCCTCCAGGGAAGGCCACAGTGGCTCAGCAGGCAGAGTTCCCACCTGCTGTGCTGGAGACCTGGGTTCGATTCCTGATGCCTTTGCCGGTGCAAAAAAGAAAAAATTACATTCCAGCTTGGAGAATTGGCTGTCCTCCCAAAAGGAGACATGCTTTAGTAAAGTTATATATGACCAAGGAAACTCCTCTCAGTCCCTAGCAAGTTCCCAAAGGACAAACTGGGCCCAGTCACATAAGCTAATTGGAATCGGGCCACTATTTTGTAAAAATATATAAGCTGAATGTATGAAATTAAATTTAAGAATCTCAAAAAAAAAAAAAACAACTCTTTATCTGAGAGGAGAAGAGGATGCTTTGCTTGGGACTTTTCTAGTTAATCCCCCAGCACTCCTCTTTGAGTGTTGGTGCTGTACTGCCTGGTGATGTAACTATGTCTTATTTCTAACAATCTCTTAATTATTTTCTTAATAAATTCTATTTTTATATCACTAAAGTTTTTGTTGTCCATGAACCCAAACCTCTAAATATAGCAACTTATTGCCACAGATATCATATTGCTTTTTGTGCAGCGGTCATGGAAATGGAAAAGTAAATTACTGAAAGTGTTTTGGAGGAGGGAACAACTACATTAGGGAATGCAGACCTGAAAAGAATAAGACTCATTTCAAGCACTTATATGAATTATATGAATTCTAAGGAATATTTAGGCTATAATATTCCTTTTCTTATTGTATGTTCTATTCTTATTACCATGATAATTACTTTAATCATATCAGCATGGTATATAAAGGTCCTGTTGATAATGGTGGAGAAAACAGGAACACTTTATTATATTATCCCTATTAAATATGACAATTGCAAATTTGGAAACTTCTTCAGGATGAAGAACAATGTCCTAACTTATTGCAGAATGGCATTGGACTAGTGAAATTCTATTTTAACCTCTTTAAATTTCCATTCCCTAATCTGTACAATGGAAAAAAATTCTCCCAAATAATATAAAATTTGTTCCACAATGGAAAAACAATAAACATTTCATAATGTTCATGAAAATATAGATTGGATGAAAATACAGACTGGATATAAACTAGAGAAGCTTTCAGCACACAGGGACATTTGCACCTTTTCCTGTGATGAGGAGTCAATTCTTACTTAGAGTGGCAAAGTCTTTGTGAGAGATGCTTCCCTGGACACTCACGCCATATTCCTCTTTGCTGATTGCAACATATGTGATGGATCTTTGCACTCTACACCTTCAAGACATGCACCAGAAAATCAGGAGGAGCTCTTTCACTCCTATATGGAATTATTTTTATAGGCTATTAAGTATGCCTGTGATAGTGGTCCCATTCCTGTATTAGACCCATATAATGTAACTAAAGATTTCTCTTTTAAAACCTCATTTCTTGTACCAGTTTGAAGCTATTATGTAACCCAGAAAAACCATGTCCTTTAATCCTTATTTAAATATTGCTGGGTGGAATCTTTGGATTGTTTACATGGTGATATGACCCATTCAATTGTGGGTAGTAACTTTTGATTAGATAGTTTCTTTGGAGATGTGTCCCCACCTATTCAAGTTGGGGTTGATTTTGGAGCCCTTTAAGAGGGAACCATTTTGGAAAAATCTTTAAAACCACCAAAATGAAGAGCCCATGTATCTAGAGGTATTGGAGATGAAAAAGGAAAATGCCCCCAGTGAAGCTTCATGAAATGAGAAGCCAAGAGAGAAAGCTAGCAGATGTTGCCATGTGTCCTTCCAGTTGAGAGAGAAACCTTGAGCTTCATCAGCCTTTCTTGAGTGGAGGTAACCTCTTGTTGCATTAATTTGGACATTTACAATGCCTTAGAACTGCTGTCTTACAACTTAATAAATCCCCCCTTTTAAAGCCACTCCTTTTCTGGTATATCACATTCTGGCAGCTTACAAACTAGAACAGATTTGGTACCAGATGTGGATTGCTGTTGTGGTTTACAGATACAAAACATGTTGGAACGGCCTTTTAAATGGGTAAGGAGAAGATTCTGTAAGAGTTGTGAGGAGCTTGATAGAATGATCAACAGATCCCACACAGCAAGACACCTTTGGAAATGAAGAAGAAAAATAGCCCCAGGGAGCTTCATGAAACAAGAAGCCATGAGAGAAAGCTAGCAGATGTCACCACATGCCCTTCCAGCTGAGAGAGAAACACTGAACTTCATTGACCTTTCTTGAGTGAAGGTAACTTCTTGTTGGTGCCATAATTTGCACATTTTTGAGGCCATAGACCTGTGAGCTTGCAACTTATAAATTTCCCTTTTAAAAAGTCATTCCATTTCTGGTATATTGCATTCCAGCAGCTTACAAATTAGAACACGGATTTACAGTGTAATTTTGAAAAACAAGGCAAATTCATTATTTTCTTCCTTTTTGAATGAATAATATTGTTTTTTTCAAAAAGGAAATGATCTGTAGTGTTAAAGATCTTGGTAATCCCCAAATTTGTTAAATATGGTCAATCCATTAACTAACACCACATCTTGTAAATTAGACTTCATAAAATTTCTGGGGAAACAGAGGCAAATATAGAGAACAGATAGGCTTAAAGAACCTTGTAAGACTTGGTTTGAACTTTATGATAACTTTATGTCTCTGGCTTTTACAGAGAATTTACAGAAGAGTTCTTGCCCATTATGATACTATTTTTCAGTTTTCTAGATTTCTTCATGTTTCCATATCACCTCACATCCCTTGAGCACCTGGAATTACTAATAAGGAGGAAGTTTCCAAAGCTTTCAATGTTTGCTTTTCAGGGAACCTTTGTCTTTGACATCCTCTCGTCTACAGTATTTCCAATTTTAGTTTCCAAAATTCCAGACTTGTTGGTACCTAGTATAGTAATGTTTGGTTTTTTTCTTTCCCTTGTATCAATAATTTCTTAAAAATCCCTATTTCCCTTAAATGCATGTAAGGAATAAGAGAAGCATACTTTCTTCAATTTTAGCCAGTTCTCACAAAGAAAAAATGATTTTTTGTGTCTCTTGGAGGCAAGAAGCTATTGCATATGTGGGAAAAGTATTTCTGTAGTACTTTATCTGGGGGGAAAAATGAAAAGTCTTCTAAAATCTGCACAGTTTATCAGTCACTAGGTTAGGAAAGACAGAAAGAATTAAAATGTGCATATTTAAATTTTCTGCCCTTAAAAACTATTCATTCAGATTCTGCATGGTTATTAGATTCCCTGATGTTAATCTTTGCACTTGGTGACATCAATATTCATGATTTCATACAAGTATTTTCTGCTTTATACATGTTATTTATTGGAGTTGATGTGGAATATGGTATTCAGAAAACTACATGTCATCTGAATCTTTTCATTATGCCATACATTGTGACAAGTATATTTTAGTTCCTCTTTAAAGCCTCTTGCATCACTTGTCTATTTTGTTGTGCTTCAAAATCTTCTCCAATTCTAGAACTGAAATTAACAGAGGGTTGATTGAACTGTCCTCTACTCTAAAAGATATCAAGGAGTGGTAGAAGTTGTTTTAGCATCCTATATGTAATTTTAATGTACGTTTGCAAATGGCATGAATTATACTTTGTTACTTATGATTATGCATTGTGCCCTGTCCCCTGCAAATACATTAAGTTCCAAACCCTGGTCCTTTGAAGTTAAACCCATTTGTAAAAGGCAACTTTGAATATGTTATTATGCAGAGGGGGCCAAACTGAATCAAGGTGGGTCTTACTCCAATATAACTGGAGTCCTTATAAATAAAGGGAATTTGGAGAAGAGGAGATAGATGTGGAAAGATAGCCATGTGACAGAGTTAGAGATTGAACTGTGCATTTTCGGCAAGCCACCACCAGGACACCATGGACTTTTAGAAAGATCTTACCAACTTCTTGATTTGGGACTTCCAAATGGTGGAGACATCCAAAATGGGGCAGGCAAAAATTACTGTTGCTTAAGCCAACCAGTCTGTAGTACTTTGTAATATGTAATTTTATATATTTACTTATTTTAAAGACTTTTTAAGTATAATTTACATACCCTAAAATTTACCCATTTTAGGTATATAGTTTAATGGCTTTAGTAAATGTGCAGAGCTGTGAAATCATCACTGTAATCCAGTTTTAAAACATTTCTCTCTCCTTAAAAATTCCCTTTTGCCTGTATGTGGTCAATTTCTGCTCCCACTCCTAGCATCAGACAACTACTCATCTTCTATCTATTTCTGTAATTTTCCTGTTCTAGAAACTTCATTTGAATTGACTTTTGCTATATGTAAACTTTTGTATATAGCAGGATGTTTTAAGATATGTGCACATTGTAAGATGTGTCTGTAGTTAATTCCTTCTTATTGTTGCATGACATTCCACTGAATGGACATACAACTCTTTATCTATTCACTAGTTGTTAGACATATGGATTCTTTCCAGTTTTGGGCTATTAGGAATAATGTTACTATGAACATATGTGAACACTGTTTTGTGTGAACCTGTTTTCATTTCTCTTTGGTAACAATAAACTGCTGGGTCATATTGTAAGTGTGTAACTATTTAAGAAACTGTCAAACTATTTTTAAAATGTACCAATTTATTTTGTACCAGGGTACATGTGAGTTCCAAATTATCCACTCTTTGTCAATCCTTCTGATTATCTACTTCGGAATAAAGTCATTTCAGTGATTTGAAGAGGTGTCTCATTGTGGTTTAAATCTGAATTTTGCTAATGTTATTGAGATATTTTCATGTATTATTCACAATTTTTAAATCTTCTTTAATGAAGAATCTATTTAAATATTTCACTCAGCTTCACATTTGGTGCTTGTATTGATAGTTTTGAGTGGTAAGATTTTTTTCCTTTTATATCTTTAAAAAATTATTTAGCTACAAGAGCTTCATTATATATATGATTTGCCTATATTTTCTCTCAGTCCATTGCTTGCTTTTTTATGTTTGAAATGGTGTCTTTGATGTGCAAAATTTTAAATTTTGATCAAATCCAATCAATTAATCCAATTAATCATTTTTTTTCTTTTATGGATCATGCTTTTGGTATTAAATCTAAGAATACATTGCTGAATGCTAGGATTATAAGAATTTCTCCTTATGCTTTTCAACAGAAATTTTTATTTAGCTTTTACATTTAAATCTACAGTCATTTTTTAGTTAAATTTTGTGTATGGTGTAAGGGGAGGGTCTATGTTCATTATTTTGCTCATGGATACTCAATTGTCCCAGCAATATCCTTTCCCCATTGTAATCATCCTGGAACCTTTAATGAAAATCAGTGAATATAAATGTAAGGGTTTATTTATGGATTAAATTCTGTCCATTTGATCTGTATATGAATTCTTATACCTGTACCACCAACAGCATAGAGTTCTGATTACTATGACTTTATTGTATATGTTGAAACAAAAACATTCCAACTTTTTTCTTCTATTCAAAATTGAGGTGTTTATGAGTTTGAAAATGGTTCTCTTCTTTTCCTACTTTGTTGAGAGTTTAAATCATGAATAGTTGAATTTTTCAGAGGTCTGTGTTTGTTGAGATGATTATGAGATCTTTATTCTGTATTGTATTAATACAGCATATTACAATAACAGATGTTAAATGTACCTTGCATTTCTGTGATAAATCCCACTGGTCTTGGTTCTGCTTGGATTAAGCAACAGGGATTTATTGGCTCCCAGTTTGGTAGACTAGAAGTTCACAATCAAGGGCTCAGCAGATCGTGACTTCTAAGGAAGTATGGTCATTCTGGTGCTGGACAGTGGCAATCCTCGGGGCTCCTTGTCCTGCATATCTTCCTCCCTCGTATGAAAATCTACTCTCTTTGGCCTCTCCTACTTTTGGCATCTACTTCAATGCCCAATTTCCTTTGCATATAAGGACTTCATCCACATGAATTAAGGTGCAACCTGAATTAATTTGGCTTCATCTAAATATGATATTTGAAGATCCTATGACAAATGAGCCCACACCTTCATTAATAACATCTTCAGAGGTTCTATTTTCAAATGCATTCACACACACAGGAATGTAGATTAAGATTTGGACACACTTTTCTGGGGAACCCAATTAATCCCCAATAACCATTATGTATAATTATTATTATCTGCTGCTGGATTTGGTTTACTTGTATTTCATTGAGGAAATTTCATATCTGTATTCATGAGGGACAATGGTCTGTAATTTATTTTTCTTGTGCCTGTCTAGCTTTGATGTCAGGGTAACCGTGGTCTCATGGAATGAAATTTATGGAGGACTTTATGTAGTAATGATATTATTTTTCTGCCTTCGTTAGTCAGATTTGGTAATTGAGTCAGTCCTTTCCAATTCCAGAATTTTCATAGGTCATTTTTTTATAATTTCATTCCCTTCACTAAGATTCTCTATTTTATGTGCAACCATCATCATCATTTTCTTTAATTCGTTATACATTGGTGGTTTAGTACTTTTAACATTATTTGTGATAGGTCTATATTCAGTGTTGCTACGTACAACATCTGGACATTTTCAGGAACAGTTTCAATTGACTGCTTTTTTTTCCCCTTAATATGAACCATACTTCCACATTTTTTTACATATCTCATAATTTTTTGGTTGAAAAATGTGTATTTTAGAAAATACGCTAAACTCTAAATACGTATAAATGCTAAATACGTTGCAACTCTGGATTGTAATTTTCCCTTGCTAGGATTTTTTGTTGCTGATGATTTTTTTGGTTAGTAAGTTCAGATTAAGTCTCTGAAGTCCACCTCTTCCTTGTTATACAATCACAGATATCAGTGTCTTTTGTGATTTTTTTTAAATACTTGTTTATTTTTAAGTTTGGCTTCCAAATGATCACTTCTGAGTTGCTATAAATTGGATAATTTATGACAGTCAGTGATTGGTCAGAGGCTATGCTCAAATATCTTAAGCCATAAAGTTTCTTCTACCTTTTGCCAATGGACATGTGTTGTTCAGAGAATGCATTCAATGTTGTCATTTTGCAAGTCAGCTCAGACTTTTAACTTCTACATAATCCTATTCTGTAGCCTTTGCATATATGCCTGGCCTAGTGTTCTCCCACAGATATACGAATTGTTTGAGTCCTTTAGTTTTTTCTTGTACTTATGCTCAGCCTTCTAGATTGCTGGGGACATTCAGTTGCTTACCAAGACCCACTATGTCTAATTCCTGGGTTTCTCTGTTAACTTTCTACTAGTCTGCTGATTTTGTTACTTTACTCAATTACCATTTCATGCTAGCTATGCAATTGATTTTTTCCATTCTTGTAATATCAAGATGGCTTCTGTCTTTGATAGTATCCAGGAGCAAAGGAAGAGGGGGATCTGAATTTTACTCTAAATCAAGTCACCCCCCTATGCCAATACAGCTGCTGACCTTCACAGCTTGACCTACCCTCTTAGAGCAAGTAAACTTACAGTGCTAAGTCAGGGAATTCTATAGACTCCAACTGATAGTATCAAGGCTTAGAATCTTCTCTTGAATAAACATTTTTTTATTTGTTGTAGGTTTTTTGGTCCATTTCCAAAGAAGATGGACCTTTGACCATTCCAGAATCCTGAAATGTTATCTTTTGACATTTTTGTCCAGTTTTATCATTTCTTTTTGAGGAGAAGATTTACTAAGTCCTTTGCTAAATCATTTTGAATTTTCCTATTCACTATAGTGATTTTTAACAGTTGTTTTCAGAGTCATAAAGACAAGGTCAAAAAGACTTGTGTTTACTTAAGATTTTTCTTAAAAAATCTATCATTAAACACATTTGGTTTGCTGATTGCCTAGGCATTTGGCATATTTTTTCAACTAATAGTCATCCTCTCTTTGTTATTAATTTGTTCATAGTTATTCAAAATATCTATGCAGTAATGGCATGATATTTAACATTTTCTTTATCAACTGCTAATTTTAGTAACTTTACATTAGTTAGTAAAGTAAAATTCTCATTGAATTCTGGAGTTTATTTTTCTCTCTGAAGTACATCACACTAACTCTTCACTTTTTGAACAGCCTTCTACTTCCATTGTGGAACATGAAGACAATTAATTAAAAATTCTCTGAAGATAGTTCTCCTCTGTTCCTCTACTCCTCTCTTTCATTTTGGTTTTCTTGAGCCACTATTTAAAATAATCCCTTTCACCCAATTTCCTGACTTCAGACAGGACCTTTTATGTTCAGTCCTTCCTCGTAATAACTTTCTGATTTATATACTTCTACTTTTTTCTTGTTGAAAGAATTAATAATTTTTTTTTGCATGGGCAGGCACTGGGAGGAAAAATTAATATTTTTAAGAAGAATATTTTAATGTAGTTTTATTAAAGTATATCCGCAAACTACAAAAACCACCTGGAAGGATACAATCAGTGGCTCACATTATCATCACATAGTTATGCATACAATCCCATGATCAATTTTAGAACATTTCATTCCCAATCCTGTGCCAGCGTGGCCATCGGTTGGCCTCCCGCCCAAGGAGACACCGCTGCCTGGGTGCAGCTTTCCCCAACCACCGCTCGGAAACCGCCAGCTCCCCCTGCCGCTTGGCCACCTGGGCTGGGCGCAGCACCGTCCGGTGCCAAGCTCCAGCCTGGGACCTGGGAAGCGGCTCAGCAGGAAACGTTTCCCTGAAGCGGGAACGTCCCACCCGGCAGGACACCAGGCAGTCCTTCATACAACACCCATGATTTTTACCGTGAGCCTCCGGTCCCCTCAGGAGTCGGGGGGACCTCGCGGCTCTGATGCCCTCCGCTCCGGCAGGAAAGCCCAGCCGGCGCCCCAGGTGTTGGCTAGCCGGTAGCGCTCTGGGTGCTGGCTTTTGGGCAGGATGTCCGCCGGCACCATTCCCTGGCAGCGAAGATCGATGACTTCGTGCTGGCCACGGCGGTTGGTCTCCGTCTGCCAGAAGCCCGGGACCGCTGGAAAGGAGGGGCACCAGACCCTCGGTGGGGTTCCCTGAACCGCAGTTGCCGCCGCCACCGCCTGGACCGGGGCAGGGCAGTGGGCGGGGCCTCCTGCTCAGCTCCACCTCCCGCGGCCCCTCCCCCCGCCCGACTGCCTCGGACCTTTGTGACGCAGGGGCTGTGGGCCCTGTGTTGGACCCGGTGTGTGAGACCTATGTCATCCCACCCTGCAAGCAGCACCCGAGCCTGGGCCCTCCGGCTCCCCACCCGCATCCCTGCGCGGCCTTGGGATCACAGGGCTGTCCTGCGTGTCTTCCTTTCCGAGAGAGTCAGGGACCGCCCGGGACGCTTCCAGCCGCCTTGCCCTGCTGAGATTGTCGGGTGCTGTGGGGTGGTGCGCTGGAGGCCACGGTGCGGGTGCCGGGATAGGGGTGAGGGGGAGCATAGGGCCTGAGGCCTTGGCAATTTGTGCGCTGTGCCCCTGGTTGGCGGCTACGAGCGAGAAGAGACAGGGAGGCCCCAAGAAAAAGAGCATTTCCGGATTTAACGTTGAGGGTCTGTTTAGTTGCACACCCTGTGTTCATGGGAATCTCCAATAGGGGGTGAGATCTTTTTGGTGAGTAGTTATATCCCCCTTTTCTTTTCTGAGTTTTGTTAGTATGTGTTCTGTTTTTGCTTTGTCACTTTAGATAAACATTTTCCGATTTTACTGAGCTTTTCCCAGTCCAAGTTTTAGTTTGGTTTATTTGATTTTTTAATTCACTAATTTCTCTCTGTTCTCTTCTGTGTTATTTCTTGCCTTAATATCACTTTGGGTTTAGTTTGCTCTTGTTTTTCTAATTCTTCCTGTTTTGAGATAAGATCTCTATTTCAAGATCTTCCTGTTTTCCTTTTTGGATTTTCCAACTTCATTTCTATATAATGATGCTTGAGAAATCCAGTCATATCAGTCAATAAAAAGTCATTTAAATTTAACTTATGCTGTATAATTTGAGCCAAAAACTTCATACATGGCTTAAGATTTTTAAAAAGGGGATTTTTAATCACGTTTGCTTTTCATTTATTGAGTATCAGTGAATTCAAATTTAGACACCTAATAGCCACGTGAAACATGGCTGTCTTTTTAGCCTCTCTATATCTCAGTTTTCTCATGTACATAGTTGGGATGGTGATAAAAACAATCTCATAAGTTTTTGGAAGAATGAAATGAGTCCATCTATGCAATGTCCTTAACATAATGACTCACATGTATTGAACCCCTATTTAATGTTAATTCCTACTTTGACTTCTCCTTTTATTTCCCCTTCCCTTCTGTTTGTTTCCCCTTCTTTCTCTTTCTTGCTTGCCAAGGAACACACTGCACTCTATTCTAGTGTTTTAACTCATTCCTTGGGCAATAAATTTACTCATACTGACCAATTAAAACACTCTGGTAGAAGTAGAAATGATTTTAATGACTATTTTGAACGTCAAAACTACCATGTTGTCTCTTGTTCAAATCAATAAATATCAAAGTACTGTGCTAATAATTTTCTTTTATGTAAATAGAATATTATAACATAATACAAAGTTTGGTGAGTGATGGGATCAGATTGGATCAAAAGAAATATGTTTTACTGAGACCAAAGGGGAGCCTTTCTTATTTTGTACTTGATTCTGATTTAAGTAGTAAATAAATTAAATATATTTCTTATTTTCATGTTGCAGACTGATAATTTAATAGCTGATTGCCACTATACTGCTAATAGTTTAATTCTTCTGTGAGTTCAATAGAGAACAAATTATCTAGTGGTCAACAGATTTGTTTCTCACATTTTATTTTAAATAGCTAAAGCTATTATAACCTTATAAAAAGGTTATATAAGCAACAGTGACTATGCTTATATATGATTCACCCAGCTTTTCCTAATTATGACTATCATCTTCTCTAAACTTAGTAAAATTATCAAGATTAAGAAATTAAGATTTTTACAATCCTAACAACTTTATATGCTATTGCCAGTTTTTATTTTCCAAAAATGTATTTTTTGTTTGTTTTTTTCCTTTCTAGGATCCAATTCAGGATTCCACAAAGGATTTACTCAGATTCCCTAGTCTCCTTTGTACTGTAATAATCAAAAGTATTTCTTCATTTATGTTTACTTTTATAATTCTGAATTAATCCAATTAGTTATTTTTCCATTGACCATCACTTTCAGTTTGACTAATAATTATGTACCCCTCTTAGGGACTCATGACAGAGAGTACACAATGTCCATATGTCTTGCTGTTGATATACACCTTGTCTCTTGCTTATGGTGGTTTCTGCCAGATTTCTCCACTGTAAAGTTGTTGCATCTGCATTTGGAATGAAGATGTGTCTTGTGGGAAATGCTTTGAGACTTTGCGATTACTCTATTTATCAGTAGACCTTTATTGCAGTGATTATTGCCGTGGTGTCTGATGATGACTCCCTACTTAACTCATTCCTTCTACATGTACTAATTGTACCTACTTTTCAAGGAAGACCTATCCCTTCTCCTTAACTTATTTACATATTCAATTATTTGTTTAGATCAGTAAGGACAGATTTAAATATCTGATTTGGGAAGGTGGGATTTTGCAGAGCCTAGGAAATTTGGCTTAGATTTAAGTTTAATTTTTGTTATAGGAAATAAGAAATTGAAAATCAAAATAGGAGAAAATATGTGAAGAACAAAACTGTGAAACAAAAATACTTATTTGCTTAGGTAGATGCAATAAAAAGTTGAGGATGAAATCATTCATTAGATAGTGTAGATTATTAATACATAATATAATTTCATTATAAAGTGGCTTTGTTATATGAAAGGAAAGTGAAGGAGTGTAGTGGAGGAGAATGCTCAAAACGAAGGAATGGATAGACCTTAACAGAACAAGACAAGCTTTATTAGAGAGCTTGAGAGGGACGGCCGAAGGGGCAGTCAAACCCGAAGGACAGATTGAACCAAGAGCCACGCTAGAGGGAGACTGTCATATTTATAGAACAGGGCTTGCTGAAATCAACAAAAGAACAATGTCTTTGTGGTTAACTATCTGTGGTTAAATGTTTGGTATGTTTTGGAAATTGTTTGGAATAGGTAGGTGGGGCTCTCTAGTTCACCAGGGTGGGTGAAGTTCAATCAGTTGTGAAAGGTTAGATCAGTTTTGACAGGTCAGGTCAGTTTTCTGTTTTCACTAGTTCCATCTTTCCAGACTCTGGAGGAGTACAAGAAGGGAGTGGGGCAATGTCATCATACCTGGTTGCTTCCTGCTTATTGGGGGGCATTGTGAGGGGAGGTCCTTGGTGAGCCTGGAGGAGGACTATTGCTCTCACATGATCTTGAGTTGTGGCTCAGGAGATGGCAGTGATTCATCCGGCAAAAATTTTTACAGGAGATTAATAAAACAAGGAAGGAAAGGGAAAATCAATATAAAACATATAAGAGGAGTTATAAGGGGTATGCGCCTACAGGGGAAATTGCCAAGGGCCAGAAGGAGTTAGGCGAGGCTTGATCCCTGATTCTAATAGCTAGGTCTCTAAGGCGTTGGGCTCCATCTCAGACCAAGTGAGATTGCTTATTATAAAAAGAGCACTGTTCTTGGAGTAATGTACAAATGCCTCCATGTGCAGCTGTTAAGAAGTTGAGCCCATGCCTGTTTTGTACTACTGCAGCTAAGGACTTTACTTAGTCCTGTAGAGCTATAAGCTGTTTTGAAATTTCATTTAGGTTTATGTGGGGTGATAAAAAGGCTAGTGTGCATGCTCCCATCCAGTTGGTGGGGAGACACAGGAAAGCATTTCAACCACATACCCCAAAGAGTCCAGATGTAAGCCAGGCAGGGGAACAAATTAACACTGGAAACTGGGAAGAATTTACGTGCTCCTTGGCATTTCATGTTTTCTCTGGTGTGCCAGAAGGAGATGGGGTGTCCAGGGGCCATGGCTGCAAGAGGCTAAAATTTTGTTAGGGCCTTAACATTTGGAGGGGGGTTTCCTACTGTAGCATTTCCTGCTGTAGCTGTGGGTACCAGTTCAGGTCACTTTTGAGGGTGGAGAGGAAATAGTAGCATATAAGGTCAATAAAGTACCAAAGGTTTTCCTAAGTCAGGAGTCTCCAAGTCTGGGGGGAATCTGGTGGAGCGGATTTGAGTTTGACCAAGAATGGTCTTTAAGCCTAGTATATTGGGGCGATGTCCCCTGCCTTGACAGTAATAGCTTCCAGGTTTGGTAGTTTCATTGAGTATGGTGGGGGGGCTGTGATCCAGAGGTATGGGTTTCCAGAAACTCCTGTGATCAGAAGTGGGAGTTGGATGTGGGATGTGGGGGCGGAGAGGTTTAGGGTAATATTACACTTGGAGGAAGCTAAATTTCCTGCCGGGGTTGATTCTTGGAAAAAGGAATGGGACACACAGAGCAGAGCCTGATAGGTGAAAAATATGTGGGTTTGGACAGGGCCTCAGATAGGGCATTATGGAGGTTCCAGTTCAGTGAGTTTTTCTAGGAACTTGTTGATTGTGGCTCATTTGCACCAGTCCTCACTGTTACTCCACTAGTATCCTTGCATGAGATTATATTCAAGTTCATGGGTGACTAAAAAGTGAAATCCTGAAGGTGTTGAGAGCCAGGTGGGTAGAGGGGAAGGGAAGACTTGGTTCACAGTTTGGGCAAGGTGTAGACAGATCCAGCATGCTGAAGCTAAAGAGTTTAATTCTTTGAGGAGGGTGGTGGCAATGTTAATGTGTTTTTGCAAATACTCAGGCAGGATTGGGGGAAGGAGAGGCGAATTAGTCAAGGGTGGGGTTAAAGAATGTGGAAAAGTATCAAGGAGAGGAAGAGAGGCTGGCCTTTCATGTGTAAGAATAAGAAGAATGAGTGAAAAGAAAGATCTGGGTTGGGGTAAATTCCAGGAAGGTGTTTTGGAGCCACAATTCTTCACAGAGGTTTAAAAGATCTGAAGGAGCTCTGATGGAATGTGGGTACCAGTTTAGGCCACTTTTGAGGGTGGAAAGGAAATAGTTAAATGCAGTGGAGGTTAGGGACATGGAGAGACAGTGGGTGTTTCTTGCTTTTTGGTGATTGTAGGCAACCAGATAATCCTTTAGACTTTTTTCAGATTAGAGATATGGATCGAAGAAGGCTTTCCTTCCAGTTTTGTGGCTGTAGGAGTGGGCAGGATTACTTTGTATGGACCAGTCCATTTGGGTTTGGCTGGTCTAGATATACAAGACCATTTGTGGTGGGTTGTGGGCTATGTGCATCATAATATTTCCAAAGAGTTTTCCTCAGGTGAGAGGGGAGAGGGGAAAATAAAGGAGTGGAGAGGGAAGGTGGAAGGGGGATTTCAGGAGGTAATAGCCTTCTGAACAGAAGTTTGGATGGATATAGGAGTAGGGGTTTTTTGGGGAGAGAGCTAATTTTTAAGAGTGCAATGGTGAGTAGGTTAACCCAAGTTTCCTGGGTTTTGGAAGCTAGTTTTGTGAGGGTGTTTTTAAACGTGTGGTTGGTTCTTCCTGCCTTCCTCAAGAATTGGCGTTGATACAGGATGTGTAATTTCCAAGGACATTAAGATAGAATGCTAGACTTTGAGTGACTATGGAGATGAATTCAGGGCAATTGTCAGATCGAAAGGGTGTGGGGAGACCAAATCAGGGAATTATTCCTCGTCTTAGAATGGAAGATACAGTGGACGCCTTTTTGTTAGCTGTTGAGAAGGCTTCGATTCATCCTGTGAAGGTGTCTGCTAGAACTGAGAGATATCTGAGCCACCGAATAGGGGGTGTTTTAGTTTGCTAGCTGCTGGAATGCAATATACCAGAAACGGAATGGCTTTTTAAAAAGGAAGTTTAATAAGTTGCTAGTTTACAGTTCTAAGGCTGAAAAAATGTCCCAATTACAAGTCTGTAGAAATGTCCAATCTAAGGCATCCAGGGAAAGATACCTTGGTTCAAGAAGGCTGATGCAGTTCAGGGTTTTAGCTCTCAATTGGAGTTGCTAGTTTATAGTTCCAAGGCTGAGAAAATATCCCGAAACAAATCTAATCAATATCCAATCTAAGGCATCCAGGGAAAGATACCTTGGTTCAAGAAGGCCGATGAATTTCACATGGAGTTTCTCTCTCATCTGGAAAGACACATGGTGAACATGGTCAGGGTTCCTCTCTCATCTGAAAGGGAACATGTGAACATGGCATCATCTGCTAGCTTCTTCTCCTGGCTTCTTGTTTCATGAAGATCCCCAGGAGGCATTTTCCTTCTTCATCTCCAAAGGTGGCTGGCTGGTGGATTCTGCTTCTCATGGCTATGTCATTCTGCTCTGCTATCTCTGACTCTGTTATTCTCCAAAATGTTTCCTCTTTTATAGGACTCCAGAAACTTATCAAGACCCACCTTAATGGGTGGAGACATGGTCACCTAATCCAGCTGAATAACCACTCTAGTCTAAATCACATCTCCAGGGAGATGATCTGATTACGGTTTCAAACATACAGTATTGAATAGGGATTATTCTGCCTTTATGAAATGGGATTTTGATTAAAACATGGCTTTTCTAGGGTCCATACATCCTTTCAAACCAGCACAGGGGGTATTTGAGTGAAGTCAAGTTGCCAATCAGATGCAGGAAGGAATCATCTAGTTTGGTGAGTGAGAAAGGGCAGTGGTCAGAGGTTGGAATTTGGGTTAGCCTTTAAGCAGGTGGAACATGCAGCAGATAGATTACAGAGGAGAGAATAGTCAGCTGGGATTAGATTAAGGTAAATTTGGAGAAAGGTTTGGAGAGATCTTTTATCTGGGTGGAAGAGGGTATGCAGGTATTGGAGAATAGAGGCGATTTGGTCCAGAGGAAGGGTGATTTTATTGTTGGGTACCAGGTGGTGGCCAGAAAAAGGTATTGTCAGATGGGATTACTTGGGGCTGCCTGCTTAGCCAGTTGGTCTGCTGTGTTGATAGCATCTGATATGTATGTTGTGTTTTCTTTGTTTTTTTTTTTGGTGGCCTCAACAATGGATAACAGTTGCTGGACCAGGGCTAAGGTAGCTTCAAGGAGCTGACTCATGAGGTTTCCATTGGAGATAGGAATATCCTTTTGGGTGAAGAAGCCTTTTTTTCCTCCAGGCTAGGACGTTTGAAGTATGATGCTATATGTGTATTTGGAGTCAGTGTAGATGTTAATAGTTAGGTCTGAGGCCAGGATTAGGGTTCTGGTTAGGGCTATTAGCTCTGCAGCTGGGAAGTCATTTTAGGGGGAATGGGAGAAGTCTCAATTACCTTGTGGGGTGGGAAACTGTTTGTTGTCATGATATCCTTGAATAATGGCATAGCCAGCTTGATGGGGGGGCTGTTTATGGGAACTTCCATCAATGAACCAATCTGGGGCTCCCTCAATATGTGTATGTGAGATGTCGGAGAAGGGGTTCTGGCTGAAGTTGAGGCTTTCAGAGCAAATGTGGGATATGTTGTTAGGAGTGGATGGGGGTGTGTGTCTGGGAGGAGAGTGGCAAGGTTTACGTTTTTACATCTTTGTAATTTAACTTTTAGATCTAATAAATGAACATGTAAGAGTTGAATATGAGTGAGGGGAGGGAGAGGAAGGCTCAGTGGCTCAGTAGGTCAGAGAGGGAATGAGAGGAAATAAGATGGTCATGCTGTGTAAGGTAAGCTTATTTGCTTCCAGAAGGAGGAGGGCTGCTGAGGCAAGGACCTGAAGGCAAAGGGGCCATCCTTTATAGACCAAGTCAAGTTGTTTGGATAGATATGCTACCAGGTGTAGACTATCTCCAGCTTTTTGACAGGGAGGTCCAAGAACTTTTCCCTTACTTGAATGGATATAGAGAAGGAAAGGCTTAGAGGGGGTTCGTAGATATAGGGTGGCAACTTTTTGAAGGGAGTTTTTTAGACTGGAGATGGCTGAGAGAAGAGATTTTGGAGAAGTAAGCAAGAGGCTCTTCCAGATTTCCTTTGGTGGCTGAGTATAGGGGCTGTGTGATAAGGGAGAAATTTGGAATCCAAATGAGAAAGAAATTGAAGAGGCCTAGTAGAAAGAGGAGGTCCAATTTCGTTGATGGTAAGGGAGTATCTAGGAGGGCAGTTAGGTGATCCGGGGGAATGAATCATGTTGTAGGGGTTAGTAGGAGACCGAGTCATTGAACCGAGGTGGTGGTGAGCTAAGACTTGGAGTGGGAAATACGGTAACCAAGGGCATTGAGGAGGACGGTAGTGTGGGCTTTGCTTATGTTTAAGGAGGGGCAACAAAGGAGATCATCAACATATTGAATGAAGTGACTGGGGTGAAGGTTGAGAGAGGTGAAATCACATTGTAACACCTGCCCAAAATAGTGTGAGCTATCCCTGCAGCCTTGGGGAAGGACAGTCCAAGTTAGCTGCTGTGAGACATGTAAGTCTGGATCGGTCCATGTAAATGCAAAGAGGGACTGAGAGCGGGGGTCAAGAGGGATTGTGATGAAGGTAAAATGAGTGGTGTAAAAGGGGATAGTGGACAGAAGGGTGTAAGGGTTGGGAACAACGGTATGGGTGGGAATGATAGCGGAATTGATTTTTTGAAGGTCTTCAACTAGGTGGTACTGCCCTGAGGGTTTTTGTATTCCCAGAATGGGTGTGTTGTGGAGGGAATGGATGGGGGTCAGAAGGTGAGACTTGAGAAGATGGGAGATTTTAGAGGCTGGAGGCCTTAAGGGTAGAAGGAGAGAGGGGGTATTGGGGCACTGTGATGGTGGAATGGATGTTTTGAAGCTTAATAAGGGTGGGGGAAAGATGAGAAGCAACTTGAGGAAGGTCTGTGTCCCAAATGGTGGGGTTGATATGGGGGTCAGATTGAGGGAGCTCATAGGGTCTAGAGGCTTGGGGAGCAGGGAGTTGGTCCAGGATTGTTGTCCTGGTTCCGCTGTTTGGAGTAAAAAGATGGCAGTTTTGTGTAGAGGTGGGATGTGAAGGGAGGCTCGAAGTTTATGGAGGATATCTCTTCCTAGAAGGGGGATTGGGCAAGTGGGGATGATAATGAATCAGTGAGTGAATGTGAGGTTCCAAGGGAGCAGAGGAGGGAAGGGGTTTCATAGGGATAGGCAATAGCTCCTGATACTCCTACTATAGGCTGGGTTCCTTTTATTGTGGGTCCCTTCCACATATTCAGAAGAGAGAGTGTTGCCCCCATGTCAGCCATGAAGGTAATGATGTGGCTGGCCACATCCCTACTATCTTGGGCTCCCCAGGATTGTCACATTCAGTGCCAAGGGCAGTGGAGTCCAGGCTCCCTCATTCCAGTAACTGTGGAAATGGTTTTTTGGGGTCTGTAAGTGGGAGGCCCGAGGGGCAGGGTGTGCGCCCCTGAGGGCACCCCACTTCCCAGTGTCCCCACTGTCCACAACTGGGGCATGGCTTGGAGGGAGGTTTAGGGTTTGGTCAAGCTTTTGCCCAGTGCCCCTTGTTGCCGCAGTGGAAGCAGGCCCCAGGAGGGTCTGCAGATTTTTTGTCCCAGGGAGATGGGAGGCTGGAGTGTGGGGCCATGTCGAGGACCCTGTAGGGCCATGGCTAGGAACTGGTATTTGGTCTTGAGGTTTTTCTCTCTTTCCCTCCTTGCCTCCTTGTCCTTATTGTTAAACACCCGGAAGGCTACATTGAGGAGCTCCTGTTGTGGAGTCTGTGGGACTTGTTCAGGCTTCTAAAGCTTTCTTTGAATGTTGGGGGCAAACTGGCCGATAAATTGTACACATAAGAAGAGGTGCCTTCTGGTGTGTTCAGGTCCAGATTAGCGTATTTTGTTACAGCCTCAGTTAGTCTGGTCATAAAGAGGGAGGAGTTTTCTTCCGGCTTTTGGGTAATTTACGAGATTTTTCATAATTTACCTGGGTACAGGTGCTCTTGAGCATCACTTCAAGTGAGCAGGCTTTCATTTGGTCCCTAATCCGAATTCCAGGGTCCTCGGGTTGGTATGTCCTATCTGGCTCACTGGTGGGGAGTGCCAGATCTGCAGCTGGGTTATGGTTTCTATTTTCGCCATGAAGGTGGTCTGTATATTCTCGGGCAGATTGCCAAATGCAGCTCTCTTTGTCCAGGATTAAGATGGACATGAAGATGCAATAAAGATCTGACCATGTAAGGAAGTAAGCCTGAGTAAGGCAGATGAATTCTTTGAGATATTTGGTAGGATTCTTGGAGAAAGAACCTAATTTTTCCTCAATCGGGGACATATCTGCCAATGAGAAGGAGACATGAACCTGAACTGGTCCCTCCACTCCTGCCACATCTTGGCAGGGAAATGTGGTGAAGTCAGTTTTAGCCTGAAGTAGATTTGGAGTGTGTGTAAGGAGGAGAGGGCAAGGCTGACTGGGGCGCTTAAGCTGAGGGTTCGATGGAGATATCCAGTGGGGGAATAGGAGGGGGAGGGTTAGGGTTTTGGGGAGGGGCTCAGTATGGAGGGGAGTCATCAGCAGGATCTGGGTTGGTGACAGTGGGGGTGGGGTTGGGGGAGTGTTTTCCCGGTGTGGCGGTGGGGATATCAGCCAGAAGTTGGAGTTGAGAGCATGATCTACAAAGGGAAGGTCTGGAGTGGAGATAGAAAAAGGCCTAGAGACCACTTGCCATTTTGATGGAGTTTATTTAGAATGACAGGGTCAAAAGTTCCAAATTCTGGCCCTTGATCTTGATTGTTTAAATTGTATTGTGGCCAGGTCTGGGTTAAGCATCGGAGGAGTTTAGTGGCCTTTAAATCAGGCATTAAGCCTAATGTTTTTACATTTTTTACAAGACAGGCTAGAAGTGAGTCTGCCGGGACAGAGGTCCCGGTCCCCATTTTGAGGGAGCGATAGTGAGGACAAAGGATAACTCTGAGAGGCCAAAAGGCCAGGGCCTTAAATACCAGGCAGGGCGTCCCCTGTCTTGTGAGAGCTCAGAAGAGAAACCTCTTTGGGTGGGGAGTGTGTCCCCTACTCCGGCCAGCTGAGTGGGAAAACCTGGGGTTCATGTCAGAGAGTGAGAGAGAGAGACAGAGAGAAGAACCCACAGGGCACCTCTGTGGGGAGAGAGTGAAGGAGGAAGACTCACCTTCCAGCAGTGTCCGAGGGCGATTTTAATCAGTTGGTAGCGGATGCAGTGGCTGAAATGGCAAGAGTCCCCTGATCTGGAGGTTTTGATGAGAGAGCAGAGGGCTAAATATTGCTCAGGCTCGGGTTGTGCTGAGAAGACCAGTAAAGAACCCATGGGGGTCTATTGCTCACATGGCAATATGGCTGCAAAAGCCATGCTCTCCTAAGAAAGGTTAGCTTTGGGTCACTTTCTGCCAGCCGTTTAGCCTATGGTGAGCTTGGGGGGTCACCGTGGTCCCAAGGAGCCAGGAGTTGAAAATGAAATAAAAGTAAGGGAGGGATTAAAGGGGAAGGGTTCAAATGGAGGGGGAAAGAGCCAGGGACTGGAGGTCCCTTCCTTAGCCCCCTCCTGGGTTTCAGCACCAAAATGAAAGGAAAGTGAAGGAGTGTAGAGAAGGAGAATGCTTGAAAAGAAGGAAAGTATAGATCTCAACAGAACAAGGCAAGCTTTATTAGAGAGCTTGAGAGGGACGGCCCGAGGAGCAGTCAAGTCTGCAGGACAGACTGAACCAAGAGCCACACTAAGGGGAGGGAGAGTGGCATATTTATAGAACAGGGCTTGCTGAAATCGACAAAACAACAATGTCCTCATAGTTAAGCATCTGTGGTTAAACATTTGTATGTTTTGGAAATTGTTTGGAATAGGCAGATGGGGCTCTCTAGTTCACCAGGGTGGGTGGTTCAATCAGCCACAAAAGATTAGGTCAGTTTTGACAGGTCAGGTCAGTTTCCTGTTTTCTGTTAGTTCCATTAATCATGTATTCAAAATATTGCAAAAATGTGAGGTTTCTAATGTTAAAGGCTGCCATTTATTTGTATTGCATGAAGCACTTTACATTCCTCATCTGATTTCATCTTTACAATAGCTCTGTGGACCTGGAGTGACTGTTTATCTTTTACTTTTGAGGAAACTGAAGCTTAAATGATCAGTGACTTATATAAGGTCAAAAACCTTAAAAGGGAAACTGATCTAGAATCTAAACCTGGAATGTCTGATTCTGAAGAACATACCCTCAGCCAGTGTGTCGTATATCTAACCTATTTTTTTTTTTTTTGTCATGGACAGGCTCCAGGAATCAAACCCAGGTCGCTGGCATGGCAGGTGAGAATTCTGCTATTGGGCCACCATTGCACTACCCTATCTACCCTATTTTTTAAGATAACTTTGAAAGTGTAAGCAAGCTGTGTATTTAAGTTTGAGTCTCACAGAGGAGCAACATGCACCAAGCATGAATAGACACCAAATAAATTATCCATTAATCACTATTATTTATGTTCTTTCGTTTATCACCCCAGACTTGGAGGCATGATGCACCATGCATCTTAAAGGATATAAGTGCTAAAGGATGTAGTAATAACTATAGAGTAATAACTACAGAGATAGGGAACTCATGAAGTTCTGCACACCCCTATCAACATATTCCCCAAGATAATTAATTTTTTGTTACCAATATGTATAAAAGCTATACAAAATATAACTAGGCAGAGGTATACTTGGGAATTTTCACCTGGACTTCCTACCATTGTAAAAAAAAAACCCTCTCTTATGCTACAACCCATTCTGTGTGCCTGTGCATTAAGCCACACTAAATGATGAACCATGATCTTCTTATATATAGATAATAAATGAATTGCGTTGAGAACTATCAGTGTGAAAAAATGTAACTATTTTCCATAATAAAATTCTCTGAGATTAGAACGTGCATGGGGATTTATGTGCTATAATTTAAAAGACAACATACATTTTCTTATTCTGCATATTAGTTCATCTATAAAAACGTATATATTTAGGCAACAGGTTCAATATAAATATCCTGGTCAAATTTGAAAATGGATCTCTGAAAACAAGTTCTTGGAAATACTCAAGATTATGTTTGGCCAAGAAAGAATGGCTCAACAGAAATGCAAACAAAAGGACTCATTTATTTTAGGGAGAATACAAGTAATACAAAAAGATACTAAAGAAAAGATGTGATTGAATGTTCAGTGTCACTGTCATTTCAATTGCCTGGAACCCTCTCTCTTCTGCATGACTCTAATGAGAGCATTTTTCACTTCTTTGTTCCTGAGACTATAAATGAGTGGATTCAGCATGGGGATCACCATAGTATAAAACACGGAGGCCACTTGATCCTTTCCCAAGGAGTAGGACTGCTTTGGTTTTAAATATGTAAAAATCATAGTGCCATAAAAAATGGAGACTCCCAGGAGGTGGGAGGCACAAGTAGAGAAGGCTTTGTGCTTTCCTGAAGTGGAATTAATTTTCAAGATAGTAGACAAAATGAATCCATAGGAAACAGAGATTGTGATAAGTGATACCATTAAGGTAGAGCCAGCCACGATGAATATCATGATTTCAGTGTCATGAGTGTCTGTGCAGGACAGGGCTAAAATTGGTGTGGTGTCACAGAAATAGTGGTGGACTACATTGGATTTGCAGAAATGTAAACTTTTCATGCAAAAAACATTTACCAATGAGTCTGAAAAGCCAATCATGTAGGATCCAGTGATGAGGGCACAGCAGAATCTCGTGGACATAACAGCTGGGTAGTGAAGAGGATTGCAGATAGCTACATACCGGTCATAGGCCATTGAAGAGAGAAGGAAACATTCAGTGGCACCCAAGAAGATAAAAAAATACATCTGGGTAAAGCAGGCCACGAATGAAATGATTTTGTTGGAATTCAGTAAGTTGTCTAAGGTTTTAGGTGTGATGACTGTTGAGTAAGAGAGGTCAAGGAATGACAGGTGACTGAGGAAAAAATACATGGGAGTATGAAGCTGGAGATCCAGGTGAATTATCAGTATCATCCCTGCATTCCCCAGAAGAGTAATTAGGTATATCAGGAAAAACAGTATAAACAGGACCTGCTGGATCTCCTCAGAGTCTGTCAATCCCATAAGGATGAAGTCAGGCACGTTTGTGTTATTTCTACTTTCCATAGCATTCAACTGTAATAAAATATTGGGAAATCAAAGGTGATATTTAGCATAAATGACTTGAGAACAGTTCTTGCTTACATGAATGATCTGACATTAAAAAAATTAGTTTAGTGCTTCCAGAATTCATGCACAAAGTATAGTTTGCAAAATATGACAGACAAATTTTAGTAGTACTGCCAAATATAAATTGGGTACAAATCATCATTTAGATATTATATAAGTTCAAATATATTGCATAATTGTAATGAATCTGACATGTTTATAAATTTGTTAATACATTTAACACACCTGAAAATGTTATACAGTAGGTGTTACTATTATCTCTATTTTTAAATTAGAAAAAGGACAGAAAAGTTTTACATAACTTTTCCAGAGCCAGATCTATTAAATGTTGACTCTGTGATTCTATCAAGATAGGTGGAGTTTGAAGAGTGTGTACATAGCACAATATATCTGTTTGTACATAATTTTAATAAAACCTTGAAAAATGTAAGATATGTAATAACTAATGATAGAAAACAGTTTTAATGAGTCATGTTCTTTGATTTTGTATCCAGTATTATTTGACACAAATTTCTAATCATAAATTTCATTCTTAGAGAACTTTAACTGAATGTGTTAAAATTATGGATTTTTTCCAGAAATTAACATTTCTGGAAAATTAATTGCTTTCCTAAATTGACTATTAAAAATAAAATTTATTCCAAAACTATGTTTCCAATGTATTTACATTGTGGTCTTGGATTCCATCAATTCTGTATTTCTATATCTATAAATCCTGAAATTATTTTGGCGAGGCCTACATGATACATATATATATATGTATATGCATAGTCTTCTAATAGTGTCAAAATTTTACTTGATCTGGATAAGACATTTCAATATTGAGAATAATACTTACCATGAGCAAAAGCTGGTGAAAAAGTCTTCCAACAGTATCTGCTAGAAATTTTTTAACATCAATTTTTTTCACAAATAACATGTGTACACCATATAAGAATCCCAAAGTTCCTGATGCAAAATATCTGTTCCTTTTCAAATACATTAGTTTTAATTTTTTGATCATGCATTTTGCTATATCCTGAGGTAAAATAATTCAACCTAAAAATTTTGTTTGGATCTTGGTCAAATGGAAAGTTCTCTTGAAAAGTGTGTCTCATAAGTATTCCAAGGAGCTCGTGTGAACACAGAGCAGGTTATGCCTTGCGTTTCACCCTGATAATGCCACGGAACCTCTTATATTGAAGATTGCTGATAATGCAACACTTGGTCATCCAAGGGGACCAATTTCCAAGGAAGATTACTTGGCATGACTCCAAAGAAAAAAGTTCAAGGAGCTATACATCTATGTTATGTTTGTAACAGAGTTGCCTTCCCCTTAGAAGCCACATAATTTTGAGTATGATTGGTGTTCCTTTATAATTGTCTAATTTTTTGACTGTGTAACAGAGAAGGTATTTCTAGAGAAATAATTACTCTCTGGCAGGTAGTTGAGATCATTAGCCATCAGGGACAGCATTGGCACATTTTTCACAATAAAATTTTTTTATAATCAAAAGTATGAAGTATTTTAGGAGTAAACATTATTCGTTACACAAAAATTAGAATAAACAAAATTCAAAGATGAAAATAAAAATCATTCATAATTGTTATTCTCTCTATATATTTTCTTCCAATTATATTCTTGCTTGTATATGTTTATTTATATTTATTTATTTATTTGCATAATTTTATCATACTATATTTTCAGTAATTTATTTTGATCTTATCACTAAATTATTATAACAAATCTTGACCTAAGTTGACTTTTTTTGTAAAAGCCACAGTTTCATGTATTTAGCACTGGGTTGGTGCCACACCTGCTGAAGAATGGATGTTATGAGACATCACATGGTGCAGTCTCTTTATTCTGGTTTGATGGTCACCTAATTTATCTACATAACAGATATATCTTTGTGCTCATTTATAACAATATTTTTGCAACTTTTTTTATAATTGTGGTGTACTGAACTTTTATTTTAATAAACAAAAAATGAGAGGAGAAGTTAAAACATAATTGCTGAAACCTGTAATTTTTAATTTATTAAATGGGCTAAAGCTCACTTTCTCTAAACATATCCAGTTCAAATATTGTCTTTTGAATTTTGCATTAATTTACATTAATGAAATCAAATTTCATATAGATATAGAAGAATCTCTTACAGGAAAAACTGCTCACAGTCTAGAAGCTCAGGAGATCATTTGTTGGTGTGGTTAAAGATGTTAGAAAATAATATCTATGATGAACTTTTGGAAATGCAATTTTTCTTTTCATCAATAAGTCAGTGATGTTGAGACAGGTTTATATGGAGATTAAAATGCCAGCATTGATTTATTTGACAGAAGTAACCTTGGTTTAAGCCAAGTGATAGTATAAAGTATGTCTAAGTTAATACCACCTTAAAAGGCACTGTCTACTAATTGCAAAAACACTGTGGGAGAGTTTTCTTTCCATGTGTTGAAGGCAATTTCATAGCTATTAAAGGAAATTTAAAAAAATAAAAGTAAACTTTGAAGAAAGATAAATTTACAAAACTAATTTTATGACTTTTAAAATGTTGTTACTTAATCTTTATTGCTTGGATTCTGACAGAAGATCTCGAATAGTAAAATAAGTTTGGTGGAAGATCAGGAGTGAGAAACAGAAAAGGAACTTAACTTCCTTGTCCTAAATGACAAGAAAAAATTTGTGCTTTATCCCTGACACTTATTCAAGTTTCTATTGCTCCATTTATTTTTGTCAATTTTTGATACATGTTTTTAAGCTCTATTAAGTACTTTTATTTATTTCTGATAAATTGGCTCTTTTGTTATTTTAAACTATGCATCATATCTCTGGAATAGGGAATCTTTGTTTAATAATATTGTCACAGTAGTTTTGTTTTTTGTTTTTTTTCCGCATGGGCAGGCACCAAGAATTGAACCTGGGTCTCTGCCATGGAAGGTGAGAATTTTGCAACTGCGCCACTGTGGCCTGCCCAGTAAATTTTATATATGTATAGTCACAGGATATATATTTATCCATCCTTTTACTTTTTACCTGTCTTATAAATATTACATGATTCATTCTTGCTTTTCAGTTAATTTTTAATAACTCTGCCTTTCATTTGAGTGTTTATTCTACTTACATTTAAAATAATTATTGATGTGATATTTTTAATTTATATCACTTTTGGTCTTTGATCCTTCTCTCCTGGCTTCTTTTGGGTTAATAAAAAATATAATATTCAATTTTTCCCTTTGGATTTTTAAAAATGTACTTCATTTTATTATATTGCTGATGTTTACCTAAGGGGTAAAATTCACATTATTAAATTATTTTAGTGAACTTAAAAGTAGTATTACACTGCTTCACAAAAAGTGTAAGAACCCTAAAGCATTCCTAATTCCATTTACTCCTCATTCCTGAAATTCGGCCATTTATTTTACTCTCATATAAATTACAGACATGAAAATTCAATATCATTCCTTTTGTAATATACAATTAGTTGTCTTTTGCACAGTTTTAACATATTCCCTATGCCTGGTGCTTTTCATTTCTTTTGGAAATTTTTTTCTGATGATTTTCAGAAAATTTTCCTCTAAATGTCATTTCTATAAATCATATCATAAACTTTCCTTCTGATATCATTTTTTTCATCATAAAAAACATTTGTTGGCATTTCTTGTACTTTAGGATTTTGTCAGTAAATTTTCTGAACATTCATTTGGGTATTGTGTGGGTGTGGGTGTTGGTGTTGGAGTTGAATTAAGCCTGCTTTTGTTGTTCAGAACTTCTTGGATCTGTAAATTGATATTTTTCTACAAATTTTTATAAAATTTCACCCACTTTTTCTTCATTTTTTTTTTAACATGAGCAGGCATCAGGACTTGAACCCAGGTCTCTGGCATGGAAATAATTCTGCCACTGAGCAATTTTTGCACCACCCTTTCTTCATTTTTTAATTGATTCATTTGGGCTATGTTCTTATTTACTCAAGTTCTCATTTTGGAAACATTTTATTCAGCAGGTGAGGAACAGAGAGGAGATTTCAGGTGAGTGACATTCTATTATGTGGGTTGGCATGGGAGTAAGCAATGAAGCATATGTGAATTGATGGTGATGAATGCTATGGAAAAAACTAACTGGAAGAGTACACAGAGCATGTTGGGCTTGTTATCTAAAAATTAATTTTCAGATAACACTCATTGATAAAGTTACATTTGTGCAGCTTCAAATAAGTGAAAAAGAAATCCACGAAAATTCCCAGACCAGAGGAAGTGAGGTTCAGGTAAATGCAATAGTAAAAACAATTCTTCTATGAAATTAGTTATCTTTTGTTCTTCTATCCTAAAGATTTGCATCACTGTATCTTAGTAAAAATTATGTAAGAAATATCTTAATTGGATTTAATATTTTGATTCATTCACATAATTGTCTTTTTAGGGGAATTTTTTCCACTTAAATATAAACAACATAAGTTAGGTTTTAAAAGTTTATTTATATTTCATTGCATCAGTGAAATTTCATTGCATTCTACTTTGTTCATTAAAATCATTTTTCTTTATTTTATCGTTTCTTATATATTGTCTTTAGGTATTTTTAAAAACCTGCTCTATTGAATTTCCTCTCCCCTTCCATTTCTTGAAAGGAAATTTTCCTATGGAAAATCCTAACTAATTCTATACTACTTTCTTTAATTATCAGTTAATATTATTGGTTCATTTTTAAATGGACCGCCAATTGTGGTGTACTGATTTTAGAGTGAGTCTGAATTATATGATTTCAACAAGTTAATTTCATTCTATTTATTTTATGTTAAATAAATATTATGTTTTGGGGGAATTAAGTATTTTTTGTAATAAAACTAATTAGAAAAATATTATTTTTTAAGTTGATATAAAAGGTATCTTAAACTGAACAAAACTAATTATCTTCATTTTAAAGCCTGATATATCAAGCATCTTTTATATTGAGTGTCTTTTCTCAGCATATAAAAAGAAGAAAATATATCTGGAAAGTTTCAGACATGATATTTACTGCTGGGGACATAGTCACAAGTATTATGGAGTTCAAAATCTGAATGGAAGAGAGTAATAGCCTTGAGGAAGTCAGATGAGAGAAAGAGAATGAGTGGCAAAGAAATTCATGACTCACTCTGGAGAGATCGGTACTATAGAAGGCTAACAGCAAGGGGCAGGTAAAGCAGATAGAAAGGAGAATGGGAGATATACCAGAGATATAAATAAAGAGAACACTCAGCTGTAAGTATGGACATTTAAGCAATTTGGACAATAAAATATATTGATACACATCTTATTATGGGCAAATCAAGTGTGGCATGTTTTGTTTTTCTCCTTAAATCACAGCAGCAAGAAAATAATAATTTCAAAACAGTAAACTAAATGTATAATTTTGTTAATATTAAATTAAGAAGTGTGCAAGTTATAGAAATTATCTATGGAAGAATGCTTAAAATACGATTGCAGAAAAACATAACACACAAAAATTATAACCAGGATAAATAGGAATAAGCTATGGAAGCCATGATGTTTTATATAATTATTTTAAAATGAACATTATATTCAAAAAGAATACATGAAAATTCCTGGCACAAAAAGGAAATTCAGAAAATATAATTGGTTTAACAATTTTTAATGATTTTTTAAAATGTTCACAGTAATCAATCAATCAGACAATATTATTGGAGGGAAAAAACTTATAATCTTAATAAAAATGTAGTGAGTGAATAAATAGACAGTAGCCTCAATATAGCCTTACAATAATGCCATAGCATTTCATAAGATGTCCACTATATTATACCTGGTTATAATATCACATATTATTCTGTAAAATGAAGCTCATGGAGTTAGACTGCTGTAATATAAATAAGATAAAACACACACGTATATTCACACATATAAATACCCCCCCCACATGCACACATCCAAAGATCTAATTATATAAGCTACCTTTAGTCACTCCCAAGACTCCTATAGAGGAATTTTACTTTTGATATATGAAATAGGAGAACTTCCTTACCGGTTGAATTCAAACACATAAAGTTATATACAAAGTATAAATCTGTTTACTATTATTTCCCTATCTGAATGCTTTAGAAAAGACATCGTTTGAGAAAGAATATATCTGTAAATCACTATGCCATATTTAACATATACATAAGGAATATTTGGAAAATAATTCTAGGAATAAAATTTAAATCTGAACTAGTATTTCTGAATCTCAATTTGTATCTGCCTGTCCAAATACCAATGAAAAATATAAACATCAATACAATAGAGTCCTTGGCCTTAGCAAATTACCACTGTGCTTCTACACGCTAGGAAAAAAAACAAATTATCATTAATTTGCATATGGGCATAAATAAATGCATCTATAAGTATAGCCTCACACATGCTAAAATGAAACAATTTTTACTTGCAAAATTTATATATGACACTTTGGTAGATGTTGTGAGGAACAAATAAGAATAAGTACTCCCTTCTCTCAAGGAGCTTATAGTCTTAGGCTTATTTGAGAGAGAGAAATATTATACATACATTTTATTTTAAAAGAACCTCATCAAATTACTCTTTGATTTCTTTTAACATAGATCTTAAATGTGATGTCCTGACTCATTCTTCTGATAGCTACAAATGATTCATGTACAGTAAAAGCTACCCTGAAGGATCTTGTAACAATGTCTGGGTGAGTTCATTTACCTGGGTTTACATTAAATGATAATTATTCAGCCCTGCAATTGCTCCTTCAAGATACAAAAATAATTTTTCTCTTTTTAAAACTGTAGGTACATTATTACCAGATATTTTCTTCCAAATTTGGAAAACAAATATATATATATATATATATTCCTAAACTACTAGAGGGACTAATCTACAGCTATTGCTTCATTTGCCTACACACACACCATATGTTTCTTTATTATATCCTTGACCTTACAGAGGCACAGTATAGCTAATTGGAAATTAAGCTCTGCTGTTTTTAATGGAATGCATACTTTACTTCATGAACAAATAATATTTCCATGTAATCAAAAACCAAAATCATGTCAAAACACAGATAAATTATCAAATTTTACTATCTTAGCAAAATGACCCCACATTACCAAGAGATTTCTCTATATTGCTTAATGGCCCCATTAGTGCTTCCATATCACTGAACTGGCCCAGTATTTCACTGGGGCTTGTATTTACTTTTTTTTAACTTTTTAAATTGTATAATATAACATATATACAGAGCAAAGAAATAAACAAGCAACAGTTTTCAAAGCACATTTCAACAAGTAGTTACAGGGCAGATCCCAGAATTTGCCAACAGCTACCACATGTTCCTCCCAGATTTTTCTTTCCAGCTGCTACAGAATATAGGAGGCTAGAAGGAATAAATATTTTTTTATCATCACAATTGACTTTTTCCTCTTTTCTTGTGAAAAATAATATATACAGGAAAGCAATAAATTTCAAAACACAAGACCACACTTAGTTGTAGAACATATTTCAAAGTTTGGCATGGTAAGATGTCAATTCTACCTAAATTGATTTACAAATTCAATGCAATACCAATCAAAATCCCAACAACTTATTTTTCAGAAATAGAAAAAACAATAAGCAAATTTATTTGGAAGGACAGGGTGCCCCGAATTGCTAAAAGTATCTTGAGGAAAAAAAACGAAGCTGGAGGTCTCACGCTGCCGGACTTTAAGGCATATTATGAAGCCACAGTGGTCAAAACAGCATGGTACTGGCATAAAGATAGATATATCAACCAATAGAATTGAATAGAGTGCTCAGATATAGACCCTCTCATCTATGGACATTTGATCTTTGATAAGGCAGTCAAGCCAACTCACCTGGGACAGAACAGTCTCTTCAATAAATGGTGCCTAGAGAACTGGATATCCATATGCAAAAGAATGAAAGAGGACCCGTATCTCACACCCTACACAAAAGTTAACTCAAAATGGATCAAAGATCTAAACATTAGATCTAAGACCATAGACAGTTAGAGGAAAATGTAGGGAGATATCTTAGGAATCTTACAATTGGAGGCAGTTTTATGGACCTTACACCTAAAGAAGAGCACTGAAGAAAGAAAGAAAGAAATGGGAGCTCCTCAAAATTAAACACTTTTGTGCATCAAAGAACTTCATCAAGAAAGTAGAAAGACAGCCTACACAATGGGAGACAATATTTGGAAATGACATATCAGATAAAGGTCTAGTATCCAGAATTTATAAAGAGATTGTCCAACTCAACAACAAAATGACAGCCAACCCAATTACAAAATGGGAAAAAAACTTGAACAGACACCTATCAGAAGAGGAAATACAAATGGCCAAAAGACACATGAAGAGATGCTCAATGTCCCTGGCCATTAGAGAAATGCAAATCAAAACCACAATGAGATATCATCTCACACCCACCAGAATGGCCATTATCAACAAAACAAAAAATGACAAGTGCTGGAGAGGATGTGGAGAAAGAGGCACACTTATCCACTGTTGGTGGGAATGTCAAATGGTGCAACCACTGTGGAAGGCAGTTTGGCGGTTCCTCAAAAAGCTGAATATAGAATTGCCATACAACCCAGCAATACCATTGCTAGGTGTCTACTCAAAGGACTTAAGGGCAAAGACACAAACGGATATTTGCACACCAATGTTTATAGCAGCATTATTTACAATTGCAAAGAGATGGAAACAGCCAAAATGTCCATCAACAGACGAGTGGCTAAACAAACTGTGGTATATACATACGATGGAATATTATGCAGCTTTAAGACAGAATAAACTTATGAAGCATGTAATAACATGGATGGACCTAGAGAACATTATGCTGAGTGAGTCCAGCCAAAAACTAAAGGACAAATACTGTATGGTCCCACTGATGTGAACCGACATTAGAGAATAAACTTGGAATATGTCATTGGTAACAGAGACCATCAGGAGTTAGAAATAGGGTAAGATAATGGGCAATTGGAGCTGAAGGGATACAGACTGTGCAACAGGACTGGATACAAATACTCAAAAATGAACAGCACAATACTACCTAATTGTAATGTAATTATGTTAAAACACTGAATGAATCTGCATCTGAGCTATAGTGTTTTTCGTTTTTCTGTTTTTTATATATTTTTTGTATTTTTTATTTTTATTTTTTCTCTATATTATCATTTTATTTCTTTTTCTGTTGTCTTGCTATTTCTTTTTCTAAATTGATGTAAATGTACTAAGAAATGATGATCATACATCTATGTGATGATATTAAGAATTACTGATTGCATATGTAGAATGGAATGATTTCTAAATGTTGTGTTAGTTAATTTTTTTTAATTAATAAAAAAAAATCTAGACACAAAAGGAAAAAAAAAAGTTTGGCATGGGATGCAATTCCGCCATTTTTGGAAAGAGATATCAATGTAATGATTCAGCAATCATATTTATTAGTTAAATACTATCTTTGTATAACTCCACCATCACCTTTGATCTTTCTATCCCTCTCTTTAGGGGGGTTGAGCTGTGGCCAGCTCATGTTGGAAGGGTCTGTCAATAATATGGCATAAGGAGATGGAAATATTTGATGTTCTGAAGAGGCTGGGCCCTCTAGGTTTCAGGTCTTGTCTGGTCCAGGGACCCATCTGGAGGTTGTAGGTTTCTGGAAAGTTACTCTAGTACATGAAATCCTTGTAGAATCTTAAGTATTGCCTTAGGTGTTCTTTTATATTTAATTTTATTAGTTCTGTACACTTAACTGTTTTGCTATCAGGCTATCAACTGTCATTTCTTTTGTTAGTAAAATTTTGTAGTCCTCATGCCTTAATATCTTAATATTTTACTTTCAGTTTCTAACAGCTGTGGAAACAGAACCTCTAGCTATATAAAACAGCAATTTAATGTTTTTCACACAGTTGCAGTGGGGTGCATGCTCACATATCAGTGGTAAGGCATAAATTTCAGGCCCTGCTCAAATGCTGCTTTACTTACCTGCATATGTCCATGCTCTGAATAATTGATGTGCCCAAACAGCCTCCTATTATAGTGATTCAGTGTTCAATAAAAACATATAGGATAATAATTCATGTCACAAATTTCAAGGTTCTAAATCATCATTTAATCTATATTATGCCATGTGAAGTTACTGTAATATTTTCCCAATTGTTGGAATAATTGAACAAATAAAACCATCCAGGTTTGTTTTAATGGGAAGATGCATAGTTTGATCATGGAAATAGTTTTCTGTATACAACTGTCAGGAAAACATTTTTCCCATCTTTGTTCCTCAGGCGATAGATTAGAGGATTCAGCATTCGAATGACAATGGTATAGAACGCAGATGCACCTGTGCCAGGGTCAAGGAGGCTGTGTCATCAGGCTGTAAATATGTGAAAATCAGGGACTCATAGAAGATGGTTACACCCAGAAGGTGGGACACACAGGTAGAGAAAGATTTTTGCCTGCCTGCTGTAGGCTGGAGCCTCAGGATGTCTGAGATGATGCTAATATAAGTGACTGTGATCATAAGAAAAGAACTTAACTGGGGTGAAACCAGCTAAGACAAAGATCACCATCTCTATACAGGACAAGGCCGAAAAAGCTGTGGTATCATAGAAAAAAATGATCAATATTAGAATCATAGAAAACTATGATGGATATCAGTGAACATGTGAAGCCTGTCAAATACAGCATTACTCCCAGACAGTTGCACACATCCTGGAACATGACTAGTGATTAGAGTACAGGATTGCAGACCCCTATGTAGTGGTCATAGGCCACTGATGCCAAAGAAAATGCTCACTACACACCAAATTAACAAAAAAAGTACATTTGGACAAAGGAGCCACCAAAAAAGAAAGTTTCCTGGTTGGACTGAAAACTGACCAGTGTTTTGGGTGTCACAGTAGAAGAATAAAATATATCAAAGAATGCCACATTGCTAAGGAAAAAGTACATCAGTGTATGAAGCTGAGAGTCAATTCTGATTTGCATAATTAGTCCCCAAAACGTTGAACAGGCAAACGAAGAGGAACAATAACAAAAGGCTGATTTGTATTCAGTGTGATGTGCAAATCCAGAGAAAATGAAGAGCGTCAACTCCATGAAGTTGGATCCAGCTATTCACTCCAACCTGGGCCTCTGACTTACCTATTGAATGGCAAGAACAAAAGTCAGAGAAGGAGTCAAGCCTAAAGACCTATAACCAGAGCCCACTCAGTCTCAAATAACGAGAGAATAACGAAGAACAATTATTTAGTGACCCAAAGGTGGTTGATGATTTATATGTGATTTTCATTATTTTACAGAATTGGCAGACACTAATTTTCCAAGTTCAATTTGTGTGAAGTTAGGAGTACTCCTAAAAAATCATATATTTGAAAAGATTTGAAGAAATTCCTGCTCAGACCTACTATCCTTTACTCTCATTTATTATTCGCTCTAAAATAATTCACTAATTCTAAGTTAGTCTTAGAAAATATAAGGCTCATTTGGGAAAGGAAGTGCCATAGATTGTGAGTTAATGATACCTTTGTGTTGCAGACTTATTTTCTTAACAAATAACTGTGATTTTCAGAGTCATTTTAGAAGATGGATAATACTTAAATGGACAGAGCTAATATTTCCTTAGACTCAATAGAGTTTATTAGAATTTGGAAAAAAAAATGTAGAAATATTCTACTTGTTTTGCAATTTTATGCAAAAATATGAGTACAATTTTCTATCAGAGGTCCCTTTTCCCTTGTTGGTAATCTACAGCCAAATAATCACAAATGTGTTATATGTGCCTATGCATTTAAAATAATGAAGACACTAATTTACTTTCGGTATCAGTCAATAACCAATTCATTGCCAAACAGTAGTTTGCAAGGAAAAGATAAAAAACCTAAAGCAGAAACAGAAATATAATTTGTGATATTGAAATCACAGAATTAAAAATATAATATTTCTCATTAGACATTAAAGAACTTACTTTCCTAATAAGATTGACATGAATATTTGATCATTGAAACCAGTATGTACAGCTAATTCAAGTTTGTTTCAACCATAAAACCCCCTACTTGAGTAATCCAAAGGGACTCAATGCTAAATTAAATATACTTAATCAGTGTCGCTATGTTTGCAAGCATTCCTATTTATCCTTTCATTCATTTAGCAAACATTTATTAAATGAAGACATTTTGTCTTGCCTGTCATAAAAGGCACTTTCTTAAGGCCTACTGGAAGATGTGGACAAGTATAAAGAGTAAGTTCTCAATGTGAGAAGCACAAACACAAACACAACTATAGAAAGAATAGGGTAATGAAATTAGGTTCACTGGGATTCAGGCTTCCAAAGAAAATCTCTTTTTTTTTTCAGCTGTCTGCTTCCTCTTTTCAGGTTCATGATCAAACAACAAAAAGAGACCATAATGTGCAACTCTACCAAATTCACCATTAACTTTGGGCATCATCTACAATACTGAATCATGTAAATTTTTACTATAATGACCCATATCTGTTGTCATTTTTGTTATAGATGCTACTGCTGCTGTTGTTTCTTAGCTATTTATTTCCTATGTAATGGACCCATGTGAATATTATCTTGTTGATAAAGAAAATAACAGTGTTTCTGATGACAGCACTGGGTATTGTGTGTATTCCCATTCACTGATACACTGATAGGGTAGAAATAAAAACCAAAATCACTATAATTGTTTATCTTAATGTGCCTTCTTGAGAACTAAAGATATATATATATTCAAACTTAGATTTGTATTCAGGATTAATTACATTCTTAGTGTATTTCTAGAAAATTCCATAACAAAGAATTGTCTCCTGAAATTTAATGTGTTCAGTGTCTTATACTAGCAGAACATCCTCAAATCCCAAACTCGTCCCTTAAAGGAATTGGTCAATTAATATTGTTCTTCTCTTGAGATTTGTACTTTAAAAGTAACACAAGTTATCTTCTTAGAGTACTTGGGATATACAACCTATGAAAATACTCAGATATGTATAATCCTTGTTTTTCTATATTTCAGTGTTAATTGGCTAGACACAAGTCAAAAGTAATTGATATAACAAAAAAACATGTATAACAAAATAGATGCATAAATACTGGTATGATTAAATATGTTAAAATTATATGAGATTTTTAGGAGGAATTTAAATGTTTAGAAATGGATGGAGGTAATGGTAGCACATATTGAGTGTAATTAACAGCACTGAATTATATGTGTGATTGTGATTGTGGTTGAAAGAGAAGGAGAGAGTTTGGAGTCATATATATCTCTGAAAGGAAAGGTAGAGGATAATACATGGGACTGTGTAACATGATGAACGCTGTAGTAGATGATGACTGTAGTTAATAGTACAAATATAAAAATGTTCTTTCATGAACTACAATTGTACCTCAGTATTACAAGGAGTTAATATTAGAATGGTATATGTGAAAATGTACCTAATGCAAAATGTGGACTATAGTTAACTGTAATATATTCATTCAACAACAGTAATAAATTTACTACACCAATGCTATGGATCAATAAAATGGTGGTGGATAGGGTATAATGGATTTTTTTTAATAATGAAAATATTCTAAAACTGATGGTCATGCTGAATGTATAACAAGTGATGATACTGCAAACCACTAATTGTATACTTTGTATGGCTTTTATGCTGTGTGAATATATCTCCATAAAATGACTTAAAATATAAAACTTCAAAACTGGAGAAAAAAACTAAAATGTAGAAGAAATTTATTCCAAAAGTATTCAAAAATAATTAAATTGAAATAAGAAAAATTAATTTCCAGCATGAAGGAACTAGTTGATGAAGTTACTTTATACCTACTCAATGGAAATAGGACTGCAGGAGCACATATAACCCATTTGTGCAGGTATTTAAAAAGATATCCCTTCTGGGAAATGGAATTGCAAAAAGAACATGGCTGACCAATGAGGTAAAAGCCCCTTCCTCTTGTCATAATGGATCTCAGGTAGAATTTTAACCCCTTTCCATTCAGGCTACCTTGTAGAAGCAGAGCCTGAAATAACTATTACTGTTGCCATATGACCCAGCAATACCATTGCTGGGTATCTACTCAAAGGACTTAAGGGCAAAGACACAAACGGACATTTGCACACCAATGTTTATAGCAGCGTTATTTACAATTGCAAAGAGATGGAAACAGCCAAAATGTCCATCAACAGAAGAATGGCTAAACAAACTGTGGTATATACATACGATGGAATATTATGCAGCTTTAACACAGGATAAACTTATGAAGCATGTAATAACATGGATGGACCTAGAGAACATTATGCTGAGTGAGTCCAGCCAAAAACTAAAGGACAAATACTGTATGGTCCCACTGATGTGAACGGACATTCGAGAATAAACTTGGAATATGTCATTGGTAACAGAGTCCAGCAGGAGTTAGAAACTGGGTAAGATAATGGGTAATTGGAGCTGAAGGGATACAGACTGTGCAACAGGACTAGATACAAAAACTCAAAAATGGACAGCACAATAATACCTAATTGTAAAGTAATCATGTTAAAACACTGAATGAAGCTGCATCTGAGCTATAGGTTTTTTTGTTTGTTTGTTTGTTTGTTTTACTATTATTATTACTTTTATTTCTTTTCTCTATATTAACATTCTATATCTTTTTCTGTTGTGTTGCTAGTTCTTCTAAACGGATGCAAATGTACTAAGAAACGATGATCATGCATCTATGTGATGATGTTAAGAATTACTGATTGCATATGTAGAATGGTATGATTTCTAAATGTTCGGTTACTTTCTTTTTTTCCGTTAATTAATAAAAAAAAAGAAAGAAAAAAATGTGGATTGAAGGCATGGGCAAATAGTTAAGAGAAGCTAAATGATAAAAGGGTATATGATAATTTTAACATTGCCAAAATCATCACTAGGAGAGATAAGAAGGAAAATCATAAAATGTTTCTGTAAAGGACAATTATTTATAATGTAAAAAATGATATGGGTTTATAAGTTTTTGGCATATATGTCTCTAGTTACATATCACCACACATATATACTATCATCATCATCATCATCATCATCATAATCTGGAAACCTTTGGAACCCTTATGTGTCAGGCATGATTCTCAGGACTATAAATGTATAATCATTTAATCTTGTTCATTCCATGAAGGTGGCCCTAATATTATATCATTTTATTGATGAGCAAACTGAGTCAATAACTTTTGTGTAACTTTCCAAAGCATTTGAGGTAATTTGGAGACTGAACCCCAGAAAAGATAACATTCTTTTAATCCATTTCTGTGAGTGAAGATTTTTTGCAGCTAGGACCTTTTGAATGGATTATTTTAAGTGAGACCTGCCCAAGGTTTTGACTTAATCCTCTTACTGGAGTCCTTTTAATCAGGATAAAAGACAGACAAAGCCCATATATGTTGAGAGAAAGGCCCCAGGGAAGCTAAGAGAGGACCCACAGAAAACGGGGAAGCCATGAAGTCAAAAGCTGAAAGTAAAAAATTCCAGGAGAGAAGGATCAGCAAAAGCAGGCTGTGTGCCTTCCCATGTGTCGGAGGTGTTCTGGATGCCAGTCGCCTGTCTTCACAGGCTGGTATTCTCCTGTAGATGCCTTGATTTGGACATTTTCATGGCCTAAGAAATGCAAATTGGAAGTTAATAAATCCCTATTGTAGAAAACAACCTATTTCTGGTATGCTGCATTTCTTCAGCCTTAGCAAACCAGAATAGCATCCATTGTGTTAAATTTGGATTCAAACCTAGACTTCTTTTCTTCAGATCCTGATCTCTTAATAATCCTGTTATACTATTATTAATTATTTATTATTATTGTTATTTTAAAATTGCCATCACCATGATCAGTACTGGTCGTTTTATGATAAGTGTTATGTGTGGTCTTGGATGCTGGAATATCGTCACAGACAAAGAAAAAGGAAATTATTAGATATGTAAAAAAAACATTTGTTTAGTAAAACACTATGAAAATATATGGGAAAATTATGTTAGAGAATCTCAGATAACCACTGCCTACAAGAGGGCTTGCTAGACATCCCTTGCAAGGTGAACTGAACTTTCCTACTCACTGATTTCATGATGTTAATATACGTTAAAATTATATTATCACCTATGTCAACTATGAATGCAAAATGTCTATTCATATCTTTGTTTAGTATTTATGTATCCATACTTTTAAATAGCTAATGAAACCTTATTCCAATGTCACTGACTTTTGTTACTGTGATGATGGTAAAATTTTAAATATTTGTTAGTTATTTGTATTTCTTAATTATATTTCAATAGCAAATATGATAGGATATAGTGGGTAAGAAAACAATCTTGTCAAATAATTAACTCACTAATTTATTAAACAAACAAGAATTGATCATCTACTAAATGTTACTATGTTGCAGTCATTTTTCCAGGATTCTTGGACTGTGAAGTTGAATAAGATACAGTCTTTTCCTTATCGGAGTAATAGTTCTAGAAGAGGAGTTAGATATGAAAACAATAATTTTCTATCTTTTTGTACAATTCAAGGTGCATATGTAGAACAATTTAGGAAGTAACCCAAATTTCCCAAAGGAAATTATAAAGAAAATCCAGAGAGAAGTAGGAATTCTTGAGTATGATGATATTCTAGAGAATATATGTAAACAAAGTTTAGCATTAAATAAAGCATTATAATTATCACCTTTCTTCTCAGATAAAATCAGGTTTATATTGAAAAGTAACTAGGCAGACTGCAATGAAAAATTAGAAGTCAATTTCAATACTTAAAATTTGAAAATATGTGTGCTTGGAGAGAGATAGTTGCAATGATGATTTATTAATAAATAAGAGATTTATTTGAAGAGTATTTGGGAAACAGAATCAACATGACCTAATCCAATAAATATTTAGAGAAAGATATCAATCCAAGGTGACTTGCCAGGACTCTGGTTTATGTGACTGTATTGAAACACTGTTATCCATGCAAAATCATAAAAATTGGGAGCAGGGACAACAGTGATATTAGTTTAAGAGTGTTGAGTTTGAATAAGAAATATTTTTCTTGGGTTGAATATATGCAGTTACTTACTTTTGGGATATAATATACTCAGATGTACAGCAAAATTATGAATATACCTCATCTCAGACATTCTTAGATACTGTAATTGGTTTGACTGACAAATCACTGTGTAATGCATGTACTGTAAAAAGAGAGTACTGGGCTGAAAATCAGGATGACATTACTTGCCTAATGAGTAGTGAGGTGTAATGCAAATAACTTCTTTCTTCAAAGTTGGTTTCCTCCTTAGGGCAGAGAAATTATGAGGTCCCATTCAAATCTAAATTTCTTTGATTCTGGTGGAACATAGCAGAAAAAAGAGGCCATATTAATGCTTTTTTCCAAATTCCTAACTTATGGTATATTTGATAGCCATCAGCAGGATGCCTCGTTGTTGGAATGACACTATGAGGCTGCAAACATCTGACCTTTGGATGTTAGATATCGTAAACCTTATTATATTGAGTCAAAATGTGTTACCTCATTGCATTTAAGTACTGAAGATATTATTAATAATATATTTCTTTGGCTTTCAAATACTTTTGATTCAAAAAGATTGAAATTCATCAATTTTATCCCTTGAAATCATTTACATCAAATCTAATCCATCTCTCCAGGACATCCCTCCAATAATGAGATGATTTTTATCTGTGCCCTACACTATCAATCCAGTGGTTAGTGAACTGATGTTTTTCTTGTTTTTGTTCCATTGCCATGAAAAAGAGCTTAAAAAAACTGGGACTTGATAATATGAAATATTCATAACTACAAATATTTATTCAAGATTGTGTAGCTATACATAAATAAAGTAGAACACCAGCACCTTATTATACAAATTATATTTCTGTTATTTATTTTATTATTAGTATGGCAACATCAACAAAAGATTTTATTAGCCACAAAAATCAAGCACAGCTCTTGAGGTTAGCTAAGAAAGAAACTACATTCATTCACAGGCTGTAACGTTAGTTTAAACTACTGGTTTTGTTAAAAATCATGAAAACGTTGTCAGAAACAAGGTGGTCACAGAGGGAGGTACAGATAAAAACTCTTCAGGAAAATCTGTATTTGGTCAGAGCTCCAGATAAGGGTATGTGATTGCTGGAGAAAAAGTCTTTCAAATATAACATCTTGCTTTTTAAAAAGTGATTAGCATTTTCAAACTGTTGCACTTATTCTAACAGTATTCTATAATGTTTCATTGAAATTTCCTAAAGGCTATTTTTGATTGCGTCCCTTTGTATTTTTGAATATAATACATTTGCCTTGCTATTTGGGGATTTTCTTTACAGAACTGGAAGAAGTGAAAATTTTGCCATATAAAAATACTCTTCTTTGTCCGGTTGAGTGATTTTCTTAAGTTAAATGTTCTAATTTTCAGAGTTCTAAACAAATATTGCACACTAAAGAAATCCAAGAAGTTCTGTTTATCTCTGTAAGATGGAGAGAATACCTGTGCAACATTGTATAATTATATGTAGATTTTGAATTTTAACTCTAGCTTGCTCTAGGATGAGCTTACAACTCTTGTTTAGAAAATGTTTCAAATCTTGGAGAGTTGGGCAGAAAGATTGAGTTCACTCTCTTCAACTAATTCTATGACAATTTGTGTGTGAACTAATTCTACGACAATTTGTGTGTGTATGTTGCATTAGTATGATTGTTTGCCTAGTAGCTTTTCAATATTCTTTTACCAAATTGACAATCATGTTTTATAACTATATCAAGTCATTACATAGGAAGTTAGTAAATACATAAAAATTGAGTCATACATTCACACATACACATACATACACATTTTCCCAAACACAATAATGAGTAAATCTTGTCACATAAACTGCTTTGAATATACCTTATTTTTTCACCTACACATCCCATAGGCATTTGGACTATAAACCTACATATAATTGTATGTAATATAATAATTATATTTATTTATATATAATATAATTTATATTTATATAAATATAAATATATATAGAATATAGAATATAATTAATTATATTTAATTATATATAATAATTATCTTTATAATAAATTAAATAATTTTCTTATATGCAGGAGAAATAATTTTCTTAAAAAAGTGTAGGGATGGATGACAGAGACAGAGATTGTATAACAGGTTGTCAGCAAATCACCACAAGAATGCTGTGTACTCTAGAGAAATCATGACCTTGTCTACAGCTCAATTTTGGACTTCTAACCTTCCACACAGTGAAACAAGGCATTCTTGTTGTTTAAGTCAACTAGACTTAACAGCCCTGGGAAACTAAAATGCCTGCTGGTGAACATTTGGGTTGTTTCCAATATTCAGCTTTTTTTTTTTTACTAAATCTGATTTAACTGATAGAGTAAATGGTTTTGTACAGACATAACTTGTTCATTTCTCCTGAATAAATGTCTAGGAAAGGAAATTTCCAATCCATAAATATGGGATAACTTACAATTTCTCTAATTTTTTTCAATAATATGAGTTTCAGTGTCTTTAGGTGATTTTGGCTTCTTTTGTTGAATTATTAAATATTGTATTCTTTTGACAATATTTTTAATGGAGTAATTCTCTCAGTTTCAATTTTGATTTGAATATATAGAAATATACTTCACTTATGTACATTGCTTTCATAAGTATTCCCTAGAAATTTCTATGTGCAGAATCATGTACCTGACAGTAATGACAGTTGTACTTCTTTGCAGATCTGGATGCCTTTAATTTCTTTAATTTTTAATGTTTATTCATTTACTTTGTAGCTTTTGCCTTCTTTTATATTTTATTGTTCTACTTTTCACTTTTATGGGTATATAAACCTGGGTTTTACATTTTTTACAGTGTGTTAGGTGATAGGAATCTCCAGTAAAAGACTAAATAGAAAATTTTCATCAACTTTGTGATGATTTGTCTTTTGGTACTTCAAGTTTCTTGTCTGTTTTTATGTTTCTCTCTTCTCTCCTTCTGTGACTCCAGCTACACATGTGTTGATATGCTTCATCATACCCCACAGGTCTCTGAGGCTGTGTTTATTTTCATTCATTCAATTTACTTTTATTTTGTTTTGTTTTTTGTTGTTGTCATATGGGAGAATTGTTATTAATATAATTTCAAGTTGAAAGATTCTTTTCCTAATCATCACAATCTGCTCTTGATTCCTGCTAGTCAATTACACACTTCAGTTTTTGTGCCATTATATTTTTTAACTACAAAATTTCCAATGATGCTTTTATATATTTTCGTTCTCTTTGTTGAGATTCTCCATTTGATGTAATCATTTTTGTACTTTCCTTTACTATTTTTTCATTTTATGTTTGTATCATTTTGCTTTTTGTTTTATTGTTCCATTTTTATTCTAATAACATATTTAGAGCCTAAAATTTCTCATTTTAACCACCTTCAATTATACAATTCTGTGGTGTTAGTTATGTTATACCATTATCAACACTACCAATTGCCAATTTATTAAAAGTTTTCCTTCACTCAAAAGGGAAGTTCCATATTAATTACATTTCAGCTCTCCATCGCCAACCAGACATGGCTTCTGGTCACTTGACTAGGTTTCTGCCTCAAAATTTTCCATATTCTCATGGTTTCAAATGACTGTGTTTATTAATATTTTGCTTTTTGTACCTGCTTTATTTACTTAACATATTCTTCAAGGTTTTTCCATGGTTTAGAATGTATCAGAACTTCATTCTTTTTAATGGTTGAATAATATTCCATTGCATGCATATACATTTTGTTTATCCATTCATCTCTTGATGGATACTTGTGTTGCTTCATCTTTTGACAATTTTGAATAATACTATTATGAATTTAGGTGTGCCTATTCTGTTTGAGTACCTGCATTCTATTGTTTGGGGAACATACCTGGATGTAGGGTTACCAAGTCATATGGTAATTCTATACTCAACTTTCTGAGGAACCTCCAAATTGTTTTCCATAACAGCTGCATTATTTTACATTAAAATGAAAATTGAACAGTGTTCCTATTTCTCTACATCCTTTCCAACATATATTACTTTCTGTTTTTCAATCATACTATTCCAGGGAGTTTGAAATGGTGTCTTCTAGTTTTGATTTGTATTTTCCTAATGGTTACTGATGTTGATGATGATAGCTGGGTAGATAGAAAGACACTCAACATACCTCTTTAGCTAAAAATAACTGGTATAGTCTTCAACAACTAGGAAAAATGTGTTTTGGGGGCGGTCACTTTATTCAAGCAGCCTTGAAGCTATTTTAAGCATAAGGAGACCTTGTTGAAATAGTTTGCTGTTGGTCCAATCTGAAGGGCTTACTCTCTATTATCAGAGACCCTCCCTTTCTCTATTTGCAGGGATGAAACATCATGTGAACTAATATCAGCATCTTCCTCCCTTTTAAAGAACAAGATCAAAAGCCCAATTAGCCAGTAACTAGAGGGACCTATTAAAAAAAGCCAGGATATGTTGACCAGTTTTTGCTCCTCCATTTTTTGTCCTCTTCTAGATTCTGGCCATTTCTTTGTCTATTTTTGGTTATAGATGCCCAAACTATCCTTTCTAATCCAAACTATTCTTGGAAAGTTTTTTCTTCAGTTCCTTGTTGATGCATCCTTAATAAACTCATCTTTTCACCAACATAATGGTTTCTCTGTTTAATTCAGGACCAGGCAGGTCTGAGTAAGACTGTGTTTCAATGCTATAAATGATATTTCCACATACTTGCTTGGCATTTGTATATTTCTTTGTAGAATGTCTATTAAAATCGTTTGTCCATTTTTCAATTGGTTTTCCTTTTCTTGTGTTGTATGATTTCTTTACATATTATCAACATTAAACTTTCATCAAATATATCATTTCCAAATATTTTCTTCTATTCTATGGGTTGGCCTTATACTTTTCCTGATAAAGTCTTTTGATGCACAAAAGTTTTAAAAAAATCTGATGAAGTTTATATATATAGTAGCTAGTGCTTTTGTTGTAAAGTGTAAGAAATAATTACCTATGCACGATCTTGAAGATATTTCCTTATGTTGTCTTCTAGGAATTTTATACTCTTCATTCTTACATTTAGGTCTTCGATCATGTTGATTAATATTTGTATATGGTGTGAGGTCAAAGTCCACACACTTTCATTTATTTATGAATATTCAGTTTTCACATACCATTTTTTGAAGATGCTACTTTTTCTCATTGAGTGAACTTAGCACACTTGTAAGTAATCTGATGTTCATAGATAAATTTCTGAACTCTCAATTAAATCCTATTGGTCTATGTATCTCCCCTTATACCAGTATGACATTGTTTTGATTTTAGCTTTGTGATAAACTTTAACATTTGGAAGTATGAGTCCCAACAATTTTGTTTCTCCTGGCCAAAATGGTTTTGGCTATTCAGGGTCCCTTAGCCTTCCAGATAAATTTAATTATTGGATTTTGCATTTCTTCAAAGAAGATAGTTGGAATTATGTTTGGTATTGCAATGAATCTGTGGTCACTCTGGGTCATCTCAACTTTAAAATATTTAGTCTTTCAATCCATGAACACAGAATATCTTTCCATTTATTAAGGTCTTCTATAATTTCTTTCAACCATGAATTGTAGGTTTGTGTGTACACATCATTTACATCCTTGGATAAATTTATTCATAGATATTTGGTTATTTTAGTTATTACTGTAAATGGGTTTTTTCCTTTACTTCTTCATCATATTGTTCATTACTACTGTATACAGTTTTTGGGGGGTGCATGGTCCAGAAATTGAACCGGGTCTCCCGCATGAAAGGCAGGCATTCTAACCGCTGAACTACCTGTGCACCCTTCACTACTGTATACGACACACCACTGGTTTTTGCATGTTGATCTTGTACCCTGACACGTTGTCAAATTAATTAATTAGCTCTCATACCATTCTTGCAGACTCTCCAGGATTTTCTATATCTAGGGTTACGTCATATGAAAACGTAGAAAGTTTTATTTCTTCTTTTCCAATTTGGATATCTTTAACTTCTTTCTCTTGCATAATTGTTGTAGCTAGAACTTCCACTCCAGTGTTGAATAACATGGTGACAATAGGCATGATTTAGAGGGAAAGCTGTCAATCTTTCACCATTGAGCATGATGTTAAGGGTAAGTTTTTATAGATGCCCTTTAGCATGGTGAGGAAATTTCCTTCTGTTCCTAGTTTTCTGAGTGTTTTTATCAAGAAGCTGTGCTGGATTTTGTCAATTGTCTTTTCTGTGTCAATTACATGGGTGTGTGTGTATGTAAATTTTTCTATTAATGAGATGTGTTACATATATTGATTTCCTTAAATTGAGCCATCCTTATATGCATGGAATAAATCTCACTTGGTATATAATTATTTTGATATGCTTTTGATTTGGTTTGCCAGTATTTGGTTGACGATTGTTCCATTTTTTGAATGCAGGATAGTGGTCTATAATTTTCTTTTCTTGTGATATCTTTATCTAGCTTTGGTTTTAGATTGGTGCTGGCATTATAGAATGAAGTAAAAAGTGTTTCCTTTCATTTTTGGAAGAATTTGAGCAGGATTGCTGTTAATTTTTCTTAGAATGCTTGGTAAATGAGGCCATCTAGTCCTGGAATATCTGTATTTGGCAGATTTTTTTTTATTACTGATTAAATTGATTTGCTTGCCTTTGGTATGTTGAGATATTTATTTTTGAGTCAGTGTAGGTAGTTTGTGGGTTATTAAAAATGCTCTGTATTATTGAGATTATCTAAATTTGTTAGCATAATATCCTCATATGCCTTTCTATTTCTGTGGCATCTGTAATGTATCCTCTTTCATTTCTTGTTTTAGTAACTTGCATTTCTCTTTTTTTCTCTGTCAGTCTACCTAAAGGTGTGTCAATTTTATTGGTTCTTCCAATAAATAAGAATCAACTTTTGGGATTCTTTATTCTTTCTGTTTTTTTTTTTAATTCAGTTTCATTTAACTCCATTCCATCTGTGTTATTTCCTTCCATATGCTCATTTTGGATTTAGTTCACACTCCATTTTCTTCAGGTATAAGACTTTGTCTCTGACTTGAGATTTTTCCTCCTTTTTTAAATGTAAACATTTATAGCTATAAAATTCTCTTTATAGCCTTTGCTACATCTGTTAACATTTGATATGTTATATTTTCATTTTCATTTGTCCAAAGAGATTTCATAAATTCCCTTGGGCTTTCTTCTTTAACCAAATGTTTTTTTATTTGTTTGTTTGTTTTTAAAAAGTGTTGTTTAATTTCCACATATTTGTGAGTTTCCAGTTCTCCCTCTATCATTGATTTCTAGCTTTATTGCACTTTAGTTAGAAAAGATATAATATTTAAACTTTTAAAATTTGTTGAAGGGGTACAACAAGTTCAGTGGTGTAATTTTCACCTGCCATGCAGGAGACCTGGGTTCAATTCCCTTTCCATGCACTTCCTCCACTCCCCAAAACAACAAAGAAACAAAAGTTCAACACATGGTGCTACAATAGTGGGATACTCACATGGAAAAATAATAAAATGTGACCCTGCCATACAGCGTACAAAAAAAATCTGTTGAGTCTTTCATTATTATGATTTTCCTGTAGAATGAACCATGTGCACTAGAGAAGAATGTGTATTCTGCTGCTGATTGTTTCTTGCTCTCCTTTCCCTGTCTATAAACAGCTTTGGTTTGCAGGAGAATTTCTAGAATGCTGATCCAGATATGAGCGTCCTAGTTAAGTATTTCAAACTGCCATCAGATGGACAAGTACTGACATACAGACACCCCAGTATGTTGATAAGTACTACTCTACCTTCTGTGGAACAGTTCCAGAGATTCTCAGTGAGAGCACAGGTTGTCTCCATATCATATCAGGGAGGATATCAGGGAAGAGGCAGCAAGAATGTCATGAGCTTGTTCTACCAGTATTAAATGATGTATTCCTGACACAGCAATCACTCCGTTACAGCAAACCTCTAATGTTTTGTCAGAGCTCTGGAAAAGATGGCTCTGCAGCTTTCAGTGTATGGGCATATTGTTGGAATTAATGAAGAGAGCTAATTATGAAAAAAGCAATGAATCTTTATGAATAAATTCATAATCTCTGATTGCATAATGAATTTACTGTTGTTTTAATAGAATAGAAGCTACCAAGAAATAATAAGACATAGTTGGCAGTTGTGGTGCTCATTGAATTCTCAGATAGAATGTAAGCTTATATATTTTTAATATAAATAGTACAAGAGAAAAGCATCATAAAATTAATTTAATATATATATTATTTATATAATCACTCAGGAATTAAATTTGAGTGTTAAATTTTCCAGATTATAATGTCATACAATAATTTATATAAATTTCATTATGAGCCAGTGACATAGGTAGAGTATGCTTGATTGTTTACATTTAGCACAAGAAAGAAAAAAATATCTATTGTGATGATAAAAAATACTTATTCCTTCCACCCTCCAATGTTCTGGAGCAGCTAGAAGGAAAGATCTAAGATACTAGTATCGTAGTCCGTGAAAAACTCTGGGATCTCCTATAACTGCTTTGAAAACTATTGCTGTTTTTTTCTTAGCTTTGTGTTTATGTTATATTATACAATAAAAACATTTAAAAAAGCGCCTTTCCCTTCATTTGTTAGCCATGCATACAAGGAAACAATTGGTAGGGCCCAGAGGGTAGAACATGTAACTAGTGTGCCTGATAGACTTTCTTTGGTGAGGCACAAACTGGATATAAGTTGGTGATAAGTACATGACAGGAATTGAGTGAAATATATAAATATAGAAATGAATATATATTCATTTTTATATTTATATTTATATTTTTATATTTCAGGGGGATCAAGGATATGATTTCTGGAACCAGACTGTTTGGGTTTGAATCCTAACCCATCTACATACCTCACACTGACTCAGTTTCCTTAAGTGTAATATTGATAATTATAGTTAATATAATGTAATAATAAGTAAAAATGATAATATTTAATATATATTAGCCATTATTATTGACAGGGTTTTATAGAGCATTGTATCCTCATTCCCTCCAGCTATGACTTGTTTTCCTGAAATTAGAAAACATATGTACATTGTTGATGCCAAAAGGAACTTCTTAGCACTTTTGTGGTTTTTTACCATGATCTCTTGTTAATATTTATCTTTTCTATCTTTCATTAAGTTTAAAAATGTCTACTTCTTAAATTTATGACTTTAATTTATTCCTCCGGTCTCCAATAAAAGCATATTATGCACTTGAAAAGCAGATATGTCACTTGCTTCAACACTCAGTACTTGTTCCCTTTCCCCTGTGCACTTGGTTTTCTCTTTCTTCCTCTCGTCTTCCACTTGAGTACTGTTCTTCTCTGTTCAGATGTTGAGACATATCCATGGGTACCATACATCCACAATTTGAAACCTTATGCCAATTAAAATGGCAAGAACTCTATTTTTTCCTTTATTTCTCTAAAATTAAATGGAATGATTACACTAACTCTGGTTTACTGGTTTCCTTTTTTGACTTGTTTGTAGATACAAAAAATATATAGCAAGTAGCCCTTCCTATGAACTCAGACCCTCCTTGCCCTACTATGATCCAGTAAAATTCACATGGCATTAAGCAGTGTCCCAGAAGAGAACAGCTGCCATTAAGAAACATGCACAAATCACAAATGTCCCTTCACCTCTAAGTTATATTTTTAGTTGGCTTATTTCAAAATTATAAAACATTTTTGTTACCTATTTTTCCATCTGGTTTAATCAACAGAATGAAAAACAAACCAGTTGGACTATTCCAGACAAATTGTTGTCCTATGCTTGGATACAGTTGGACTTGGCTTCACTGTGCTTCTCAAAGCCACTGATCTAAAAGATAGATATGATCTAATTTATAACCCCAAATTGTGAGGAATGAGTCAATTCTCACAGAATGAAATTTGGTTTGATTCAGCAATAAATGTTGCACCCAAGGGTTATCCAAATTCTAACTACAATAGACATTGTTTCATGATGCACAGCTCATATATTCTCCTGAGATTTCTATAAGGGCTAACATAGTGCCTTGCCAGAAGGCATATCTTTGACTGGATAAACAGATATATGCTCTCTTCTTTAATGAGATAGATATAAAAAAGGCATGGAAGTAGATAACATGAAAAGTTTATACATATATAGCATAAAACCCAGGAAGAGTTTTTCATAAACCAGTATAAAATATAGGGTAGAAATGAGAGTTTGTGACAATTTATACCCATAGACATTTTCTAGTAATATCTACAGAAATGGGAAAAGTGTAAACAGGACATTTTTCTCCTCTGGATTTCAGTAAGATAGATTGTTGTATCCTTGATGTCCTCTAAAAGCTGGGAGAGGTGCAATGGTGGCTCAGTGACAGAATTCTCACCTGCCAAGCCAGAGACCCGAGTTCTATTCCTGGTGCCTACCCATGATAAAAGAAAAAGCAAACAAAACATTGCTTTGGAACGGTGCACCTGTGGTTCAGTGGCAGAATTCTAGCCTGCTGTGCCAGAGACCCGGGTTTGATTCCCAGAGCCTGCCCATGTGAAAAAAACAAAACAAAACAAAAAAATTCTTAAAAGCTGGGAAAGAATCAGCAACCAACATTATCCAGTAAGTAGGGAAAAATAAAACATTTTCATAAAGTTTACCTTCATTGAATATCTCATCAGATAATTTCAGTGTTTATATAAATGTATTTACTAAAGGAATGAAAGTATGCTTTAATGAATCAATTTATAATATTTAATCATAAATATTGAATGAATTAGTATTCTGTCCTATTAAAATAGTAAATGAAAATAAATGACAGATTAATTTTTGAAAACCATGTATATAACTGATGGACATGATTTTGGTGCCTTATGCTTCTCCGCACTGAGTGTTTGTGTTTATTATTTGAATGTTGATTAAAAAAATCAACAAAATACAAAGAGAAGATATGAAAAGATGAAAAAGGGAAAACTATCAAGTTAAATTGTACTGCTAATTCTTCAAGGGAATTTATAATAAATAGCATTTAAAAAGATTGCTGTATCACTTTCTCTGCTCTCAACTCTTCTGGATAGCTTAGCTATTGACCTCCCAAGTGGGGAAATCTGGACAAAAGTGAGACTAAAATGGATCAGAGGCCTGAAACTTGGAAAGGGAGGGAGGGTGTATATTATGGGAGTCAGCACCATGAGCTTGATTGGATATGAAAAATAGAATCAGGTTAGCTATGGGATAATGGAAAATTTGTCATTGCTAGATACTACTTAGACTGCATTCAAGAAAGTAGAGGGATCTTATGTGTCACAGAATGAGGCAAATGTTTTGGAAACAGGCAGTTTTGGGTTTGAATGCCAGTTCTACTCATTAATGGTTTTGTGTTCTTATAAATTTTCATTTTTTTTTTTACCATTTTTCACATATGTAAGCCAAGAAACAGGGAATAAAATAATCTCTAGTTCCAAAAATTTGAATTCATGTTCATAGCACACATAAGGCCAACAACTGAAGTTAATTTATCCTCTCCATATTACTTAAGAATAATCTTTAATGGTTTGTGACGGTGTGGATACTATTTCATAGAAAAAATCCTAACCTTTTTCATGTGATTGATATTTTGTTCTATAACTAATGAGCTATACAAACCTGGATGCATGGCAGACTAAATAATACAGGTGTGAAGGAATTTCTTCTGACACATTTAACTGAAAATCCTAATCTGCATATAGCTCTCTTTGTGTGTTTTCTTTTTTTTAATCTATTTCATCATGCTGGTTGGTAACTGGGTTTTTATCATCTTAATCTGGTTAAATTCCCAACTTCATACTCATATATAGTTCTTCCTTAGCAACCTCTCTTGCTAAGAGGCCACTTGGATGGTGGCTACTCCACTGTTCTTGCTTTTAAGATGTTGGTAAATTTTCTGTCAGGACATAAATCTAGCATAACTTTTGCCTGTGTTCTACAGAGTTTCTTTTTTGCGGTCTATGTAACCACAGAGGACATCTTGCTATCAATCATGGCATATGAACATTATATGGCAATTGCTTATCCTTTGTTGTATAAAGTCATTATGACTCAAAGCATTTGTACTCAGATGGTCCTTACCTCTTTCTGTGACACATAAAATCCCTCTACTTTCTTGAATGCAGTCTTACTTGGGTGGGCTTATTAATTCCCTGACACACATCATTAGTTTGTTCAAGCTAGACTTCTGAGGTCCTAACATTGTGAATCATTACTTCTGTGATATTCCCCCTCTTCTGAGGCTCTCTTACTCTGATGCTCACACCAATAAGATGCTGCTTTTGATCTTCTCTGGAGTCATTGCCACATTCACTTTCATTATCATCATGGTCTTTTTATATCTGCATCATCATTGCTATTCAAAGAATCCACTCAGCTGAGGGGAGGTGCAAAGCCTTCTCCACCTGTGCCTCCATCCTGACTGCTCTGACATTATTCTATGGGTCTCTGACTTTAGTTACATCCAACCAAGTTCCCTGTGTTCCCTGGAGCAGGAGAAGGTCTCTGCTTTGTTTGTATGTTGGTGGTCCCCATACTAAATCTGCTGATTTATAGACTGAGGAATAAGGATGTGAAAGATGCAACAAAAAGGGTAATATGGTGGAAGAGAACACACACTTAACTCAGTCATGTATGTCACTTTGCTAACTGTTCTTGATTGCTAGCTGCCAGAATACAACACACCAGAGATGGATTGGCTTTCAGTAAAAGGGGATTTATTTAGTCAATGTATAGTTCAGAGGAAAGGCATCTAACTTTCAGCTGAGGTTCTTTCTTACATGGGAAGGCACAGGGTGATCTCTGTGGGTCTTCTCTCCAGGCCTCTGGGTTCCAACAACTTCCCCAGGGTGATTCCTTCCTGTATCTCCAAAGGTCTAAGCTGACCTGCGAGTGCTGAGATGAGGTATGCTGAGCTGCTTAGGCTGTGCTATGTTGAGCTCTTTCATTTAAGCACCAGCCAATTAAATCAAACATCATTCATTGTAGCAGGCACACCTCCTAGCCGACTACAGATGTAATCAGCAACAGATGAGCTGCAAGTACCATTGGCTCATGTCACCACAACAGAACTAGGCACCTTCACCTGGCCAAGTTGACACCTGAACCTAACTACCACACTAACCTAACTTAAACTTGCAAAGTTATCAGAGACTTTCTTAGTCTTTCTCATTATGGATTTAAAAGAATTTGATATCATTCAAGTCAAAAAAAATACAATAGGGATACATCAAATGCATTGATGCCTCAAGGAAAAGTTGTCGTTTCTCTTGGGTTAATTTTCTTAGGGGTCACTAATTAATTGTCTTCAAGTACAAGTGTATCTTCTACTTTATATTTGAACTTGCTCTTCTAAAGGGTATACCACAAAAGTAGTCAATACACAAAGGTACTCATTCTGCACATTTCTGTTTAGCACTTTTATTGTGCCAGTTGCTACATGATCCAAACCTAATGAGGTATAGTTATGGAGTGAAAGTTGTTAGAGAAATAGGGAACAGAGGAATAAGAGAAATGGGAAAGCCTTTTTAAAAATAATATATATATACATATGTATATGTATGTATATGATTTTGACTCTAGCATGTTATTTTTAAGAAAAATAAGGAAGTAGGAAATAAGGCCACAAGTTCTTTATGACCATATGTGTGATGAAACTTTAAAGCCAGGGTAGTATATTTAAAGACTCCCTCACTGGGGATGTCATCTTAAAAATTTGAAAGGAATAAAAGTGCTTTCTCAAAATTCTATTCAACCAGAAGAAAATTTAAAAATATATGTGGGTAAAGAAAGAATTACAAATGAAAAAAACTGATTGATTCTATTGCTAGCAGACCATATAGTAATAAAAAATGCTAAACAAAGTTTTAAGTTGAAGAAACAGGGGATTGAATGAAGCGTAATACCCACTAAGATAAATGTGTGAAAAATAGTAAAGGATATTGAATGATTAAAGCAACACCAAAAATGATTTCCTAAGGGAACTGTAAAACATGAACAGAAATATAAATGGACAGAAGTAAAATACAGAGCTGAAAGAGCAAAAAGGACAAAAGGGAATGAATGGATTAAAGTTGACCCGACCCGCGGGACAGTTGAACCTGGACCTGAGGGAGGGAGCGAGAACAAATGGGACAAAAGACAAAGAGAATGGAGACAAGACAGGATTCTGATCAAGTCTCAATTTATTGAGGGCAAATCCAGGGTATTTATCCAACGGGACAGGGGAAGTGCCTTGTATCAGGCGTTAACAGGTGATAGGCATTGCACAGTGGCTAGGCCAATCCGCAGAAACTAAGATAGCAAAGGCGGACCAGCCGAGGCTAGTCAGCAGATTTCTGGGCAGAGCAGAGCAGACATGAGAAAATAGAAACTTTACTTGAGATAAAAACTTAACTTGAGTTAGTATTCAAGATGGTGTTGGACCACAAGGTGGTCAATAGATGGTGTCAGACACCAAGATGATGGCTGGTACACTGCGGGTGCCATAAGCGGCTTCCCACATAAAGTGATGTAAATTTCTTCTTTTTTTAACTGTGGTAAAACTACTTATTCTAAAAAGCATCTAATAGGAGGTATAGTGCATTCGTAGAGAAACCAATAAAATAACCAATCTAACTATGTAGCTAAAAACATAATAAAGGAAAGTAATTTAATAATACACCATTAATTCAATAGTATGCAAAAAGGAAGAAAAAAGTCCAGAAGGGGAAACATAAATGGGGAGATGAAGGTGTCATCTAAAGATGACAATTACATGTGAAAACATTTTTCAGGTAGATCAAGGTATCTCAACTTCAGTATTATTGATATTTTGGGCTGGATGATTCTTTGTCATAGGAACTGACCTGCACAATACAGGATGCTTAACATTAGATGCTAGAAGCACACCCTGTTCCTTGGTGTGACAGTAAAAATGTCTACACGCACTGTCAAAAATACAGTATGGGGAAAAATTGTCCTGGTTGAGAAACACTGGGGCAGATTAGGAAAATAAACAAACAACAACCACAAAAGGCAAGACCTAAGTATATGATGCCTATGACATACAAGGATACAGATAGATTGAAAATAAACAGATGGAAAAATTACACTACGCTAATGTTGCTTAAAGAAAGCTGTATAACTCAATTAATACCTGACAAATTAAACATTTAGAGAAAAGAACAGGCCAATAAACATCAAATCACAGCAGAATCAACTTAATTGAACATATTGAAATGCATCCAAATATATGACTCTGTACAGAAAACATTCTTTCAAATTCACATGGAACATTTGCAAATGTTTGATTGTATATTGTGCCGTAGAACAAGTTTCAATAAATGAAATCATTTAGGTATGTTTTCTTACACAGTAGAATTTGACTTGATGTAGACAACAGAAATTCAAGAACAAGTCTGTCTACAAAAGCTTGGAAATTAAGTAACGTATGTATTAACAAGCTATGTATTAGAAAAGATAAGTCAAAATGCAAATTTTAAAATATTTTGAAGTCAATCAAACAAAAAATAAATGAAAATTATGTAATAAAATGGCAGAAAAATAAAATAGATATAGAATGTATAATGGAATGAAAAAATATTTTTTCTTACAATATAATTTTGTGTTTAGAGAATCCAAGAGAATCTTCCAAAGCGTAATAATGAATAACCCAATTTTGACAAGGTCAATATGCAAATATCAAGCCAATTTCTATGTCCTGGCAAAAGTAATTGTAAACTGAAATTTTAAAATATATCAATTTAATGGCATAAAACCACATGAAATAACTAGAAATCTAACGAAGGATGTGTCAGACCTCTATATTGAAAACTATAAAATATTTTCAGTCTAAGAACTTCATCTATTCTATGAGACCAAAGGAAGAGAAGTTTGTTTTGTCCAGAATCTAAATTTTCTGCTACACATAATCTACCTCAACCTATCCGGGTTGATCATTTAAACAACCCTAATACAGTGAGCCCAGAATGGTAATGAGGGTTTATAATCGTGTACAGATTAATGTAATGCCTAGACCCATCTCAGAGTTTGTTGAGCAGATGATTTTAAAATATTGGCAAAGTCCCTTGAAGGATGGGAGAAAAAATATGGAACTATACCACCAAGGAAACCCCTGACTCTGTCTCAAATATTATGGAATATTTGAGTCAGTAGGCCAAAGTCCTTGATCTTGAGTCTTGCTCTTGTGAAAATTCTTTATGTAGCAGAAATGCCTACACAGCCTACCACAGAAATGTCTAAGTGTTACTTCCAGAGGACCTCTAGTGCTGCTCAGATGTGCCCTCTCTTTCTCTAATCCCAACTCTACAAGTGAAATCATTATCCTCTCCCATGCATGGAACGTGACATCCAGCGGTGAAAGTCTCCCTGACAACATGAAGTATGACTCCCAGGGATGAGCCTGGTCATGGCACCATGGGATATGCCTTTCTGATCAAAAGTGGGAAAAGAATTGTAAGAAATAAGGCATCAGTGGCTGGAGAGTTCAAATAGTATTGAGAGGCTTCTTTTACACAAGCTCCAGCTAGATATTGCTACATATCATGGTTTGCCAAACCCCAATCAAAACCAGTCATGCCAACCCTAAAGACCCCTGAGGACTTTATCTAAGGTTCCATGAATTTTCCATGCACTATGACACTTTCCAGAGACCTACAACTTCCAGATTGTTTCTTCGGCCAGATAAGTCCTGAAACCAAAAGGGACCAGGCCCTCCAGAACATCAACTGTTTGCATCTTCCTGTTAGATTTTTCTTTCTCCTACTCATAATTTTAAAATGAAGAACCTTTTATAATTACACTTTAGGCTTTGCACATTCCAATCAGGTGAAGAATAATTTGTGATTCATTCAGAATGGGAGATTGAAACATTTAAGTGGAATTTCAAGTATACAATTCTTTGGATATGCCTTGCATTTCCTAACTTGCAGACCTTTGCCAGGTAAATTTTACTACATAACTCATTCCCATGGAACCATACACTTTCTTTAACCTTTTCTTAGAGATACTGGTAATAGTGTACCTAATTGTACAATTCTTTTTACCAGATCTCCTTATTAGCTTCTTACTATGCTTTCTCTAGTTGTGCTTAACAGAATGTCAGACATATTGCGCTGTATAGGAACTATTTATTAAACAAATGCATATCTATTTAATAATGTTCTGCTCATTCCTTCTACAGTTTTAGGTAGAAATAAATAATGATTTTAACAATTATAAAATGCATAGGTATAAATTAAGTTATTTGTGCACATGTGAACAATTTATAATTATGAATATATGTAAATAACTGTTTTGAACCAAAAACAAATCAAAGAGATTAAGCAGAATAGTCAACAGTAGTGTCCTATACACTGATTTCAGCTCCCTACACAAGATGGCCAACGTAGGCCAAATAGTTTCAAACTGTCGTGTACCCAGAGAAGCCATGTTTTTAAATTCTAATTCAATATTTCTGGGTAGGATCATTTTCATTGTTTCCCTGGAGATGTGACCCACCCAAATGTGGGTGGTACCTTTAGATTTGGTGGTTTTCATTGAGATGTGTCTCCACCCATTCAAGGTGTGGTTGTTTGTTGGAGCCATTTAAGAGGGTACCATTTTGGAAAGAGCCCACAGAGCCAACTGACAAAGATTTTGAAGATGTGGAAGGAAAATGCTCCCTGAGAAGTCTATGAAATGAGGAGAGAAATCTAGCAGATGTCTGAGAGAGAAACCCCAAACTTCATTGATAGTTTCTTTGGAATTAAGGTGTCTTTCTATGGATGCACAACCTTAGAATTGTAAACTTGCAATTTAATAAATGTCCCTTTTAAAAACCATTCTGTTTCTGGTATATTGCATTACAGCAGCTTAACAAACTAAAACACATCATAATCCTAGCTTTGGAGATCTTTAAGGTGCAGCCAAGAGTTATTTCAAAAAGATCTCTCTAGTTGGGTATATCTGATGTTTCCTGTCAGTGTAAAGGGGGTGGTTATTAGAGGAATACTATTTTAGAACTAAGTAGAGGGTAGGGACAGTCTCATTAGCTACTCTGGTTACATTTTCTATATGGTCTGCTGAAAGGGCGAAGGAATTATGTTCAAGGTAATAATACATAGGGCAGAATAAACAGAAGTAGAGATGAAAGAAAGTTATGGTGAAGGAATGACTTTATTGTGAATGGTGTTTAGACATTGCAAGGGTTATAGAAGGAATAATAGACTATGTAGACAGATGATGAAAAGGAAGAGACAATATATAAGATTAGGAAATCCAGGGAGGGATCTTGGGTTCATCTACTTCTTCCAACACCTTGGGTAAAAGCTGTCTACATCAGATGATGTCTACTTCTGGAATACAAGTAAATTTTAGCTTAAGGTTCAAAATAGAAGTGATTTCCCAAGAGCATTAAGTGTATTTTAGTTTTGAAATAAGGACCCTGGGGTCAATTCCTTGTAGTTTTATGACTGCTAAGGTGGGCAGCAAGACTGAATAAGGTCCTTTCAATGTGGGTTCTAAAGCAGTTTTTCTTTGCTGCCTCTTACAGTGTACTAGGTCTCCAGGTTGAAGAATGTGTAAAGTCCATTGTAGAGGAGTTATGGGAAAACTAGCCTAGACTGGCAAATAGTGGAACAGGGTATATGCAATTAGTCCCTTACAATAATTAACAATTTCTGATTGTAATAGTTTGGGGTCCAGTTTAATAATAGAAAAAATACTGTATCTTCCCATTGTGGTTTCAAAAAGAAACAACTGATGTTTTTCCTGAGGGAATAGATCTAATGGCCATCAAAGCTAAGGGAAGAATCTTAGGTCACAGTAGAGAGAAAGATTCAGATAATTTAGCTAATTTAAGTTTTATGAGACCATTTGATATTTATACCCTTCCTGATGATTGATGATTGAAGGGACAGTGAAGTTTTTGGTTTACAGGTAAGACCTTGCCAGATTGCTTTATTCCAGTGAAATGGGTGCCTCAGTTGTTTGAGAGAACAGCAAAACTCCCCAAGGTTGTGCAATCAAGTGTCTAAGAGCTTTTTAGTTACTGTGGTGACAGTTGCATTATGATAAGGAAAGGCCTCTATCAATCCAGAGAATAGACATACAATAACAAGGGCAACTTTTTTTAGTGTGCTCCATTCTCTCAGGCATATTTGGAGCACTGGTAATCACCTGGTGGTTTACAGAAATATATTTCCAAAACAATTTCCATTTTGTGCCATATGTACATTGATAAGAGGCTGGTATGGATAAGAAAAAAAATAAAATCAATAATTTGAGTGAGTTTTCCCTAGGTATTATTACTGATCTATGGCTACCCAGAGGAGAGTATAGTCTACTAAGTTTCAGTATTGTATTCCTATCAAAACACTGCCCTGAATATTCCCTTCCCTTTTATTGAGAAAGCCTACTCCAGAGCAAGAGAGAAGGTGAGCAAAGTTCAAGAGGAAAGAAAGAAGATAGAAGTTAAAAAATAATAAATGATGTAACTATGATAATGATCATAACAATGCCTAATAGAATTGCAACTGCCTGTTCTAAATTAAGAATTTAACATGTATTACACAACTTAGTCTTCAGAACCATTCCCTGAATGACGAATTATTTTTAGTTCATAATTTTCAAACAAAGAGAATAAGCTCCAACCACTTAAATATGTTGTTGATATTACCATAATCCTTGTAATTTTCATTTTAAGTCACTCATTGTCAAGGTCTTTGAGCAGTGAGTATTTGAGTCTAGGTTAAATAGAATATAATTGCTGAGATTACTGGGGAATCTTCATTCATACCATCTAAAGAAACACTTTTGAAGCACTTGTCCCATGTAAGCACATGACTAGCTGTCAGAATAAAAAACTGAATGGGACAGGGTAAATATTTTCCTGGAAAATATTAGGCTCCCTTTCTCAAAAGCAAAGATTACAGAATGATTCTGTGACTCTTAGTCTTAATACTATCAGTCTCAGATTAAATGGTTCTTCCTTATTTATTTTGTTGAAGCTCCTATAATATCTTATATTACTTTCTATACTGCACTTTCCATTTTAACATCTGACTTGCATGTCTGCCTTCACCACTGTGCCTAAGTCCTATAAAGGCAGAAACAAAGTCCATAATTTTTCCCTTTAGTATCCTCATTATGTAATACACTGTGTGGCCCTTTGTAAACTACAATAATACTGCATATTATATATTGGATTTAATGTGCTATGCATTCTATAAAACCCACTGGGTTCCTGGAAATCAAATCATCTTTTTGTTTCAGTGAATTTCATTGTGTATAGGCTTTAGAAAAAGAAAGTGCAGGAAAGTTAGCTAAATTTTTATTTTTCTGAGATAAAAAATGGTGTATTAATGACAGAAATGTTAGAATATTCTGGGAAATTTAGGAGAGAGTTTAAAACTAGTGACAATGTGGATTATAGAATATGTGACGATCTGTGTCAAAGGTCAACATCAATGATGGAAACAAAGGCTGGATGGAAATCCTGAAAAGTGATGTCTGGTGTCCGGTGCATTGGAGGAGAGAATAAACATCTTTAGGCCACAAATGTTTACTTCTTGAAGCAGCTGATTGAGGCCAGTCTACAGTGTCCTGAGCACTAGGCTTTCTAGTGGTTATTCATAAACATTTATTCATATTTAGAGGAGAAAAAAGGTACAAGAAGACAGATTTACTTTTTGTCTGGTTTCAGGTCAGAACCTCATAACATCTTTTCTTAAACATTTTCCCATTTCTTTGTCTAATTTTTCAGTAAAATTTATCTAATTACTCTATAAATGCCTAACATTCAGCATATAAACAGATTTATTACATTGGTTAGGGTCATGGTAGGGATGAGGACAATGCAACAAAATTTCATTTACTTTATTTCACATTTCAAATTTCATAGTAATTTGCTATGAAACATTATTACTAATATTAACTTACTTGTATGACATAGTAAATGTAATATATCTCTATATCAGGGCAATGAAATATTCCTTATTTCTCTCATCAGTGTAAGTTTTCCCAGTAAGTGGCCCACAAGTCTCAAGCTGTACTGAACTGTAGAGTCTTACTGGGCACCTTCCCTTTAGCAACCTAAGATGCAGCTCATAGGGAATAAGCCAGGAATGAAAGAATCACATACATATTGTAAATTAAAAGGTAGTAGGCAGAGAATGCAAATAAAAAGTATATAGAGACCAGAAAGAGCAAGAAGGAGGAACAGTTTTCATTAGAAAATGGCACCTGCAAACTAGAGAATCTCTTATCCTGAGGAAAAGATAATGGATTAGTTTTGTTCTTTTTTATTATTGTTTGCTTTACTCTCTTGTTATTCAGATGCACATAATCTTAATTAAGATTAGGAATAATAGAGTTTAAGATTACTCTCTCTTATTACACCCTAGAATTTTAGGATGTTGGCTTTAAAATATATTATGAAAGAAAACAAAACAATAGCAACAAAACTGGACATGTATCTTGCATACTAGATTTGCACATATTCATTCAATGTGTTCCAGTTTGCAGCTGGACCAGAGGATCGAGGTGGCTTCTAAATCTTGAAATAATTTTGGTTACAAATGGAATCCCCCAGATAAAAAGAGCAAGGGACTCTCACTACGTTAGTGGGATTAATCTTGCATAATTTCTCTGGTCTTCCTGATCTCCAGTGATCCCTTTTTGGGTGATTTTTTAATAGCCTATGTGGTTATCCTCATGGGAAATAGGCTTATTATCATAATAACTAGGGTTGATCCCTCCTGCATTTTTTCTTGGGCACATTTTCTCCTTGGAAATATGTTATGTATTCATCACTGTCCTCAGTTTACTAATAGATCTTTGCAGACAAAATAGAAATATTTCCTTTGTGGCCTGGGATACTCAAATGTATTTCTTTCTGATTTTCAGGACCACTAAGTGCTGCATTCTGACTGCAATGGCTCATGACAGTTGTGTGGATATTTGCAAACCATTACTCCCTCCTCTTATTATGAACAACAAACTGTGTATCCAATTTGCAGCTGGCTGTTGGATTGGTGGAATTCCAGTACAAATAGGGCTCACCTACTAGATATTCTCTCTACACTTGTGTGCACCCAACCAAAAGAACCACTTCTTTCTATGGCACGCTTCATACTTCAGCTAGCCTGTGGGGAAATTTTTATGATAGAAAGATATACTATATGGTTGATGTGCTAGCTGTTACTATTATGGTAGTACTGTTTGTTGGATCATACAAGAAAATAATTTCATCCTGAAACTACCATCAGTAGCTGGGCAAGCCATGGTCTTTTTCAGCTGTTCTCTCCACTTCATAGTTCTGATTTTACTCTTTGGATCAGGCATCATTAGGTATCTGAGATCAAGGTCCAATCATTCAGCAAGAATGGGCAAGCTTCTCTTTCTTTCTTATACTATGTGACGCCAATGATTAACCCCTTAATATATTGCTTGAGTAACAAAGATGTCATGGTGCTGTAGAGAAAATCCTTACCAAAATGGATTCTGGTAAAACTATAAAAAATACTTTATAAAAGATACATATTTTTAAATTTATCACATAGCATTCTCCATATATTAATTTCAGTTATTTCTCCAACACACCAAGAAATAAAATTATTCTGAGTGATCTCATATTTTTGCCTAAATATGAAATCAACTCTGCTTTTATTATCAAACAGTAAATTAATTCCAATCCTTAAATTTTGTTGTGAAGAAAAAGCAAATTATCTATGAAACTCAATCTACCATTTTAAACTATTTTAAATGCTCCATTGAAGTCATCAAATGTTTCTATTGTTTCTGTTGTTTTTAAGATCCCATAATATTGCTTACTTTTACTTGTTATAAAAGATATTTTCCAGACTTCAATACATTCTCTGGAAAATAATAGACATCTAATAAATTTTGTTAGTTTGAAATGGTGACTATTAGTAAAGTTTAAGTTATTCATGGTTTTCCTTTTCCCATGATAAATAATTAGATTATTATCTGGTACAATTATGTAAAGAAGGAAAGGAGGAAGGAAAATAAAGTTATTTGAGTAACTGACACAATGAGTTTCATATATAACTATTAAAATTTCAACTCCAGAATGCATGGGAGTCACTTTTCTTGGTTCCTCATCCCTTTATCTTGAGGCAGAAATCCAGTTTTTTTCTTTTTTCATGCAAACCTAACTCCACAAGGTATTAATGACAAAAAATAATCTTTCTGAAGGCTATATATAAAGATGAGATGGGATAAATTTTAATGTTAAAGAAGCACAAAATACAATAAAAGCCATCTTATTCATCTATATCCTCCTTGCATCATTTTTTTCAACAGATAATCCCAAACTCTATAATCCTCCTCAATCCCTCTTCCCAGGCTTTTTGATGCTTCAGCCATGTTCCTCACAATGCTCCTTTCAAAAGGCACAACTTTTATTGCCTCCAGCTTCCCCATCATCCTCCTCAATATTCATCATCAAATTTTCTTGGAAGTAATGAGAGTGTATATATAACATGATTTCCCTCCAGTTATTCCCTGATGTAGTAGCACAACTAAAATAAAATAAACAAAATAATCTTAAAATTTTAAAGATCCTATCTGTATCCAAGTATTTTTTAAAAAATAGCTTTCTCTTTTGTATCATTGCCAAAAGAAATTCCCCAAATATCATTGTAGATGACAGCAATCTTAAATTGTGTTTAACAGAGTTGTGAAACACATTTTGGAGAGATTAATTGTTTATTGACAATGTCACGCCTGTAACTGCCTCCTAGTCTGATATTATCATGGTTGGCTGTACTGTTTGGAATATGGAAACTGAAATATCCCTTTCAACGGCAAAGTGGACATATGTACATGGTGTTTGCTTTCTAAATTATGTATTCCATAAATATGAAGATCTGAAATTATTTTCTGTTAAAAATGTATAGCCCTGAGCTTTTAGAATAGACATTGCATATGGGATATACAGTTTGAGGGGGATGAAAGAAATAGAAATAATCATAGAAGTAGAGGGGGATATAGAAATTGAACGCAACCACTGTGTAAAAGGAACTATTCTAGTCATGTTACAAAATGGAGAAGACTGGATTTACACAGCATAACTTCGTGGTTGAAGAGAATGGTTTTAGGATTAGAAGGATGCATATAAAGGTGAGTGGTTGATCTAAAAATATCACATAATTCTTAGAGTCATAAAAGCTAAATCATTGGAAGTTTTACATCTGCTGACTATTCAGAACCACAGTGAAATGCAGTAAGAATTGTTGCATTAAAATTGAGAAAGCAGGGCGAGCCACGGTGGTTCAGCAGGCAAGAATGCTTGCCCGCCATGACAGAGGACCCAGGTTCGATTCCCGGTGCCTGCCCATGTAAAAAAATAATAAATAAATAAATAAATAAATAAATTGAGAAAGCATTTCAGATTTTCTCAGGAGGATGTGCCAAGGAAGGTCATGAAGTCACGGTTATTTTCCAAAACAACTTTCAGATATGAAATTAGTGTTTCTCTTCTACTTAATAAAAAATAGGTTACTTATTTGCTTGCCCCAAAGAAAAAACAATGAATATGAACTTGGAAATGATTCTTCCACATTTTTAGGCCAATAGTAGGAAACTGTTTTGGTAAATGCAATAGAAAGTTCAAAATAATACTTTCTTTTCTCAAGCACTGATATTTCACCTGTCCATGCCTTCTCATGATCACCATGTAGATACAATACTTCAACCTTCGGAATTAAGATGACATTTAGGGAGTGTTTTAGCTGGTAAGCTGCTGTAATACAATATATCAGAAATGAACAGCTTTAAAAAGAGAATATATTAACTTGCAAGTTTACAGCTGTAAGCCCATGAAAATGTCCATATTAAGGCACCAACAAAAGGTTGCTTACACTCAAGAAAGTCTGATGCTGTCCAGAACCACTCTGTCAGCTGGGAAGGCACCTGTTGATGTCTGCTGGTGTCCTTGGCTTCTGGACCCCTCTGTCCACTGGAAGGGTACATGGCAACATCTGCTAGCTTTCTCTGTTCATTTCATAAGGTCTCTCTAGGGGTGTTTTCCTTCTTCATCTCCAAAGATCTCTGGCTGTGTGGGCTCTGTTGGCTGTATGGGCTCTCCCCAAAATAGTTCATTCTTAAGTGGCTCCAGTAAGCAACCCCACCATGAGTGGGTGAAGACACATCTCTATGGGAACCATCTAATAAAAAATTACCACCCACAATAGTGTGAGTCACATCTCCATAGAAACAATAAAAAGATCCCACTCAGCATTACTGAATGAGTATTAAAGAGCACGGTTTTTCTGGGGTGAACAACATTTGCAAGCAGGCACAAGGATCATTTCCATGGTCATTATTACCAGGTTCCATGAAGGAAATGGGTGCGAGAAGGAGGAAAGAGCAGGAAAGAGGGAAAATATGCTATTTGTATTGTTTCGTTAATGCTGCTGGAATGCAATACCAGAAATGGAATAGCTTTTAAAAGAGGAATTTATTAAGTTGCAAGTTCAAGGCTATGAAAATATTTAAATTCAAGCAACAACAAGAGGCCACCTTCACTCAAGAAAGGTGGGTACCATCCAGAACAACTCTGTCTACTGTGAGTGCACTGGGCTGGAAGCTGCTTGTCTCTCGACCCTGGACTCCATTGTTTTCATCTCTATTTCCTGTGTGGGTTCCTCTATTGGCTTTGCCAAGACTGGGTTTCATCTCTTGACTTTCTTTGACTCTCTCCAGGTTCTTCCTTACTTAGCATCTCATGGAAAGTCATGTGGTGACACCCACTGGGATCTGCCTGTGTTTAGGCATCTGCTGTCTCTGTCAGCACACCAAGCATCTCCAAACATGTGTCTCTGTCAGCTTTGAAGCAACTATTCTCCAAGCATCAGTTTCTGAAGTTTATCCAGAGTGTTTCTCCTTTAAAAGGAATCCAGTTAACTGGTGAAGACCCACCTTTAATGGGTGGTCACTTCTCCATCTAATCAAAAGGCCACACCCACAACTGGGGTGCCAAATCTCTGTGGAATTAATCAGAAGGTCATATCCACAACTGGGTGCTTCATAACTCCATATAAACAATCCAATCAAAGTTTTCCACCCTAATAGTTCTGGCTTTACAAGATTGGATCAGAATTAAAACATGGCTTTTCTGGGAGTACATAATAGTTTCAAACCAGCAACACCATTTTTTTTTAGCTTGTATTCTTTCTTACAACAATAGATGCTATCTAATGTTTGGGTTTCAGTTGAAATTGTGCTAATTTCTCATTGACCATCTCTTAGTGCCATAACAAGTATTTGATGCCATAAGTGCACCAGAATAAGTTCTGTTAAAAATTCATTAGAAGAATGGCATAAAGTTCTTAAAATATTTTTTATATTCTTTTCATGTTTGTAAAACCAGTAGCAAGCTTAGTCTTCTCTTTCCTGATACTGGCAATTCTATTATTCTGATCAGTCTGGCTAAAGTTAATCATTTTTATTGACCTTCCCAAAGGTCTTCATTTGTTTGCATCCTCATTTTTTCTGTCATTTTTTTCACCTCTGGTCATTATTTCTTCCTTTCTTCTCATCTGAGTTTCATTTGGACATTAGCTAGTTATTATAAGGTAAGCATAGGAAATTATTTCAGACTTTTTCTTATTACAGTATACTGATTTATTGCCATAAATTTCTGTTTATTTATAGTTTTAGTGCCATCCTACAAATTTTACATGCTGGGTTTCACATTCATTCACTTAAAAATAACTTATTTCCATATTTATCCATTTTTTGACACACTGGTTATTTTAAGTGTGTTATTTGTTTCACAAATGCTTGTGTGTTTTTCAAGAAATCTTTGGTAATTGATTCCCAGTCTAATTCCAGTCTAGTCAAAGAAAAATATTTGTATAACCTAAAACTTATGCAGTTTAATGAGGCTTGTTTTATGTCCCATAATTTGGAATAACTTAGTAAATATTCTGTATGCAATTACAAACAGAATATGTGTTCTGCTGTTGTTGAGTAGAGTGTTCTACAAATGTCAATTAGGTCAAGTTGTTTAATAACACTGAGCAACTCTACTCAAAACTTTCTGAGTTATTGTTTTCTCTTTATTGCCAAGAGAGGTATACTGGAATTTCTGTTTGTAATTTTGAATGTCTATTTATCCCTGTCATTCTATCATATATTTAATTCTTGTTTTTGGAAGCACTATTGTCAGAAGCATGGACATTTAGTATTCTTATGTCCTCTTCATTAATATATCACTTTATTTTTATGAAGTATCCTTTTTAATCCCTGAAAATCTTTCTCTGAAATCAACTTAGTCTGACATTAATATACACATTCCAGCCTACTGTTGACTAGTATTAGCATGGTATATATTTTCCACTCTTTCTTGTTTGGCAATATGTGTTTTATGGCTTTTTGGACGTTTTATACTTGTGGTTATTGATAAAATTTGGTTTAAGCCCATCATCTGTGGTTTATTTTCCATGTATCCCATGGCATTTTTTCCCCTGTTCCTATTTTTCTATGCTCTTTTTGATGAATAGATTATTGTTTGGTAACTCCATGATTTCCTTTTATTTTTGCTTTAAAAACCATGATCTTTGTATTGTTATTTTGGTATTTACCTTAGGATTCATGGTGTAGGAGGTATTAGGTGTTTTACTTATCACAGTCCACTTTCAATGGTAATTATACCACTGAACATGCAATTTTTGCTATATTTTTGTTATTATTGAAACAATTATCTAGAAGAGAGATCTTCATTAATTAAAAGATCAGTATTTTAGTTAGCATTTCTGGTGTTCTGCATTCTTTTGTCTAGATCCATATTTCAATCTAGTATCAATTTATTTATACCTGTAGGGCAGCTTCATCATATTGTATATATCAGGGCTAAAATTAATGGATTATTTTGGTGTTGTGTGTCTGAAACGTCAATATTTTGCATTCCTTTGTAGGAAGGAAGGATTTATCCTTTGAGATAAATCTTCCCTGGGTAAAGGAAAGTTTTTTTTCCCCATACTTTAATGCTGTTGCTCTGCATTCTTCACAATTGCTTTCCCTCTGACTAGAAATCTTGTGCTATCCTTATCTATTTTGCTATGTATACAAATTGCTTTTTACTCTTTCACTAAGTTTTTTTTTCCAATGACTGGGACAGTTTAATTAAGATATATCTTTAGTCAGATTTTCTATATGATTCATGTTTCTGGAGTTTGTTAATCTTATGTTTCTATTGTCATTTGGAAAATATTTAGTTATTATTTTTTAAAAATAATTTGAAGCCTCTTTATTTATGAACTTCATTTACATACGTATGTGGCAGATTGAAGTTGCTCTTTTTAGGATTTTTATTCTTTTTGGTCTCTTTCTTTTATTTTGGGTAGTTTCTGATGCTATCTATGAATTCAGTAAACTTCTGGAATGACCAATCAAACTCAAATATTCTGTTTGGCTTCTAATGTGTTCTGCTTTTGTAGTCTGGAAAATATCTTAAGGCAAAGAGTATGTTTGGTAATATGGCTCTTCTCATTTCATTTTTCGTTAACTATGGAAACTTTCCATCAGTTTCTGCTGTTGGCATCTGATAACTGAATTTTCAAATATTTAGACTTTGTTTTATTATTCTTGTTTCAGGTGGAAGATTAAATAGGGTTCCTTATATTTCAGATTAGTTGGAAGTAGGAGAAAGTGTTCAGCCTATCTTGAAGTGATTTTTGGGTTAGTATTTCCAATGCTTTCAAATTATTTATCTACTTTTAATAACCTCTTACATTCCACATTAATATAAAGAAATATTATTGATTTTGTAAAAGCATGTCAACTCTCATAGCCTGACTGATTACATCACACCTTTAGTCTCTGTAGTCTCCAAATATTCCTTTTCCAGTCATAATCCCTGCAACCTATTATTTCCACAACAGCCATAGCAATCCTATTATTGAAGATAAATCACATCTCTCCTCAACTCAAATCCATCAATTCTTACATTTTAGGCAAAAATAAATAGCAAATTTTTATAATGGCCTGTATAGTCCTACATGACAAAGACCTACAATAAATTCTATCATCATCACCTATATTTACTCATTATGTCCTCAGCTCCATATATCTCTGTTTCTGTTTCTTCTCAACATAATAGTTCTACTTACATTTAAGAGCTCCTGCACTTACACATTTCTTTCCATGAATATCTGCATGGCCCATTCACTCAATTCCTCAAGTATATGCTTCAATGTTATTTTCTCAGAGATCAATCCTGATTACACTAATTAAAAATTTACCCCCAATTCTATTTGTTTTATTTCATTTTCATATGACTCATTATGTTCTATCATACTACATGTACATTTCAAATTTTGTTTATTTACTGTATCCAGGGAATGTAAGACCCATAAATAAAGGGATTTTTGATGATTTCATTTAATAATGGGTATTTATTGCATAGAATGTATCAATTTCCATAATCTTTATCAGAAATTATTTTGAAACGTTTGCTGTGTTAGGACCTTCAGATTAAGGAGAGAATAGGCTCTATACTGAGTTCCTAGCTTCATTAATGCTGATGTTTAGTATAAAAGGCATGAAAATGCACCCTATGTGAGAATATGTAAGAATGGAACCTAACCAGTACTTGAAATTAAATATAAATTCTGTCTGAAATATGAACAGAAGTTAGTAGTCTCTTTGTGGTGGATTTTTATTTGAAAGCAAAGAAATAATTTCTTTATTTCTTTACCTCTTACTGATAGATTCTTGCCCATTCTTATTGAAGCAAAGAGTACAAGGCTAAAGAAATGTCTGGTATAGAGTTAATTGGCAATAACATAATTTAGTGTTATCGTATCCTATTGTGAATTTTAAATGGAACATTTACACATATTTTCCAGGTTCTCTTTGGGGCTTTATTAACCAATTTGTTCCTCAAACTGTAGATCATGGGATTCATCATAGGTATCACCAATGTATATAATACAGAGGCCATTTTATCATTATTAAAGAAATGACTGGATTTGGGCTGAATGAACATAAACAATAGAGACCCAAAGAAGACAGCCACCACTGTCAGGTGAGATCCACATGTGGAGAAGCCCTAACGCCTGCATTCTTCAGAGATCTTCCTGACGGTGACCATGAGGATCATCATGTAGGACATGAGGACTATCAGAAGAGATGACACCAAATTAAATGGTGCAAAGATCAGTATTAACAATTTTATTCCATGTGTGTTTGGGCACAGCAAAGATATAAAGGGCAGAGTATCTCAGAAGAAATGCCTGATGATATTATAGTCACAAAATTAAGATAAGAAAATTTTTATGACGGTCAGCAAAGATACAAAGACACTGTAGAGATATATTACCACCAGCAGCATGTGGTATACTCTTTGTGACATAATGACTGTTGAACAGAGGATTACAGATGGCCATGTAATAGAAGCCATTGCAGACAAAATGAAAATTTCACTATCAAGAAAAATACCGAACAAAGTACCAATTAATGGAGATTGTATGTTGGTCTGTAAGAAAATTAAATAGCATTGTGGGTCCCACAGCTGTTAAATAGCCAAGATCAATGGGGGCCAGCTGTCTGTGGGAAATGTACATGACTGTTTGTAGCCTACAGTCTATCATGGTAAGGACAATCAAGTCCAGGTTACCCACCACTGAGACCATGTAAGCAATGAGGAAGAGACTGAATAGTGGAATCTGCAGTCAAGATGATCTGTGTTTCCCATTAGAATGAATTCACTCAGAATTGTTGAATTGGTTTTGTCCATTGAGGACACTCAAGAGGAACCCTATATTGGAAATAATTATAAGAAGAATCAATAACTTTTCAGAATTAAGACTGAAAATATTTATATAATTTGCATAAAATCAATCCATAACTACATTTTCAATGTGTTCACAAAACTACTACTAATTTCGATGGCCAAAAATTCCTCTTTTTGTAAATTGGCCACATCATTACACAGAGAAACAATTATTCTAAAATACATGTGTGGTGTGCATTATGAGTGAGATAAGATAATGTATGCATAAGATAATGTATTCAATCAGTACTTTTGCTGTCACTTGGGGAAAATTGATTAGAAGGTGATATTCATACAGTGCCAAAGACTTATTCCCCCATATATTGTCAGTTATAATATGAAAATCATGCCTTTGAAGATATCTTAGCATTAAAACTTTAACCAATGAATTAATTAACATAAATAATAATAAAATGACAAAACATCTGTGCCTCCTAATGATATAAAGTTTGGAGTATGCAACATCGTTATGAAATATTTTGGACAAAAACCTTTTAAATGCTAAATAAAATTATAATTCAGACCTAACTTCCAGTTTATAGACAATGCAGTCGGTGCAATGTAAATGTCACACAGAGGAACCATGAAAATATCATTAAAAATAATGTCATGACAAAAAATAATAATGTCAAGACATTTTAGGTGATAATAAATCTAAGCATTTCAAAGGTTTATATCATTAAAAAAGATGTTAACAATAATAAGTTGATATTATGGAAATCTTCTAAAGAAAGCCTTACTGTATTCTGTTAGAAAGAAAGAGAGAAGGAAGAAGGAAGGAAGGGAAAAGAAAGAAAGAAAAAGAGAAAGGAAGAAAAATAAGAAAGTTGAATAATAATATATGCAAAATACATCTTTGTGGCAAATGGGTTCATTTTAATCAACACAATAAGTTAGGCATTTCTACTTTGGACAGTAACTTGTGTTTGTTTATTCTTATGTATAATTTGATATGAAGTTTTATAAAATGAATATTTTGATTTATGAGATCAATTTGAAATATTAAGGGGATGAAATTTAATGACATTTCTTAATTACTTTGAAATGTTCAAGCATACTAATATCTCTCTAATCTCTGTTTCTACACACAGACACACACAAATAGACAGTGGATTTTAATAATTGTTTAAATGATGGTGGTTGTGAATGGATTGGAATTGTTTTACCCTTTCCAGTTTCTTAAATGTTTTAGAATATTCATACTAAAAGTTGACAAAAACCTGAGAATAATTTAGAAAGCCCTAATTCATAAAGTAGCTTATGAAATCCATTATATCTACAGATGACATAGTTTACAATAAGTAATATTCTTAGAAGTATTTGAGCAGAAACATAAGTAAGAAAACTGTGACAGAGGATTAATAGTATATAGGTATCCCATCATGTAGAGGGCTTTTGGTAGAGTTTTTGAGGTTGAGCTGACAAAGGTCTTGTGGATGGATGATATATTTAAAGGTATCCTCAAAAAGTTATGGATAGGGAGGCACAGCCACTCCGGGCAGACGGTTCCGGTCGCTGCACGGTCCCCCCTACCGTCCCCTCCCTTCCCCTTCCCCAACCTACCCCCAACCCCGCCAACCGAGAGCACCCCACATGGCTTCCGCCCCGGAGGACCCCATTCTGGGGCATTATTTTAAAGGCCACATGGCCGTCATCACCTCCGTGGACTTCAGCCCCAACAGCCTGGAAAGGGAAGTTCTCTGAATTTAAAGCTCATACTGCTCCTGTTCGAAGTGTCGACTTTTCCGCTGACGGCCAGTATCTAGCTACAGCTTCTGAAGACAAGTCCATCAAAGTATGGAACATGTATCACCAGCATTTCTTATGTACCGACACACACACTGGGTATGCTGTGCCAAATTTTCACCTGATGGAAGACTAATTGTATCATGTAGTGAGGATAAAACCATTAAAATTTGGGACACATCAAATAAGCAGTGCATTAATAACTTTTCAGATTTTGTAGGGTTTGCAAATTTTGTGGATTTTAACCCTAATGGTACATGCATAGCTTCAGCAGGTTCTGATCATACTGTGAAAATCTGGGATATAAGAGTGAACAAATTACTCCAGCATTATCAAGTTCACAGTGGTGGAGTTAATTGTGTATCATTCCATCCTTTGGGTAACTATATCATCACTGCTTCCTCAGATGGTACACTTAAGAGTCTTGATCTCTTAGAGGGAAGACTCATATATACACTTCAAGGACATACTGGACCTGTCTTTGCTGTTTCTTTTTCAGAAGGTGGAGAGCTATTTACATCAGGAGGTGCAAACGCACAGGTCTTATTGTAGAGGACTTACTTCAATGAATTGAATTGTAAAGATCTTATTTTAAAAATCTCAAAAGATTACATTTTAATTCACTACCACATCTTCTTGATTTCTACCCAAGAACACCAGATCTACATGATGGGAAAGTAGAGACTGTTGAAATTAATCCAAAGCTAGAGGTGATTGATTTGCAGACCTCTAAGCCCCCCTGTCAGGAATGTCCTTTCTTTTGATTCCACCATGCACTTTGAGGTGTTTTTACAACTATGAGGCTATTTGCAGAGGCAAGTCTTTCTTGCTTGCTATTTGTGATGGCTAAGTTCCAGAGTCAAGTTGGCCAGGAGACCGTACCCAGTTCTCTGGTCAGGCAAACACTGGCCTAGGATTTTGCAAGGATTTTTTTGTGGCTGGTTGATAAACCAGAAGGCTGTTTTATTAAATCATCAGTCAGTTGACTGTGTTTGTGGCTAATTCCACCTAGATCATCTACGAGTGCGTTTTCTGCAAATGAGAGAATCCAATCAATTGAAGATTTTTAAGGAAGAAAAGAGAATTTTTACTACTTCTTCAGCCAGCAAGTCTCTCCTGTGGAGTTTGTCGAGACCCTTCATCAGAATTGCCAATCTGGTGGCCTGCCCTTTGGACTTTTAATTCTTTTATTCCCATGGTTGCATGAAACACTTTTATAAATCTTGTATTTACAGATGTCTCCTATTGGATCTGTTTCTCTAGAGAACCCTGACTAAGTATACTATGGTTTCTCAGATCATGAGCAAATGTAATTCCAAGGGAACCGATGGCTCCAAGTCCACAGCTACTCAGACTCAGTTGGCATCTCTCTTTTTTGAGAGGCCTGATTATTTAATAGAACTATTACAGTCTCCATAGGTGGCACTCTCAGAGAAATTTCATGAGTCACTTGAATGGTTCTTTGTTTGAAGCTTCAGTCTCTAAAATGAATTTTGGCCATTCTTTGTCTGTTTTCTAAGGTTGACATTATTTAAAATGAATTCATTTTAAATGACATCCAGCATCAGGCAAGATGCCATGCTGGGTAAATGTTTTTATAAGTTCAGAAAGGTGCATTTTCAACACAAACAAAAAGAACAACAACAAAAAAAAGAAAGGTGCATTTTCAGGTTGATAATCAATAATTTAATGATTTAATAAAATTTTAGGACAATATAATTAAAATATTTACTTATTTTCAAGAGAATTGGAAATGCAACATTAAGATAAAGTGAAGACAATCTTGTGTTTTGAAAAATCAGTTGAAAATCTAAAAAATTTGACTATGAAATGTTCACTCTCAGATTTTTATTTTTAGAAAATTCTGTATTCTTTTTGTACAGTACAGCACAGAGTAAAATTATTGGAAAAAACAAGATGTTAATGCCATTTAAAAATTATGATATTCTTTCCTCTTCTAGAAAGTATTTATATATTAAAGTGTTCTGTGAATTATAGCTGCCATAAACACATGGCTTTTTGACATTTGGGGTATTAATGTATCAGAGGGTGACATTCTCCTCCCTTTACCCCCAGGAAAAACAGTCTCCTGATTTCTAATTAAATGACATGGAGAATTTCAAGTAGATATTAAGTTTAAAAATACATCAACACTTTTTTAGCACATTCATTTTAATTATACAAGTACAGTAACCAATTAAATTATATACAGTGGATCTAGGGGTTTGGAAAAGTAGATTTACAAAAAGTTAAACTGAAAACTGGCAGGTGGCTCTACATTAAGGACACTAAGAGAAAAAACTCCACTTAATGAGTTATTTGACATCACCACTTAAAATTGATTTCACAGAGAGGTGTACCAAATAGTTAGATTGAGAAGAAAAAAAAAGAATTTTCTCTCCTCTTAGATGTATTTTAAGAGCACCACAGTTTTCTCTAAGGTATTATATTATTAACCTTTAATCAAGCATTAAGTTCTGTTTATTTCTGCTAAGTACTGACTTTTTACATATTTTTTAATCAAATGAAATGACAATCATGAACTCTACATCCTATACTGTGCATGTTTGTTAATATGTTTTGTTTATTTTTAGCTTTCACATTGGCAGTCTTTCCAGTAATTCTCTTAGCAAAGGTTGCATTGCTTCTGCCTATCAAATGATTTTTACAATTAAATTTACCCACTGTATTCCCCTACCACCACTTATTTCATATAAATGTTCCAGTTGTAGCCAGCCATTAACTAATACAGTTTTTTTGTTAAAATTGTTTTCCTAAATGTAAGAAAAAATAAATTTTGTGAGAATCTAAAAAAAAAGTTATGGATAAAATACTTAGTATGGCTGAAGGCATTAAAGTGAAAGATGCTCCAATCCATACAAGAGACAGCCTGGTTGCCAAGAAAGGATAGAAGAACCATCCAAAAAATGAGTCATAGAAGGAAAAAACAGCTCTGTGGTTGAGCAGAATCATGTAAAAACTTCTGCCAAAGCAGGACATACATCAGCTAAGCAGGAAAGCAGTTCAGCATGTATGGGGCCTGCACCAAATCAGAGAGCAGAGGGAACTCAACTTCCAGTCAAGGTCTACAAGTGATAGGGATTGACCTGGTTCCTGCCAAAGCAGCAGCATTTCCTCTCAGGTAACAACAGCAGGATCTGATAAAGTTTCTGAATCAGAAGCTTCAGATAAGTATGGTTCTGCATCACTTACTTCTGTGTTGAAATTGAGTGTGAATAGTCATGTGACCCAATCCAGTGAATCCATACAACCAAGTGGCTCACCTAAATAGAGTGCTTTTGAAGGCTCTTCAGTTTCAGCTTCTCAAGGCAGTTCAGAGGCTTAGATGCCCTTGATGGGATCTTCAGGAAGCTCAGAAATAGAGTGGCCACGATTGTGTTCTAATCCTAGTTCAGAGACAGCTTCAAGTGGGTTAACTACGAAAATTAGTTCAGAGGCAAGTATTTCATCATCAGTTTCTAAAAGCGGCTCCTCATCAGGCACATTCTCAAAAATTTCAAAGAGGAGCTTCTCAACAAATACATCACTACTGACTTCCAAAAGCACTTCCCAGGTAGCTACATCAATGTGAGCTTCCAAGAGACAGCTCACAGAGCAGTGGATCTCTGGTTTCCAATAGCACTTCCTTAGCAAGTGTATCCCAGCTGGCATTTAAGAGTAGTTCTCAAACTAGCACATTGCAGTTTCTTCTAAAATACTTCATAGTCAAGTGAGAGTTCAGTCAAATTTTCTTGCTGCAAGTTAACAAAAGAAGATGTAAAAGAGAAGCAACCTTTTTTCAATAAACTGGATAAAATGGTGGCATGGAAGTTGATAGCTATTTGTGGCTTTAGTCCCACTGTGAATCACGGAGAATTCCTAAAATGCAGCTTTTGAGGCTTTGAAAGCAAAACTGGATGTGTTTTTTGTCCCACTTAAAGAACTGGCAGGTCAGCCTCGAAATTTGAACTCTCAATAAAGTACTGTTTGTGAATTGAGGTACAAGTCCACTGACTATGGAAAAAGCAAAGAAAATGCAAAAACAGTTGCATCGAGGAAAGCATTGAAGCTATTTCTCAAGGAAAAGTTCGTGGTAAAAATATGTAAGAGAAAATACAGGAGTAGTGAAATAGAAGATTTAGTACTCCTTGATGAAGGATCAAAACCTTTAATTTACCTCCAGCACTAACACATCTTCAAGAATTACTATAATGTGTCTAAAAAATTAGTGCATAAAATGTTTAGCATTTGAAGAGAAAAATTGGCTTACTTTTGTATAATATAAAACACAGGCTTTCACAGATTTTGTATTTCTTTTTTCCAGTTTTGCAGAAAATTTACATTCTAGTTCTCTTTACACAATATAAGTTGTAAATAATCTGTGAATGACAGTATACATTAAAAGATATGCATTAACAGCATACTGGTATGCTATTTATTTGCTGAAGAAAATACTGTCATCTATTTTTAATGATATATTAGGTATGATGTGTAGTTCTGTAGCATCTTAAAACTTTTGTACTACTTTTAATTTGGTGAAACTGTATTAAGTTGTCTACCATGCCTTTTTTTTTAAGCTGAATAATTCTTCACATCAAAGAAACGGGGACCCCAGTATTTGAATGTCTGAAAGTCTGTGAAACTTAAGGTTTTTATAATGTTGCATATAACATTGAACATGTCTGTTAAAGAATAAAAGAAAAAAGTAGCTAAAAAGAAGAAAACTGTGACATACTATTTCTATTCTTTTCTTTTTTTAGGTAACTTCAAATGGCAAATAGAATCTTTATATTGTACCTCCCATTTAGACATGGAACAGAGCGAACACTAGGTGATAAACTAGAACTACAGAGGAAGTGGTGATAGCACTATTTTAACTTTTGGATTGTACAGCATAACATATATACAAAGCAAAGAAATAAAAAAGCCATAGTTTCAAATCACCCGTCAACAAGTATTTACAGGACAGATCCCAGAGTTTAACATGGGTTACCATACAATCCTCTCAGATTTTTCCTTCTAGCTGCTCCAAAATATAGGAGGCTAGAAGGCTTAATTATCTTCTTTATCACCACAATCTACTTTTTTCCCTTTCTTTTTTGTAAAAAATAACATATATAAAAAAGCAATAAATTTCAAAGCACAGCACCACAATTAGTTGTAGTTTTTAAAGTAATAACCCTTTCAAAAACTTTCTTAATAAGGGGAAACATATAATGGGTTCAACAGTAAAGTGTGAAGAATATATTATAATGAAAAGAAACTGTCCCAGCTATACTTCTTGGAACCCCCATTCCCGTTTCCCAGATTGTGTGTTCATGAAGCAAATGTGGATGAAAGAAGGAGACAATATTTATTGTTTCAGTGTTATATTTCCTCATGATTCTATCATTATTTCTAAATCATGTCTTCAATTATTTATTAATATTTTAGATGTTACATTTTGAATATCTAGTAAGAAGAATTTACAAAACACACATCTTCTCTTTCCATCAAACCTAGAGTCATATAACTAATTTAATTTCCTTTAACTTTTCATTTAGTCATCATTAACCAGCAAAACACTTAAATGATTACAATCATCATGTAATGATGTCATCTGAAAAAGGTGAATTGACAAACAATTCTTAATTTTTTAGCATATACAAAGCAAGAAATAGATAGCATTATTTTCTGTGCATTTGACCCAGAAAGTATTCATGTTGGCACTAAATGAAATTGTAAACTTGTAGCTAATACCTACAGTGCCTATGTAAAAAGAATATTCATAAAGTTCCATACTGTGTAGAGAATAAAGTAAAGCATAATTGAAAATAATTTCTATGGGAATTCTATTAATCACAACTAATTATTTCTATAAAAATAAAATATGTTCAAAGTAAAATATAGTTAGACTTGAATAGTATTTGAGAGCACTGATGCAATGAAATTAATTCACTAATTCATCCACTATTCAAAAATACTTATTAAATGTGTATAATAGGTCAGGGTCTGGGGATATAATACTGAATAGAAAGGGTAATAACCCACCTTAATATAATTTTCTGTCTAATACGGTGATGCTGGAGTGTGGGAGGAGTCACAGGGGTGGAGATAATCAATCACTCAAATGTTACACACTATAGCCATACTATCTTTAATGGAAAGAAACATATTTGATACATAAGAAAAATAACTGACCTAATCTAATAGGGTAAGAGAAGATTTCCCTGATTGGGAAACGGGTAGAATAGATAAAATGACAAAAATAGATGGATTTAAGAGCTAGTTAGGAGAATAAAATTGACAGAATATTTGCATTGGATCATAATGAAGGGTGAAGATAACAAAAAAAGAGCATTTTGAATGACTTCTAGGCTTATGGTTTATTCAAATGAATGGTAGCATTAGCCATTGATGAGTGAAACAAAGAAAAAATGTGAAGTTTCCAAATGATTATCATAAGATCATTAAACAGTAGCATTCAACAAAACTTACTGAGGACCTACTCTAGAGCAGGCACTGTTTTGGTTGATAAAGTAGCAATGAATAAAAGGGACAAAATCTGTGCTCTTGATCTAAGATATATGGATTTTCAGGCACTTTTGAGACATCCAATTGGAAAGGTCAAATAAGCAGTTGAATGTATAAATCTAAAACTTGGAGAATTGATCTGAAGCAGATGTATAAAATTAGGGTCACTAACATTTGAATAATGATCAAAATAAAGAATATTATGGATACTATGAAAAGTAGAGATTTTAGCTTCACTTACTAAGTTATAATATCCCTAAGAATTAAAGACCTGTAAGGAATTCACTAAACAACTGTTAGCAAAATCCCTATAATATTTTAACTATATATATATACATATACATATATACATATGCATATATACATATGCATATATATACATATATTCTACCAATTCAAAAAAGATCTTGTTAATAACATATATTTTTGTACTAGACCTCACTTGTGTATATAAATGTTCAACTTTAAACAGGTTTTTAAAAAAATCTTAAAGATTAACCAGTATTTATAAAAGCCTCAAATTAGAAAACTTATCAATATTACTTAACACGAGCGATTTACAACTGATTGTCATCTAATTGTATAATTCACATCAACAGATATGATTTCTAAAATAAGAACTGTCTCCATATATTATAGTTGCTGAATAAAATTTGAAAGGTTTCAAAAAAAGCAAGGACTTCAAGGGTGACTATATTTATACTATTTTATATAAATGTAGATATGTAACTATTTAAAAACATGATGACTGGCTTATTTTACTAAAATCCTCATGTCAATCTCCAATATTAATGGTCACAATGCTATAAAAGGGCAATGATCAAACCTTAGATCCCTCTGGGGGCTAGAAAAATAAAATGAAATGTGCCAACCCGGTGTAAGGAAATAACATTGGCTATGAGAAACAAAGGTACATGCCTCCCTCAAAACATGAATTAATAGAAATATAGACCCCACTTGAAAACATTAAACTTCACATTTTTTCTTTGTTTTATACTTCATGGTTCCAACAAAACATATTTGCTGTACAAATGTGGCCAACAACATACTACTTAGACCATTTTGTAGGATCTATATGCTCTAGATTCAAATACTATCTTCCTATCTTTATTTTATATTCCCTCAAAGACACTACCCCCTTGTAATATAATTGAAATCACTATTGTTGCGAGGCATAGATATTAACTAAAATATAATAAGATAAAATAAGAAATTATTTTCACAGATAGATGTCAATGGAAATGCAGAGTAGGGAACTCCAAAACTCCATCTGTTCTCTAAGGAATGGATTAAATTGTCAAAAACTGCCAGAAAGAATCAAGGTTTTGGGAACTCAAGAATCTAACAAAAACCATACTCTATCCATGTAATCAATTAATAAATAGGAAACTTAAATTTGGTGTGATTGATAGGTTCTGATGTCAACTTGACCAAACGATTATACCTAGTAGTCAGGTCAGACAAGCACTTCCTGGCTATTGCTGTAGGGACATTTCATGGCTGGTTGATAAAACAGAAAGCTGATGTATTAAATCAACAGTCAGTTCATTGCTTCCATGGCTGATGACATCTGTGTCCAATTAAGGCCTTTCTCCAACAATGAGATAATCCAATCAGTTGAGGGCTTTTAGGAAGTGGAAAGACTCATTCACTGCTTCTTCAGTCAGTTAGCCTTTCCCGTGGAGTTTATCTGGACCCTTCATCAGAACCACCAGCTTCACAGATTGTCTATGGATTTTGGTCTCTTCTGTTCACACAGTTGCAGGAGACTCCTTTATAAATCTCATATTTACAGATTTCTACTGTTGGTTCTGTTATCCTAGAGAACCCTAACACATTTGGTTAGAGAATGCTGTGGCATTTCAACTTACTGGGCTACAATCCCCCATTCTCCAGCTTCAAACCAGTCAAAGCAATATTGGCCTGGCCTCCTGAGGCTTCTTGATGGTTCCAGGGTGAAATATCCATCCTATTCTCTAGTAACTTTGGTTGTGTGTCTTGATGTGTCTGATGGGATCATCCCAGAGGTTTGCATTGATTTTACATTTTGTTTTTTATTTTTGTTTTTTAACATGGGCAGGCACTGGGAACCAAACCTAGGTCTCTGGCCCAACAGGGTGAGAACTCTTCCATAGAGCCACCATGGCCCACCCTGTGTTGATTTTAAAAGTTGATATAATGCTATGCTGTCTACATGACACTCATTTTAATTCTGAAGTCAGAAATAGGTAGAGAGAGAAAGAATGGATAATGACAGTAACCAAAAGAAAAAAAAATCATTAACTAAACAAGGCTGTGATTGCTCTACAGATAAGAGAAAAATTAAGTTAAAAATTGTTAAAAGAAGGCTATTACATATTCATAATATGGATAAAAGATCAATCCATCCATAAGGTATAAGAATTGCAAACATATATACACCTAACAACAGGACCCAAATTACATGAATCAAAATTTGAAAGATTTAAAGGGAGAAATAGAGAGTTTTACAATAATAGTGGGAGATATTTTCAAAATGTGCTCTTATGTCTCCCACTATTCACAATTAAATACATAACAGGGCATAACTTCACACTGTCCTATCACTATAAAGGCATGTCATAAGAGGAAATTAGAAAAGTCAAATCACTCCCCAGACTCAACTCTCAATGCTAAATCAGCTTTCAACACCAAAATGATTGACAGTAAATATATTTATGCTATGAGATATCAAGAAAAATATGCATTTCAATACATTTTTTATAGTATCAATGTAATTTTTAAGTGGAAGATAGCAGAAAGAACACCTGGAACCACTTAAGTAAGTAGTGACTAACAGTATAATTTAAGACCATATACAACATTCTTACTCCATAGTTTTGCAAGGGCAGATCTTTGCTTACAGCTCTAGTTGTACAGATCCCATTTTTAGCTCTGATCTTCTTTAGATGTGTTTTAGTCATACAAATGATTATTTTAAAGGTAAATGGAAAGAACTATGGAAATTTTTAGGTTAATTCTGAAACAAACTTGATTAACTACACATGTGAATATCATACCTGAAAGAAAATAATTATGGAAATCTTAAGAATGTGGGTTTGGAATTTCCCCTTCACAGAGGGTGCATGTTTGTCCTATCCAAAGAATGTTAATTAACTAATGAAGACGTGCATGTAGAAACAGCTTTCTGCAAAGACCACAATAAAGATTGTTAAAATATCACACAGTCTAGAAAATCAAGTTATCAAAGCAGATTGTTTATAGATATTGCTACATCAGCTAAATTAGATACTAGAGAATACACACTAAATGGAAACTGGGGACCATGAAGTCCACAGGAAATCTGAAGGATAGTCCCTATTTTGGTTTCCTAGGCTTCTCAAACAAATACCATGAACTGGGTCAGGATATATAGTGGGAATTCATTTGCTCATGATATGAGGCTGGGACAAAGTCCCAATCAAGGCACCATCAAGGAGATGTTTTCTTCCCAAAGACTCGTGTTCTAGGGATGGCTGCTGGCAGTTCTTGTCTCTTCTATTGTTGGGTCTCTCTCTTCACTTCTGAGTTCAGCTTCTTGCCTCCTTTGCTTTTCTCTGTCCCTGTCTGAATTTCACTCCATTTGTAAAGGACTCTGGGGTTGCATGCTGGTTTGAAAGGATGCAAGTACCCTAGAAAAGTCATGTTTTAATCCTAATCCCATTTTGTAAAGGCAGCCCTTTCTTCTAATCCCTATTCACTATTGTATGTTTGAAACTGTATTCAGACCATCTCCCTGGAGATGTGATTTAATCAAGAGTGGTTGTTAAACTGGATTAAATAGAGGCATGTCTCCACCATTTAGGTGGGTCTTGATTAGTTTCTGAAGTCCTATAAAAGAGGAAACATTTTGAAGAAGGAAGGAAATTCAGAGAGAGCAGAGCAAAATGACATAGCCACAAGAAACAGAGTCCAGAAGCCAGTGACCTTTGGAGATGAAAAAGGAAAATGCCTCCTGGGGAGCTTAATGCAACAGAAAGCCAGAGGAGAAAGTGAGCAGGTGATGCCATGTTTGCCACATGCACATCCAGATGAGAGAGAAACCCTGACTGTGTTCACTATGCGCCTTCTCACTTGAGAAAGAAACCCTGAATTTCAGCGGCCTTCTCTAACCAAGGTATCTTTCCCTGGATGTCTTTAACTGGACATCCAACTAAAAAGCCATTCTATTTCTGGTATATTGCATTCTGGCAGCCAGCAAACTACAACAGGTTGCATTGCAATACATTCTGACTGGGGTATGCTACACATTATTAACTAAAGTAACTTGATCAAAATGTCTTACTTACAAGAATTTCACACCCAAAGAGTAGATTAAATACAAAAACATATTTTCTGGGGTACATACAGCTTCAAACCATCAAAGTCCCATAAAAAGGAAGGGAGGTTTCCTTACCTTTAATGAGAAATATGTCTTTATTCCCCATGTGCTCTTAATACAAAAGTGATAAGAATTAATGGGTTTCTCACCTTCTTTGTGAATTTTCCTTAGGAAAAGACATACAATTAATTTTGCCTGAAGCACTGAAGTCTTCAGAGCAAGCCATTCAAAGCAAGACAATGGGATATCTACAAATTACAAATGACATCTTTAAATTCCCAGTTTCTCTTGGTTAAGTCTCCTCTACTGCTCTCTAGAGATTTGAAACCAAAATACTGTACCTGTAGGACAGGTATTTTAATCTGTTTTGTAATCTTTAAAAGTTTCTCTTCTACTAGAGTGGCTTATGCATGATTTTATGGCTTGGGATAAAATGGAGAAGTATCTAACAATACCTTTTACATTGTTTTAAAAATGTGCAAGGGAGGGCAGGCCATGGTGGCTCAGTGGCAGAGTTCTTGCCTGCCATTCTGGAGACCTGGATTTGATTCCTGGTGCCTGCCCATACAATAAAAATTTTTTTTTAATGTACAAGGGAAAAATAATGTATGTACATGTAGTCATTTCTCCTTTACCTGCATTTTAACTTACTAAAATAGAATATATATATAAACAAATGTACATATCATAAATAAATTATTACAAATTAACACAAATAAAAGCAGAGTACTGAATAAACAACAAAAAGCATTAGCTGAACCCCTGAGGAATCCCATGTTGATTGATGACTAGTACTGCTATTTATATTGTATTGCACATTCTTATTAACATATAAACACATTTCTATTACATATTAAATTTATGCACCTGGAATTGCTTAGTCAGAAGTATACATATTCGGTCTTAGTATACACCACCAAATAGTTTTCCACAATGTACACTCCCACCAGCAGTGCATCATACTTATGGATGCTCAATATCTTTGTCCTCATTTAATATTTTCCATCATTTTGTTCATATTTTCTTTTCCTGATTCCTGTTTGCTCTTTGTCCATGTTTTTTTCTTTCCTAGTAAGTAAAATGTCTGAGAATTATCAGAGATGTTTTCTATCACTTTATTTCTTCCTTTGAAATTGCCATCTTGTTTCTTTGAATGTTTTGTGATTATTTTTTGAAATCTGGATACTTGAATGCTTTAATTTGTTAAATGTAGAATTTAGATTCTCTGGCTTCCAAAAGTTTGTTTTATTCTTTTATTTGTTGAAGATGGTATTAGTATATTTGTTTAGTGATTTTTCCAAACTGTTTTGCGAAGACTATTCCTAAATGTGTGCAATCATTGAAGTCTCTTTTTTCAGCTAGTGTTATGAGAGAGATTCCTTAAATGGAGGGAGCTAGAAGAGCAATTATAACAAAATACACCTCTCTCAGGTTTTGCAGATTGGCTCTAGCTGAGTTTCTCCTTTAGAGCCTATTCATCTGTCCTTATGGGGCCAATTTCAATGGGGAAGCTTTTAACATTTCAGTATTACATTAGATGTTTGATGTATGAGTTTTGTAGATATAATTTAGGATATTGATAAGTTGTTTTATTCTATTCTAGAAATTTTATCATAAATTGATGTTGAATTTTATTATATGTCCATTTTAATTTTAGATTATCATTATTTAATTATGCTAGCCACATAAAAGCACCTGCAATTTTAATACAAATATAATAAGGTTCGAGGCATTTTGTTATCACACTCTGGTGAATGTATTAGCCAAAGCCAAAATAAAGAATGAATTTCATAGATGAATCAACCTTGAATTCTTGCATATATGCAGCACTTCTTTATCTTTATCATACATGTAAAATATTTATAACTTTTATAAATTGTCCAAATATAAGAGTACAGCTCAATGTGTTTCAAAATGTGATATCTCCTGTAAGTTTTTTGGGGTGAGTATTGTGTTTTTCATGTAATATTATGTATGTGAGATCCATCATTCTCCCCCTTCTTCTTTCCCTTCTTCAGTTATGGTATAAAATACAACAAATCAATGTCTTAGTTTGCCAGAGGTACTATAACAAAGTACCATAGACTAGTTTTCTTAAGTAGAAAAAATTTATTGCCTCACAGTTCTGGGGGCTAGAAATCTGAATCAAGGTTTTGGCCAGACCATTCTTCCTCTGAAACACATGGAATTCTGGCAGTGGATAGCAATTTATGATGTCCTTCACATGAGGTATAATTCTCTCTCTGACTTCATCATACAGCCACCACTTCCTCTCTCTGTTTAAGCAAATTTCCTCTGCTTATACAGATAGCAGTTTTAAGTCATTGCAATTTCACCAACACTGAGCAGAATATACACCCTGATATAATTCATCTAATGACTGACCTTCCCTGACTCTTCAATTGTGCTGATTTTAAACTCAGTTTGGCCTTCATTAGAAATATATACAGAGCTAATTCCAAGCCTCGAACCTCACCATCTGTATGGAAACATCTGCAAATTTAATACAAATATAGTAAGGTCCAAAACATTTTATTATTATACTCTGATGATTATATTACCCTAAGACAAAATAATTAATATTTTATTTTGAGTTTGCCATCAAGTTACCATTGCAAATGTCATTTTTGCAGAAACATCTGTCTCCATATTCCCTACTACATTTGGCCATCTCTGATGTATCCTGCAGCTGTGTCCAAGCTGTAGCTTCTCCAAACTTCCTTAGGACAATTCCAAGATCTCTGCAGGGCACATTAAAGCATTTCAGGGAATTTTATCTCTCTTGCTTACAGCACTAAGTTGCTCTCTAATGCACATGTGAGCTTTTCTCCTTTCCATGACTCACATTCTTCATTCCCATATTTGTGGTTCCTGGAATTATCTGCAAATTAAACATCATATACCCAAATCTTTGTCAAAAGATCTGCTCAGGAGGTAATTAGATGAAGCTAATAGGAGACAATGATAATGCTAATATCATATTACTGGATAATTGGAAGTTCTTCTTGGAAACTATTAGCATGTGAAAATTAAATACTTACTCAGCATTAACAAACCTGAACTGAAGATTTCCTAATATCACATTCTAGACAAAGTTTTCAAATAGTGCTTTCAGCTTTCCCCTTCAGAATTTTCATTGTTTTAGATTTCCAGTATCAATAGATAAATCATAAAAAGTAGAAACAAATAAATTGCTTTCCTCAGAGCATCATTAAAATTAGAATATTAATAAGTATGACATGCTGTGCTGAGTGTGGCCTTGATACTATTATTATTTCCATAATTTAAATTGTAAACATGATTCAAGCTTTTCACTGGAGCTAATTTGATAATCATTTTAAATGATGTACATGTTATGGTTCCCCCAGTGTGGTTGCTGTCTTCACTGAAATAAGAGGAATTTTTTAATGTCTGATCCCTACAAGACATAACTGGGAGCTTGAATGCAATTTCTTATTATTTTCAAAGCTTCTTAGATCAGGAAATTTTGCCACTGGGTCTATGTTAATTATCTAGATAATCTTTGATTTCCCTATTGGGAAATATTAATTTATATACAGTTTCCTGGCTTTCCTGTGTTATTTTGTACAACACCCTTTCAATCACCTTGACATAATGTATTATTTTTTGATACACATTTTAATAAATCAAAAATTATTTCAATATTCAGCATTTTCCATATGGTTTCCTTCAAGTTTTACGTCTGAGGGAGGAGGTAGATTTCTTTAACATGCCCTAAAATATTTTCAAAAAGATTCAGAAAGAATACAAATTATGTTTGTGCATTATTCTTTATTTATTTCTTTTAATCTCACAACTAAATTGAGTTCACACTTAATTCCTTATCTCTGTTTGTATGAAATAACTCCTTAGAAAGCAAGTTCCTGTGTTTTGGAGAGGCATTCTAGGTCATAGGCCTAACTTTAATCCTTTATACTGCAGTGTGATGTGGTGCAAATCACAAAATTAAATAAATGCCTTTGGATAATAGCTGCGAATTTAAGCACCCTGGAGAGAGTTACTGTGGTGAAACCTGTAGGATGATAAAGATTGTCAACACAGGCAGCTGATCTCTGACCTTTGAGTTGGAAAGGTAAAAGAGAGAAAAAACTATTGGGACTGAAATTAGTAATTAAGATTTTCTAGTTTGCATTTATGGTCTTTTGTAGATTTACATTTATTATTCTCTCTGTATTTGAAAGGAATGAAATGAAAAATGTATTTTTGCAAATAATAGTAATAAAGTTTGCTCACTGGTCAGCAGAAGAGTCTATGTTTCTGCTTTTCTAATGGAATTTGATGTAACAGTGATGTACTGGATGTCAGTTTCATCCTGAGTAAGATACTACAGACCATTTCTAAAGGCAGGTTGCAAAGATTCTTTTCCAAATTTTGCCCAAGACTTAAAAAAATGGATATTCCTGCTTAGTCATTACATAATGTGTATGTGGTGGTTTGAATCTGTTATGCACCATAAAAAAGGCCATGTTCTTTTAATCTACTCCTGTGGACACAAACCTAATGTAGGTGGGAATGTTTGCTTATGTATTTCAATTGAGTTGTGACCAACCTCATTCAGGATGGGGCTTAATATTGTATTGGATTACTTTATAAGATATGAAATTAAAAGAAGATCATAGACTAAAGCCCTGAAAAAGCTAAGGGAAGACCCACAGAGGCTCAGAGAAGAAGCCATAGGAACTAGAAACTGAAAGCTGTGAAACCCAGGAGCAAAGGACCAGCAGATACCAGCCATGTGTCTTCCTATGTGATAGGGTGTCCCAGATGCCAAGAGCCTATCTTCAGGCCCAAGTATTATCCAGTTGATGCTTTGATTTGGACATTTTCATGGCCTAAAACTGTAAATTTTAAATTAATAAATCCCCATTGAAAAAACCATCCCATTTCTGGTCTAGGGCACTCCAGCAGCTTTAACAAGCTGAAACAACATGGAAATATTTTTTAGGTATGTAATTAAGGGCCAAGAAAAACAAAACACAGCTCAAAGAATAAGTTACAACTGGCTATATAGAGAGATGGACCATGATATGAAAGACAAGCTATCCAAATTTTGGGCATTCCCTTGATTCAGATTCTTGCTCATTTACTAGTTTTCCTTCTATCCTCTACGTTTAAGAAAAAACTCTCATTTGTCATCATTCTTCAAAGTTTACACCCATGAGAAAAACTCTGAGAAATGATCTCCCATGACTTAAACATTCCCCTCTTCTACCATATTTATATTTATATACTCTTCTGTTTATTTTTGTCCCAAGATTTATCTATTTGAAGAGATACTAGGAGTGTAAATTTAATTTTATTTCAATTAAATTTCCTCTTTGCACAGCAGGGATGTTTGTTCTATGAGTCCACCATAACAATACCATGTAAAAAAGGTAATCAATGAGTTAATTATTAAGTTTGAATTTGAGGTCCAATCCAACAATTTTTAGGGCCTCCGTTTTCTATCAGTTAAGTAAAGGGAATTCATACATCTAATTGAAATAAACATGTATTTTATAGCAGAATGTGTTTTAAATCTATACTCAAAATTCTTCTTGAAAAACTTTCAGAGCAATAACACTGAGCATAATGTGCATATCATGATGGCTTATAAAGAAATTAGCATATTTAAAACCACAGCACCTTAAATTTTACTTTCTTTGTTATGACCTCTTTAGGTGATTTTTCTGTAATAAAGGAATAAACTGTTGTTTGAGTTTATTACTGCTGCCAGCATGGAATATACCAGAAATGGAATGACTTTTAAAAAGGGAATTTATGAAGTTACAAGTTTACAGTTCTAAGTCCATAAAAATGTCCAAACTAAGGCATCCATGAAAAGATACCTTGACTCAAGAAAGACCACATGTCTGGCTTCTGCTGGTCCTTGTTCCTGGTTCCATTGTTCCCAGCTTCTGATGTCAGTGGTTTCCTCTCTAAACATCTCTGGACTTCACTTAGCCTTTCTGGGGCACAACTCTGGGACCTGGCTTGCTTAGCATCTCATGGGAAGGCACATGATGATGTGGTGATATCTACAGGGATTTGCATCTGCAAATGTCCATGTCTAGATGTCTGCTCTTTCTGTCAGTGCACCAAACATCTCCAAATCCCAGTATCTTTGTCAGTCCTGAAGCAACTCTGTTTTCTCCAAAATTTCTACCCTTTTAAAGAATACTGGTAAACAAATCAAGACCCACCTTGAATGGGCAGTGTCACCATCTCTATCTATTCAAAAGTTCACACCCACAGTTGGGTATGTCACATCCTCATGAAAACAATCCAAAGTTTCCATCCCACAATATTGAATCAGGATTAAAAGAAATATGGCTCTCCCATAAGACTGGATCAGGCAAAAGTAAATGTCTTTTCTAGGGTACATAACAGCTTAAGAACCAGCACACTGTTTCAAAAGTGTTTCTAAATATCCATCTCACAAAAAAAGTATTTGCAGGATTCCAAGATCATTTTATGGCTTATTCCTTTCAAATCAGTTTGAAGATTATTTAAGTGAAGTTTTCTTTATGGATGTCAGATTTATTGCCTCATCAAATTCACGAAAATATTTTTATTTAGGAAAGAGAGATTACACTAAGGATGCACTCAACTATGCCTTTCAATATCTGACCAAAAATTCCATGTATAACTTAGACAAATTGAAGTAAACTTAATCTGCATGAAAATTGCACTATCCTCATTTTCTTTTGCCAAATGGTGAGAATAATTTCCATGATTTTCTATTCATGAGGTCAATATGGTAAAATGGTATATTAAATTCTCAAATAGTAAGTTTTCACACATCATTTCTTAGCTCAAATATCATTCCAACAAAAAAATAATTTGACTTCCATTGCTCACATTGGACCTCTTTTTTATATCACCTAGCACAATCATCATTTAGTATCTGTTCATATGAAAAATTGATTAATATCTAGATATCCCACTACATTGAACACAGTGACTTGCTTAAACACAGGATATTCTTGTCCACATATTTGCATGCCTGGGGCATGCTGAACTTCCAAGAATGTACAGTTTAATCAGAAAATATGTATATGTTTAAAAAATGGTGAGTCAAACAGTGAGTAATATTTAATAGCAATAGTTTAACATTTTTGCAGTTTATTAGCTGCCAGATGATATAAACTTTTTTTTACATATACTTACTCAATATATCCTTATAACAACTCCAAGAAGAGAGTCCATTCTTATATATCATTACAAATAGCATGCAAAGAAACAGTGACATATGAACTATAAATAATTTCCTCAAAGTCACATAGCTTATATGGCTTATTCAAAACGAAGTTTCCTTGACAGAGTACATACTTTAAAACATGTTCATAGACACAATAAAAGAATAAATTATCTTTTCCCTTGGCCTCCTGAGCATACCTTACAAAATAATGAAAGCCTTCATTAAGTCAATGTTAGAATTAAGAGAGAGAGGAATTTTTTTCAAAGAGAGAAAGAGTGTATTATTCCTACATGTGTAGCAGGATAGCAAACAGCCTAATGGTGCAAAATCTGTAAAGAAAGGAATATTTTTAAGTAGGGGAAGAATTGGTTTAATTGAATTGGCAAGTCCTTCAAATGGTTGATACATGTAGAATTTTCACAGTTTTATGGTGGGTGATCAATAAAATGAAGACACTGAAAAATAGAAGTAGAAATGGAAGTAGGAAAAGATTGAGGAGAAAGGACAAGGAGGAAGAGAAGAAGAATAAGAAAATGAGACAGAAAAGAAGGAAATGGGTGAAGAAGGAGAATATCTGGAAAAGCAAAGGCCATTAAATCAATTATACCTATAATGATTCTGAGATTCCATTATATTTTCAAGGTACAGTACTAGAACCCTTATATTTGAAGAAACCACACTGGATATAATTGAAAGGGAATATAGAACTTTGCCTTCTACATTAGATATAGAAATGTGCAAAAAATATTTCTCTCACATCAAACATTTTTGAAAAAGTGAGATAATCTAAAATCTTAGATTTTCATGAGTCCACAGGAAGTTGAATTTTTAAACATCCAAGTATTTTGAATCCTGAGCAGCAACAGGACCCTCAAAGAGGAGACATGACAAATGAATTGTCTCAACTTTGATAAGGGTGGGAAAAGGAGGTGGACATGAAACAAGCAGTTACAAATAAATCACATAAATCATAAAGTAAAAAATTCAATGAAACTGAGGGAAGCTTTCTTTTGAGATTAAATAGCCAGCATCAATTTATTTCACAATAGGAGCCCTTTAGGTTTAAGAAGATCTATGTTAATGCAATTTCAATACGGTCTGCTTATGTTTTACACAATCGTAATGAGGGAGTTCCTCCAGAATTGAAATATTTTATAGTCATTAAGTATACTTTCAAATAATGTGAGTAAAAGTCAAAGAAAGATAGTACACAAAACTTTATGGCCATTACGTTTTGCTAAATCTCTATTGTTGGACATGTGCTGATTTGAAACTTTTATGTTTCTCAGAAAAATCATCCTTTTTAAATACAATCTTGTGGGTAGAGACTCACTGTGGGCGGGACCTTTTGATTAGATAATTTTCTTGTTGATGTGGCTCCATTCATTCAAGGTGAGTCTTATTTAGTTTATCAGAATTCTTAAAAGGTCAGCACAGAGAGCAGAGAGAAGAAAACTAGACAAAAATATTTAGAGATACTTAGGGACAGACAGAAGCTCAAAGAGGAGGCTATTGGAACCAGGAGCTGAAAGCAATGAAACCCAAGAGCAAAGGACCAGTACATATCATTATCTGCCTTCCCATGTGATAGAAGAATCCCAGATATGTTTAGCCTTTCTTAAGTGAAGGTATCCTCTTGTTGATGCCTTACTTTGGACATTTTCATGACCTTAGAATTATAACATGTAACTTAATATCTCCTTTTAAAAAGTAAATATATTTCTGGTGTATTGCATCCTGGCAGCACTAGCAAACCAAATCAGATCTTGGTACCATGGAAATGTGGTGCAATGATTTTCAAATGTCAAAAATTCTGGAATGGCCTTATAAATGGATAAGGGGAAGGGTCTGGGAGAATTGCTATGTGCTTAATAGAAAATCATGAATTGCTTTGAAGAGACTGTCAGTAGAAATGTGAACTCTTAAGATACTTTTGATGAGGTTTGGACAAAAATGATGAATGTGTCATTGCCAACTAGAAGGAATGTGAACCTTGTTTTAAAGTGGCAGGGAATTTGACAAAATTGAGCCTTGGTGTAGGATGAAAGGGACAATTTGAAAGCAACACTTTGAGATATCTAGCTGAAAAAATCTCAAAGCTAATGTGAAAATTCAGCCTGGCTTCATTTTTAAAACTATTTTTTTGAGAAATCTTCACACACATACAGCCCATTCACAGTATACAATATGGCTCATAGTATCATAACATGGTTGTGTATTCAGCATCATGATCATGTTTAGAACATTTGTATCACTCTAGAAAAAGAAATAAAAAGAAAAAAGAAAAAAATTATGCATGCCATCCCCCTTGCACCTCCCTCCCATTGACCACTGGTATTTCAAACTATCCATTTTTTACCCCTTACCCCTCCATTATTTAATTTTCCTTATTTTTTTTATTATCTGCCCAAACCTTGGATAAAAGTAGTAAGAGACACAAGGTTTTCACGATCACACAATCACATTGTAAAAGATACACAGTTATATAGTCTTCTTCAAGAATAAAGTTTACTGAAACACAGTTCAAGTTTCAGGTACTTCCCTCTAGCCACTCCTATGAAACATAAACTAAAAAGGGATATCTATATAATGCACAAGTAAATATCCTGGATAACTTCTTAACTCTGAAATCTCTCAGCCATAGAAACTTCATTTTGTCTCATTTCTCTCTTCTCCTTTTGATAAAGAGTTATTTGTCAATCCCATGATGCTTGGTTCCAGCTCATCCCAGGAGGCCTTCCCTACATTGCCAGGGAGATTTACACCCATGCAAATCATGTCTTGTGTAAGGGAAGGGCTGTGAGTTAGAAGCTTATCTGGGGTGACTCAGGCATAATTTTAAGTAGGTTTAGCTTCTCCTTTGCAGGAATACGTTTAACTTGGCTGAACACCAAGAATTGAGTGCTCAGCTTATTAAATCAGTTGTCCTCACTGTTTGTGAGAATATCAGGAAATCCCTAGATGGGAAAGTTTAATATTTCCTCCATTTTTCCCCATCTCCTGAGGGGAATATGAAAATACTTTCATATCCTCTGGAATATATTGGGGTGTCATATTAACCTGTAAGAATTTGAGAATTTTGCCACGCAAAGGAGGACTCCAAGAGACGTTCTCTCATGCAACACGCAAGGGGTTTATTTTCCACACATGTGTGGGGCTCGCTGAACACGCAGGAACAGAGAGCTCTCCGCCTGAGCTTGTAAAAGTTTTTTAAAAGGGGTAAGATGAGGGGGGTGGGAGTCGAGCATGGGTCACAGGTGCTGTTTTGCAAAAAGCAGATAAGAGCAGCTTTACAACAAGCACTTTTAACAGTTTCACAGCGAGCATTTCTTGAGCATGAGTCATGGGAGTGGCTATTGCAGATAGCCACAGTTTTACAACAAGTGATTTAGGCGCAAGGAGTCAGGGGGGGGAAGGGCGAGAAACAGATAACCGCCCTGGGAAAGTCTCGGATTGTTTATTTTCAACCTGATGGGGCCCATAATTCTTTTCTTTATAATTCTTAACTCACACCAAATGCATAGCCATGAATACAAAATGACACAAATGCTTTTGCTGGATATTTCAGAAGCTAAGATATATATAAATAGCGAAATTAAGCAGGAAAAATTAGCTACTGTTAAGCTTTATAAAATTCCCTTTTACATTCCCCACTCCTTTTCGTATATATCTCTAATCTTAGAGATTTTCTGGATTATTTAACACTGAGAACTGTTGTTTGATGAGCATTAATTTGACATTTCCAATCTGCCCCTGTAAAAACTGTATAATTTTATTTAGAATACATGGTCCTATAGTTATTATTAAAAGTAACACAATTAAAGGCCCAACGAGAGCAGATAATAGCGTCGTTAACCAGGGGGACTTAGTAAACCAAGATTCAAACCATCCCTGTTGCGTCTCTCTTTTTTTTTTTTTTTTCACGAAGGCGCTCTTTGAGTTTTGTCATGGACTTTTTAACAACACCAGAGTGATCTGCATAGAAACAACACTGTTCTTTTAAAGCTGCACATAGTTTTCCTTCTTTAAGGAAAAGTAAGCTAAGTTCCCGCTTATTCTGCAGAATTACTTCTGAAAGGGAGGTTAGAGAGTTCTGAAGGGCTGAGACAGATCTTTCTATTTCTTTTAAGTCTTGATCTATCGCGGCCTGAAATTGACTGGTTTGTTGATTGCTATGTACAATGGCAGCAGTCCCTTTGCTTATACCGGCAGCGACAGTTACCCCCAGAGTGGTAAGATTACAAGGGGGTACCAGGAACGAAGGCTCCCCTGCTCCCTCCCAAGTTTTTATAGTCTTCCCATCATCCCATCTGGTTATTGTCCATTTCCAAGGCTTATGCGGGTTGGAATTGGGGTTCCCTGGGGGAAGGAGGAGAAGGAGTAGTAACCCTACGAACCCGCAGCTTGAGAGGATTGTCAGTCTTTTCCAGTTTTTATTGGGACTCAGAGGGCAAAGGCGCAAGTTTGAGATGAGACGCATGGATCCAGGATGCGATGCCATCGACTTTGACTGCGGTGGGGGTGGTCAAGAGTACCTGATACGGTCCTTTCCAGCGAGGTTCAAGAGTCTGTACCTGGTGGCGGCGGACGTAGATGAAGTCTCTCACCTGATATTGATGCAGAGTTCTGTTGTTTCCTGGCTGGTAGGAGGTGGAGAGCTGCTGCCACAGGAACCGCTGGGCTTTTTCCAAGGCTCGCAGCCTGTCAAGCAAGGGGGTATGAAGGGAACTATTAATCTCTAGAATGGAAGACATGTCCTTGACTGGAGTTGGCGCTCCATATAAGATTTTATGAGGGGTTAGATTACACAAGAGAGCAGAGGGGGTATTTCTGGCTCTGAACAGGGCATAAGGCAGGAGCATGGTCCAATCTTTCAAGCCAGTCTCTAAAGCTAATTTGGTTAGGGTCTCTTTAATTGTCCTGTTCATTTTTTTTACCTGTCCTGAACTTTGGGGTCTGTATGCGCAATGCAATTTCCAATCAATCCCCAATATCCTGGCCACACCCTGACTTACCTGGGCTACAAATGCGGGTCCGTTATCTGACCCTATTACCTTTGGTAGACCGAACCTGGGAAAATTTTCTTCCATAATCTTCTTGACTACAACCTGGGCTGTTTTTCTCTTAGTTGGGTAGGCTTCAACCCATCCTGAAAAGGTGTCTATAAAAACTAGTAAGTATTTAAGTCCATATTTTGCAGGTTTAATTTCAGTAAAGTCGACTTCCCAGAACTGCCTAGGTCGAGTTCCCCTTAGTCTTTTTCCGTTAGGAGCTTTGGTGGGGTAGGCGTTCACAATTTGACACGCCTGACATTCTCTAGCTACGCGATCCGCCAGTTCTCTTCTTTTTGAGGCTGCCAGAGGGTACAATTCCCTCTGGTCTTGCAGGAGCTGCTGTAGTTTCCCTGTCCCCAGGTGAGTGAGTTGGTGGACCTGCTGTATGTAAGCTAGGGCTTCCGATTTTCCTTGGGGTGTAACCTCAGATAGTGTTTCAGGGGGTTGCTGGTTTTCTTTGGTTACTAGGACTAAGTTTATAAGGTTCCTTAATGCTGCCGCTTTTGCTTCTTCATCTGCTTGCTTATTACCCAGGGTTATTGGGTCAGAGCCTCTTTGTGTTTGATTTTTTTTACCAGCTGAGGTTAATAGCCCTCTTTGTTGGTAAATTGCTCCATGTACGTGGGCAGTAGCAAAGGCAGAACGGCTATCTGTATAGATAGTTGCTCGCTTTTCTTTTGCTAATTTTAGAGCTTTTGTGAGAGCAATTAGTTCAGCCTTTTGGGCAGATGTTCCCTCCGGGAGGCTAGAAGATCAAATAACTTTTGTCCCACTGACTACCACCGCTCACGCTCGTTTCTTACCGTGTTGGAGAAAGCTGCTTCCATCCGAAAACCAGGTTACCTCCGAGTTAGGCAATGATTGGTCTTTTAAGTCTCTGCGGATTCCGGTCTCTTCAGCTAATATCTCTTGGCAAGTGTGCTGCACAGGTCCCGCGGTCTCGTCCGGGAGCAGGGTAGCGGGGTTTAAAGCTGACGGGGCCCCGAAAGTCACCCTGTCCTTGTCTAGGAGTATGCTCTGATAGTGGGTAATTCTGGCATTTGACATCCATCTATCTGGAGGCTGGTGGATTATGCTTTCCAGGGCGTGAGGGGCTATTATGGTCAGCTTCTGTCCTAGAGTGAGTTTGTCTGCGTCTTTTGCCAGGAGGGCAGCTGCCACGATGGCTTTGAGACAGCGTGGCTATCCGCTGGCACCTGAATTTAATCACTTGGACAGATAGGCCACCGGTCTTTTCCAGGGGCCTAAAGCCTGTGTTAGGACCCCTCTAGCCATGCCTCTCCTTTCTTCTATGTAGAGCGTGAAAGGTTTATTCACGTCTGGGAGGGTTAAAGCTGGAGCTGACAGGAGCGCTTTCTTAATGCTGTCGAAGGCTTCCTGCTGTTCTATTCCCCACTGGAAATCAGCGCTCCCTTTGAGCAAGGGGTATAATGGGGCAGCAAGGGCTGCAAACCTTGGGATCCACAACCGGCAGAATCCCGCTGTCCCTAAGAATTCTCGTAGCTGCTTTTGGGTCGTGGGCGGGGGTATTTGTGTTACAGTTTTCTTTCTAGCCCCAGTGAGCCATCGCTTTTCATTCTTAAGAGTATATCCCAGGAAGATTACTTCCCTTTTACAGATTTGGGCTTTTTTGGCCGAGGCTCGGTTCCCCAGTGCGGCTAGCTCACTTAACAGTTTTCGGGTCCCATACTCACAGTCCTCCTTAGTGTCTGCTGCCAACAGTAAGTCACCCACATATTGTAGCAAGGTGACTCTGGGATGCTGACTTCTGAAGGAGCTTAAGTCTTTATGAAGAGCTTCATCAAAAATGGTGGGGGAGTTTTTGAACCCCTGGGGCAAGCGTGTCCAAGTCAGTTGGTTCGAGGATCCCGTCTCTGGATCGATCCACTTGAAAGCGAATAAGGGTTGGCTGTCTTTATGCAAGGGCAGGCAGAAGAAAGCATCTTTTAGATTAAGCACAGTATACCAAGTCTTTTCAGGAAGGAGAGTGCTGAGCAGGTTATAGGGATTTGGCACCGTAGGATGTATATCCTGCACTCTGCTATTTATTTCCCGTAAATCTTGCACCGGTCTATAGTCTCTAGTTTCTGGCTTTTTGACCGGCAATAAGGGAGTGTTCCAGGCTGATTGACAGGGCTTAAGTACTCCCAAGCCAAGGAATTTCTCTATATGGGGCTTGATTCCTTCTTGGGCTTCCTTGCTTAAGTAGTATTGTTTTACCCGAATTGGAGAGGCGGTGGGCTTTAGGGTCATTATTACTGGGGGCTGATTGATTGCCAACCTTAACCCGGCAACTTCTGCCCAGGAATTAGGGAATTCTTCAAGCCAGGCCTGAGGAATAGAACTGCGGAGCTGTTCTGGTTTTATATACAGCTGATATTCTTCTTCGACTGGCAAGGTGAGAGCAGTTATTACAGGTTGGCTTACTAGTGGGTTTAAAAATTTCACCTTTGGCCCCTTAGGATTGAAGGTGATTCTCGCCCTTAGTTTAGTTAACAAGTCTCTTCCCATAAGCGGGGCAGGGCACTCAGGGATAACTAGGAAGGAGTGTTGAAGCTTCCCCTTCCCCAGGTCCATGGTTCTTTTGGTAGTCCAGGTGCAGTAGCGACTGCCATTTGCTCCCCGCACTAAGGACTTTTTTGTAGAGAGCGGGCTTATAGGTTCTTGGAGGGCTGATATTACTGTTCCCATGTCGACTCCAAAATTAATTGGTACCCCCTCCACATTAAATTTTACCCTGAGCTCGGGGAGGGGTGCCAAGCCCTGACTCCCCTAGTCTTCACTTTCTAGAGCTAACGTGGCCGGCTGTTGCCAATTTGGGGGCCTAGTACCCCTCCGTTTTTTGTTTTTTTTGTTTTTCGGACAGTTTTTGGCCCAGTGCCCAGTTTCTTTGCAGTAGGTGCATTGGTCTGGACTAAGAGGGGTATGATAACGCCGACCCGAGGGATTTTTTTTTAGCTTGTCCTCTACCTTCAGTGTTTCTTTCAACTACTGTGGCCAGGATCTTTGTTAATTCTTTCGTTCTCCTTTTCTCTCTCACCAACTCTTTTTCCTCTCTCTCTCTCTCATTCCTTTGTTCTTTTTCCTCTTCTGTTTCTCTCTTATAAAACACTTTTTCAGCTTCTTTGACTAAATCTCGCAAGGCTAGGTCCTGCAACTCGTCTAAGCGCTGCAGCTTGCGTCTAATGTCTGGAGCTGATTGGCCGATAAAGGCCATGGCCACTGAGGCTCTTTGATCCTCTGATTGAGGGTCAAAGGGAGTATACCTGCGGTATGCTTCCATTAGTTTTTCTAAAAAGACTGAGGGCGATTCGTCCGCTCCCTGAATAACCTCTCTTACCTTGGCCAAATTGGTGGGCCGGCGTGCGGCTGCTCGGAGACCCGCTACTAGAGTCTGGCGATAGATGGACAGATGCTCCCTACCTTCAGAGGTGTTTGGGTCCCAATTAGGACGGCGCAGCGGGAACCGATCATCGATGATATGCTGGAGTTGGGTGGGTCTCCCGTCTTGTCCAGGAACTTGCTTCCTGGCTTCCAGTAGGATCCGATCTCGCTCCTCCGTGGTGAAGAGAGTCCCCAGGAGTTGTTGACAATCATCCCAAGTGGGCTGGTGAGAGAACATAAGGGACTCCACCAATCCAGTCAGCCTAGTGGGAGCCTCGGAAAAGGAGGGTTATTATTTTTCCAGTTATATAAGTCAGAGGAGGAAAAGGGCCAGTATTGTAGAGCGGGCATTTCTCCCCCGTGTCCATCATCCACTGGAGGCCCGTACGGTCTGAGGGGGAGAGTGACCGCTACATCAGATGGGCTTAGTGCTTGTCTGCTTCGTGTACTATGTGCCGGTCCTGGTTCATCTGGGATTGTCTGTTGGTGAACCTGCGGAGAGGGAATGGAAGAGGGCGGAGAGAGGGAACTAGAGGAGGGAGAGGATGAGCTAAGAGAAGGGGGGTCCTGTACCGGAGCTGAAGGGTAGGGAGGAGGGGAAGAAGGACCTGCGTCGAAGAGGAATAGATCCGATTGGGATTCCGGTAGGACTGCAGGAAGTAAGGAAGGATAGAGTTTCGGAGCTTGAGAAGGACCCGGCACCTTGATTGGGAGTACAGAGGGAGAGTCATGTTGACCAAGAGGAGTGAGAAACGGCTTTACCCATGGAGGTGGATTTTCACACAGGTCCTGCCAAACCATGATGTAGGGCTGCTGGTCCGGGTGGCCATACGGGTCAGGGCGGAAGATGACTGACTTGACGGCCCGAATCAAGGGTAGATGAAAAGCTCCTTCCCGAGGCCATTCCACGTTAAAAGAGGGCCACTCGGCCGAGCAGAAGGTCTGCCATTTGCCTTTCTTTACAATAAAAGATAGATTCTGACCTCTTTCCCTGACCTCAGACCAGTGTCTTAAGGTCAGAGAAAGTGGAGTCGACACTCCCTGACCCATCTTTGGTAAAACAAAAACAATTCCCAACACACAAATACAGACAGACACACACAGAGCCGGCACACCACGTTTACACAGTTTCAGAGACACAGCTCAGACTGGCCTGATGACTATGATCGAGTTTCCCCCTGTCAGAAGGGAAACAGAATCAGAGTCGGCCCTGTAGGAAGCCTCCAGGCGTCCCCGGAGGTCCCCCAATCCCGAGGCGTCCCTCGGGAGAGTGACCTGCAACCCCGGACACGTCTGTCGGTTGCGGTCGGGGAGTGCTCACGCGACTCTCCGACAGTCACTGCCAGTCTGACAGACTAAGCGATCGCACTTCAGACAAAAAGGCCTCACTTACCCCGAGAGAAAGAGCTGTTGGAACCTCCCCTTACGAAGAGCCGATCTCGGTGGAACCTCCAAATGTAAGAATTTGAGAATTTTGCCACGCAAAGGAGGACTCCAAGAGACGTTCTCTCATGCAACACGCAAGGGGTTTATTTTCCACACATGTGTGGGGCTCGCTGAACACGCAGGAACAGAGAGCTCTCCGCCTGAGCTTGTAAAAGTTTTTTAAAAGGGGTAAGATGAGGGGGGTGGGAGTCGAGCATGGGTCACAGGTGCTGTTTTGCAAAAAGCAGATAAGAGCAGCTTTACAACAAGCACTTTTAACAGTTTCACAGCGAGCATTTCTTGAGCATGAGTCATGGGAGTGGCTATTGCAGATAGCCACAGTTTTACAACAAGTGATTTAGGCGCAAGGAGTCAGGGGGGGGAAGGGCGAGAAACAGATAACCGCCCTGGGAAAGTCTCGGATTGTTTATTTTCAACCTGATGGGGCCCATAATTCTTTTCTTTATAATTCTTAACTCACACCAAATGCATAGCCATGAATACAAAATGACACAAATGCTTTTGCTGGATATTTCAGAAGCTAAGATATATATAAATAGCGAAATTAAGCAGGAAAAATTAGCTACTGTTAAGCTTTATAAAATTCCCTTTTACAAACCTATAGAAACCAACAAGATATCACACCCTATTGAATATTTCATGTAATTATGGTATTTGTTGGGCGTGGGGTCATTAAAGGATTCCACCTGAGATGGAGAGTTAAAGCTTAAGAGGTTTATTACTAGAGAGGAATAGGTTGACAGAGAGCAAAGGTAGAGCAGGCAGGAGGGAGCCAGCAAAACCTGCTAGTGATAGAGAAAAAAATTGCTCCAACTCTCTTTCTCACAGCTTGTGGTTTTAAAGGAAAAGCTACACCAAGAGGGGTGGGGGTGACATGTGGCCACAGGCATCACTAGGAGTTATCAAGCTGGTGCAAATTAAGACTTCATAAGCATGGTTATCTGGTCTGGCTTCTGGTGGGTGTGGTGTTGGCAGGTTTGTGCTCATTATCTTGCTGTCACATCAGGTCCTGTAAGAAGAGCTGCTGAGGGAGAGAAACATGCCACAGAATTCATCTTGTATGTTAAGTTTTATTTTCTGATACCTGACAGTGTTCAAATACATTGACCGTACAAGTCAAATTATATAATGTGCTGTCCAAAATACAAATTTTGCATGAAATAAATATCTCTCCCTTTGGTCTCATACAGAATTTGAAGTTTTAAAATATCATTTACCTGTGTTCTGATTTACCTTAGTCATAGACAGATTAGCTTCATTCATATCTCTAGTCAAAGTCTGACCACCTTTTCAACTTTTTCAACAGCTGCCATAAAGGGTAATGCTGATTTTCACAGCATCATTGCTCTAAGTCTGAGTCTCAAGTGTCACATAATTACCAGATGTTTCTGGGAACAACTGTGTTGTACACAAATAGCTCAGTATCTCAGAATTTAGAAATAACAGTTGCAATTCCAGGGTAGATGTGACTGCTGTAAGAATTTACAATCCAGGACCATTTACAATAGCATGATAAACATGCTCTCAACTTCAGTTCTTCAAGTTTGTATATTCTACTTAGTCCATATGAGTGAAGCATAATATTTGTCTTTTTGTTCCTGACATTTCATTCAACATACTATCCTGAAGCCTCAATCATCTAGTTGCCTACCTCACAATTTCATTCTTTCCTACAGCCATACAATAGTTCATTGTATGTATACACCACAGTTCCACCTTCCATTCCTCAGTCAAGTTACCCTTAGGCTACCTCCACCCATCGTGAATTACAAACACTGTCACCTTAAATAACAGTGTGCAAATGTTTACTTGTGTCCTCACTCTCAGTTTCTCCAGTTATATACCTAACAACGGGGATGCAGCATCCTATGGAAACCCCACCCATAGCCTGTGCCACCACCACACTGCCCTCTAGAGGGGTTGTGCTTCTCAGCTTTCTTACCAACAGTGAAAAGGTAGTTTCATTTGCACATCATATAATCCAAACTAAGAAAATAGCCATGCTTTCACCACCATAATCTACAGGAAAACATTTCCTTTACTTCTGCAAAGAATCCACATCTTTCTCCCATATCTCTTATTTATTGACATCTAGGTTGGCAAAATGCCTTTGTTACATTCAGCAGCTTTGTATTATAGTATGACTATTAATTATAGACCCTAGCTTGCATTGATTGTATTTTTTCCTGTATACAATCATATTTTTAACAACATGCATTGTGACATTCTTATTCATTATTATTCTTCCCCATGCAAAAATTTATTTTATATTTGTACATTTAGTCACCCTCATTGTCCACTCTGGACACCCACAACTTATAACATCTCAGTTGCTACCCTCTATCTTTTGTTCTGGTATCATTCATGCCCCCAGCCTTTCTCTCTCAGCCATAATTTCATTTGGTCTCATTCAGTGTACTTATATTACTGTGCTATCTACTTCTGAACTTTTACAATAAAAGGACATTCTGTATCCCTTCAGCACCAAATGCTCAATCTCTACCCTCTTTCTGTCTCCTAATAACCTGGTTTCTTAACTTTAACTCTCAAAGTTCACTCATGTTGACTCATCTTAGTTCATCTTAGTAAGTCCATACAATATTTATCTTTTTGTTTCTACCTAATTTCGCTCAGCATAATGTCCTGAAGATCCATCCACATTGTTATGTGTTTCATGACTTCATTGTCTTACAGCTGCTTAATATTCCATTGTAATTATATTCCATAGCTTATCTAGCCACTCATCTGTTGATGAATATTTGGGTTGTTTACATTTGAGATGTTTATTTTAAAATGCTGTTATAAATATCGGTGTTCATATGTCCATTTGTGTCCTTGCCTTCAGTTCCTCAGATTATAAACCTAGTAATAGGACTGCTGAATCATATGGCAATTCTATACTTAGTTTCTTGAGGAACAGCCAAACTGCCCTCCAGAGTGATTGTACCATTTTACATTCCCACCAGCAATGGAGAACTGTGTCTCTTTCTTCAATCTTCTCCAGCGCTTGTGGTTTTCTGTTTTTTTTTTTTTTATAATGACCATTCTAGTTGTTGTGAGATGATATCTCATTTTGGTTTTGATTTGCATTTGCCTAATAGCCAGTGAATTTGAGCATTTTTTCATGTTCTTTTTAGTCGTGTGTATTTCATCTTCTGAAAACTGTCTGTTCATGTCTCTTGACCAGTTTTTTAATTGGGTTGTTTGTCTTTTTGTGTTTTTGTTGAAGAATATCATTATATATTCTGGATATTAAAATCTTATCTGATATGTGGTTTCCAAATATTGTCTCCCATTGCATAGTCCACCTTTTTACTTTCCTGACAAAGTTCCTTCATGCAAAAAAGTATTTCAATTTGAGGACGTCCCTCTAATCTATTTCTTTTTTCATTGCTCATGCTTTCTGTGTAAGGTCTAGGAAGCCATATCCTAGCACAAGTTTAATAGTTATCCCTGCATTTTCTTCTAAAAGTTTTATGGTCTTAGCTCTGATGCCATGGATGCATTTTTGAGTTAACTTTTGTGTAGGGTGTGAGATATGGATCCTTTTTCATTCTTTTGCATATGGAGATCTAGTTCTCCAAACACCATTTATTGAATGGCTGTTCTGTCCCAGTTGGGTTGACTTTAGTGCCTTTTCAAGAATCAATATTTTTGAACACTCAATTTGATTCTATTGTTCACTATGTGTATCTTTCTGCCAGTACCACACTGTGTTGATCACTGGAGCTTTGCAATATGCTTTAAAGTCAACTGTGTGAAACTTCCCACATCATTTTCCTTTCTCAAGTTATTTTTAGCTATTTAGGGCACCCTGCCCTTCAAAATAAATTTGGTTATTTGTTTCTCTATTTCTGCAAAGTAAGTTCTTAAGATTTTAATTGGTATTGCACTGAATCTATAAATCAATTTGGGTAGAATTTATCTTAACTATATTTTGTCTTCCAATCCATGAACACAGTAGGCCCTTCCATTTATTTAGGCCTTTCATGATTTCTTTTAGTAAGTCCTTGTAAGTTTCTGTGTATTGGTCTTTTGTATCCTTAGTTGAATTTATTCCTAAATACTTTATTCTTTAGGTTGCTACTGTAAATAAAATTTTTTTCTTGTTTGCACCTCAGATTTATCATTAGTAGTGTATAGAAACACAATTGATTTTGGGGTGTTATTCTTGTACTTGGACAGTTGTTGTATTCCTTTACTAGCCCTGGTATCTTTGATGTAGATTTTTCTGGGTTTTTTACATATACTATAAGATTGTCTGTAAACAGTGAGAGTTTTACTAATTTGTTTCCAATTTGCATGCCTTTTATTTCTTTTTCTTGTTTAATTGCTCTGCCTAGAACTTCCAGAACAATGTTGAATAACAGTGGTAGCAGTGGGTATCATTCTCTTCTTCCTGATCTTTCCCCATTGAGAATGATGTTAGCTGTGAGCTTTTCATACCTTTCCTTTATTATGTTAAGGAAGTTCCCTTCTATTCATATATTTTGAAGTATTCTTATCAAGAAAGATGGTGAACTTTGTCAAATGCCTTTTCTGCATCAATTGGGATGATCATGTGATTTTTCTGCTTTGACTTATTGATACAGTGTATTACATTAATTGATTTTCTTGTATTGAGCCAGCTTTCTATATGTGGGATAAATCCCACATGTTCATGGTGTATAATTCTTTTAATATGCTAAAGGGTTTGATTTGCAAATATTTTGTTGAGGATTTTTGTATCTATGTTCACTAAAGAAATTAGTCTGTAATTTTCTGTTCTTGTAGAATCTTAGTCTAGTTTTGGTATTAAGGTGATAATTGATTTCATAAGATGAGTTAGGTAGCTTTCATTCCTCTTTCATTTTTTGAAGCATTTAAGCAGGATTAGTACTAATTATTTCTTGAATGCCAGGTAGAATTCACATGTGAAGCCATCTGGTCCTGGATTTCTTTTTGGGGAGCTTCTTGATGACTGATTCAATTACTTTAATCATGATTGTTTTGTTGAGGTCATCTACTTCTTCTCAAGTCAATGTTGGTTATTCATGCCTTTCTAGGAAGTTGTCCATTTCATCTGCATTGACTAGTTTATTACTATATAGTTGTTCAAAGTATTTCCTATTACTTCCCTTATTTCTGTGAAGTCAGTGTTCATGTGCCTTCCTAAATTTCTGTTTTATTTATTTGCTTCCTCTCTCTGATTCTGTCAGAGGGCCCATCAATTTTATTGATTTTTTTAAAGAACCAACTTCTAGTTTTGCTGATTTTTTCTATCATTTTAATATTCACATTGTTATTTATTTCTTCTCTAAACATTGTAATTTCTTTCCATGTGCTTGCTTTGGAGTTAGTTTGCTGTTTTCTCTAATTCTTCCAGGTGAACAGCTAATTTCTCCATTTATGCTTTCTTCTTTTTTAATATAGGTGCCTAAGGCAATAAATTTCCCTCTCAACACTGTCTTTGCTGCATCTCATAAATTTTGATATATTGTGCTTTCATTTTCATTTGCCTTCAGACATTTAATGATTTATCTTTTACTTACTTCCTTGACCCACTAGAGGTTTAAGAGTGTGTTGTTAAGACTCCATACGTTTGTGGATTTTCTGACCCTCTGCCTGTTATTGATTTCCAACTTCATTCCGTTATGATCCAAGAAAATGTTTTGTATGATTTCAAACTTTTTAAATTTATTGAGACTTGCATTGTGACCCAGCTTATGGTCTATCTTTGAGAATAAGCCATGAGCACTTGAGAAAAATGTATGTCCTGCTGTTTTGGGTCTAATGTTCTGCAAATATCGGTTAAATCTCATTCATTTATAGCATTATTCAAAATCTCTTTCTAGATGTTCTATCCATTGATGAAAGTGGGTAATTGAAGTCTCCAGCTATTATGATGGAGGCATCTACTTCTTCCTTCGGTGTTCTTACTGTTCTCAGTGCCTCATGTATCTCTGGCTTGGTACAAAAATATTAATGATTGTTATGTCTTCTGGTTGGATTGTTCCTTTTATTAATGCAAAGTATCCATATTTATGTCTTCTAATTGTTTTATGTTTTATATTAAATTTTATTGATGTCTAAAAGGACATATTGAAGATATTAGAACAGTTACCCCTGCTGTTTTTGGTTTGCAAGTTTTCTCTTTCAGAATATTAAATATATCACACCACTGCCTTCTCACCTCAATGGTTTCTGCTGAGAAATCCACACACAGTCTTATCAAGCTTCCCTTGCACATGATGAATTGATTTTCTCTTCCTACTTACAAGATTCTCTCTTTGTCTTTGACATTTAATAATTTGTTTACTAATTGTCTTGGAGTAGCTCTATTCAAATCTATCCTGTTTGGGTATGCTGTACTTTGTAGATCTGTAATTTTATTTCTTTCATAAAAGATGAAATATTTCCTCCATTAGTCTTTTTCCTCCTTTCCTCATGTTTTCTCATTCTAGGATGCCCATGACACATATATACATGCACTCCATGTTGTCATTCAATTCCCTGAAATCTTGATCATTTTTTTCATTCTTTTTCCTAAATTTTCTTCTGTGTGTGAGTTTAGATGTCCTGTCCTCTAGTTCACTAATCCTTTCTTTTGCCTCTTCAAATCTATTGTCATAGGGCTCTTCTATTGTGTCTTTCATTCCCATAATTTCTGCAATTTGTTTATATAAACTTTTGGGTTCTTCTTGATGTTCACCCAATTTCATTTTTATATCCTCCCTCAACTCACGGATTTGTGTTATAATGAGATTTTACACTTCTCTTTGTATATCCTGAATTAATTGTTTCAACTTCTGTATCTCATTTGGGCTGTTTTTTTTTCCCATTCAGTGGACCATATCTTTGATTTTCCTTGTGTGACTTGGGTTTTTTTTGCTGCCCTCTAGGCATTTGATATTATTGATTAGTTTATTCTGGAGGTGTTTTATGTCTTTTCCTTGGGTTTTCTTGTTGGATGGCTTTGCTCATCATCTGTTGTTTGGCATTCAGTTTGATTTATTCTAGACCTTTAGCATAGGCTCTGTTTAACTGATCAGAATTTTTCAGATTTTGTTTTTGTCTTTCTTGCCCTGTCTATATTGGGCCATTTTGGGGGGGTGGGGGGGAGAAGAGTTGCTCAGATATTATTGATGCCTGTGGAATTTTCTCAGATCAGATAGGCCCACATCTCAGGAGGAGAGAGAGTTTAGTATCAAGTTTCCTTGAGGATGACACTCAGCAGGTTATCACACTGAGGTTTGAAGCCTCTAGAATCTGTGCTGTTCCTATCCTGCCCAGCATATGGCTCTCATCTGCCCACAATTTCCCACCAGAAAAAAGTGGTGCAGTGCCTTTAATTTCAACAGCCTTTCCCTTCCAGTATTGTTGAGACTGAGGCTGAGGTAGGAGGCAAGCTTTGACTTCTTCTGTTTTCCAGCCTCTGATGCCTGAATTAACTGAAAGTGAGCCTCTACATGAGCTGGGCTCCATCCCCCCCCTTTTCTTGGGTATGATACACCCTTTAGGGAATAGTCCACCTGTCTATTCACTTTGTTTTCAGCCATGTCTTAATTCTGCTTGTGCCTGGGGCAGTGGTGGAGCCTGAGAGCACTTGCAGTTCTAATGAGCTGTTAAGAAGTTGAATAAAAAAGCCCTCTCAGTGTTGGAAACTCTCCTCCTGGGTTTGCCAAAAAAGAGCTGAAATTGGTATGTGGCTCTGTATGTTCCCAGGTTCTAGGTGCCCCTTTTTCTTGGGGGTCAACCCTTTTCCAGTATTTTGTGTTGTCCCTCTCAAAAATCCTCTTTTTTACTATCAGTCCCACCCCCTTCTCTTCTGGGGCAAAAAACTCCTGATCCTTTAATGCTTATGCCATGTTTATATGTACTCAGGGCCTGTTTACAGTAGTTAGAATTTGTTAGTTAATTTTTCAATTGGAGCTTGGTTTATCTAACTCCTTACTACTAATGAATTCTGTTTCCTTTCCCCTTGGGGAATCAGAATGCTGTGCCCATGGTGGAGGGGCACTGCCTCCATGGCTTGGCAGTTATGTTTCTGAGTGGGATCTCAGCTGTTCCATCTGCTTCAGACTGGTGTACAATATATGTCTCATCATTTTTGTCCCCCCAACAGTTGTTCCTTACAGTTCCTGGATACATACTAGCTGCTCAAGAGGATGAACTAAATTATACACCTCAGTATACCACTGTCTTTCCCCTTTCACTGTCCTCTTCTTGCATCTTATAGTAAAATGTGCCAGAAAAGGGAAAACCTGAGAATTGAATGCGTAGGCACAATGAAACCTGAAACTGACAGTTTGGAAAATGAGATCCCAGAGAATATTGTCCTACATGGGGACTTAATAAAACATGAAACCACCCAGCCATTTAAAAAAAAAAAGCAACCAGGATTTGGAGATGAAGTTATCCAGGAAAGATTTGTGGAAATTCCCATTGTCTGATGGTTTTGATCCCTGTATGATGCATGGACAGCCAACATTTTTTGCACGCTCTGCATAAATGGAACCACTGTCAGTTTGAAATGGGACAGAAAAGGGACACCTTGAACAAAAAATTATTTCAAATTCAGAACCATGAAAGCTAATGTCTGGAGCCAGGTAGTTTTGGGCCAAGAGAGCAGACACATCATGATTGTGAAGAGGGTGAATTTGCCCCAAAGGCAGAAGGTGGGCCTTCCTCCTAGATATTTCAGAAGAGTTTTGTTATCTCAGGCTCAGATAGTATGAGCTTCTTTACCTGGGGATTAGAGAGAACTTGGCAACTATCCCACTATTCTGAAATTGTTGAGCATTGATGATAGAGATGGCATTGAGTCTGGCTGCCACCCAGATGCTTCCAGAAGGTGGTGCTGAGAACAAGGTGGTCTCCTCAATTCTCCCCATTGTGGCATCTCTCATTCCAGTTTCTGGAGACAGAGAGAACACTGTGTAAGCCCTTGGAAAGGGTTGGACAGTTGCTTTCAAGCCCCAAGGATAAATGACTCTCCATCCTTAAAATCTAATGGAGCTTGCCTATTGTTTTCTGAAATTGTTTGCATATATTTTACTTTCAAAATCTTTCTATGGAAATGGAAATGTTCATTCTAAGACAGTACCTTCTTTGTATATTGGCAGCAGATGACTCATTTTTAGTTACATAGGTCCACATCCAGAGGAGAATTTTGCCTTAAGATTGACCATGCCTGTAACTGACTTTGATGAGGTTTTGTACTATTTTTTACTTTGTATTGCATTTGTATTCTTACTGAAATGGTTTAAGGGTTTGTGATATTGTGATTGAATGAATGTATCATGTATATGTAAAGAACATCTTTTGAGGGGTCCCAGAAGGTGGAATGTGCTGTTTTGAAACTATGTTCCCCAGAAAAGCCATGATATTTTAATTTAATCCTGTGGGTGGAGACTCATGGTGAGTGGGGCCTTTGAGTAGATTATTTCCATTGAGGTGTTATCCCACCCATTGAAGATGGGTCTTAATTAGTTTACTGGAATCCTTGAAACAGCCAACACAGAAAGACAAGAGAAGAAATCCAGATGCGAACATTTGGAGATGCTTGAGGCAGGTAGAAACCCGGAGAGGGGGCACTTGGAACCAGGAGCTGAAAGCAATAAACCCAGGAACAAAGGGCCAGCAGTTGTCACCATATGACTTTCCATGTGACAGAGAAACTCCAGATGTGATTCGTTAGTGAGTATCCTCTTGCTGACACCTTAATATGAACATGTTCATGGCCTTAGAACTGTGACTTACAAGTTAATAAATACTGATTTAAAAGCCAATCCATTTCTGATATATTGCATTGTGGTGGCACTCGCACACTGAAACAATCCCTAATAGCTAAAGAATTTTCATAGATGATCAGGATAAATAAACAGAAATGAAACATAACTTATTTATCCCACATTTTAAAATTATAACTTTTTCCATGATATTTATTTAATATCTTTTTTGTTACATTTCATTCCTCCTTTTAACTCTATGTTTCCTGTGTTTTGAAGCACTGTCTAACAACTTTACACTTTTCTAAAAAATTAATCTATTATTTTATACTGACCTGCATAACTTTTGAATACATAGATCTATTTCTACTAGACTACTTTGAACAGTTTTATTTATATACTTATATTTACAGATACACATTTTTCTATCCTTTTCTTATTCATATATTCCTTTTTAAATATTATTTTTTATTTATCAGAGAATTTTGGGGTTCACAGAACAATTGTGAATAAATGCAGCATTCACTGTATTTTTATTCAAGTCCCTGCTTCCAATTCTTCTGTGTATATAACTAGTAGTGGGATTGCTAGGTCATATGTTAGTTCTATACTTATCTTACTGTGGAACTTCCAAGATGACTTCCACAGTTGAAGCATTTTATGATGCCATTATCAATTAATGTGTGATTGTATTTCTGCACATTCTTTCTGACACTTGGTATTTCCCATTTTTTTATAGCAGTCATTCTAATGGATGTAACATGGTATCATGTTTTGCTTTTGATTTGTAATTCCATGATGGGTAATGATCTCTAGCACCTTTTCATGTGCTTTCTGACCATTTATATATTTTCTTTGGAGAAATGTCTATTCAAGTCCTTTTCAAATTGGGTTGTCCTTTTATTGTTAAGTTGAAGTCTTTCTTTAAATATTTTGAACATCAAACATTTATCAAATATATGAGATATAATTATTTTCTACCAGTGCATAGGTTGTAGTTTTACTCTAAGTTTCATATATACATTTACTCTGGATTCCAAAAGGAAAGTTAAGTATGACCAAATCAATATTAGCACATATTGACAGAACTCAGGAATTATAGAGAGAAATTTCCTGTTATTTTTAACAAACAATAATAATGGATAAATTTTTAGAAATTAATTTAAAGTAGCTTATGTAATAGCATTTTAAAAACATTTTTAAAATCCAGATATTTAGGACTCAACAATGAATCTAAACAAGTTTTGCAAAGGAGGAGAAAATCAATAAAAGCTATCATATATTGAGCCCTTGCTGCAGAACAGAATATTTCATCTTTACAACAATTCTCAAAGCTATTGCATGGCACAGCTAAGGTTCAATACCAGGTTTCCCTTCATGTGCATGAACTCTTCACAGTTATTTATTACTTCTTATTAGACTATAGATTTATTCTTCAAACACAACTCTCCACAAAATTAATTAAAACAAAACACAATTTTTGAGATTTGTGGATTTTTAAACCATAAAGATAAGATAAAATGATTATTATTCCATTAAGAGACTGTGAAATGTAATAATCTTAACCAATTTTTAGATTACTTAGATAGCAAAATAAACTAAAATAATTGAATATATTGTTCAATATTATAAAATTTAACCCACTGGAGAGTTTAAGTATTCTTGGCTCTATTGATAAATTTTCATGAACATTTATGTATAGTCGATAATTCCTTAAACTCTTATTTAAATGTGGACTATCTTAATTTGTACAGCCTTATCTCCAAGAGTTAAAGTAGCTCTACACTTGAAAAATATATCGTAACCTTTGTAAAACATCAAAAGAGATTCATCGAACATGAAACTAGAAAGCTACAATGACCCCTTCCTAACCTATTTCTGTACCTCCTTTTGAAGGTCAGAATACCCTTCACATTTAAACATTGAAAAATTAAAGAATTAGCATTAAACTACATATCATGCTACATAAAGTGGAAAAGAATTAAGGAGCCAAACAATATTCCAAAAATTTAAAACATGAACCACATCACAAATCATAAAAATTGCATTGCCAATTTTAGCAACAAAAAATGCTGGCTTAAATTTTGATTGTGTTGCATTAAATCTATAGATAAGTTTGAGATTGCATTTAATTAACACATCCATTGCTCCCAAATTGCTTCTTACCAGTATATATTTTTAGTTCTTTATCCTATTCAGATTTCATGACCAATATTAACTATCTCCTAAGTTAGAATTTCATGGTGTTGGATTTTGGTATCTATGTATTTTTCAAAATTGTCTTAAGAATTTCATATGTGCAGGATCAGGTACTAATTCACTGATTAGCATATGGTATATCCAAGAGAAGGACAGATCATATACACATCAAAACATAACATATATTATTGTATAATATACATATTTATTGAAACTTGAGGAAACAAATGTTATACTCCCAGGAAGAGAAAACTGAATTTCAGGAAATTTAAGTTATTAAAGTAAGGCCAATAGCTAATAAGTACTTGATCCACTAATACGCATTAGAAAAATACCCATTTGATTACTTTCCTAATCCCACAGAAGTCACCATGTGCCTTCCCATGTGACTGAGTAACACAGAGAAAAGCTAGCTGCCTTTCCTCCAAGAGCTGTAAATTTATTACAAAATAAATCTGTTTTATAAAAGGCAATCAATTTCTGGGGTATTGCATTCTGGCATCTTTAGCTAACTAAAACAGTTGGAAATAACCACTATTGCAAACTTTAAGTACGTAATGGTGGCACTAATGTCTTCAATCTCTCTAGTAATGGGCAATGTTGCTTTTGATTTACTATTTTGCTTCATAAAGGCAATTCTAGTGACTACCATTTAGGCTTCTCTAAGTGGAACCAATATAGGAATTCTGCCAATTTTTGAGTATAACTATTACAAGTGTGCATTCCAAAATGGGGAAATAGCCACTGAATGGGTCCAGTGAATCACTGGGCCCACTGAGAGGTAGACCTAAAGTAAAACACCACAGGTCACCTGACTTTCATGAGCCCTTACTCTGACTGGTGGTCCACAGTGACATTTTTGATTCTCCTAGAAATAATGTCACTCCTTATCCAGTGACTAATAATCCCTGATATGTGTGATCATTTCTTTTTTCCCAATACACTGTTACCATTGTAAATAGTCATAGGTGTTGTTGTGGAAGGCAGGGAGGAAGATTAACACTATAATTTTTTTGGTATTGTAGCAGGGTCTTTCCCCAGAGAGTCCCAGCTTCCTTTCATTCACAAGGCTCTGGATCTGTCAACTGTCTCAAGTTTGAGAGATGATTACGGTGCCAAGAGTCTCTATTTTTGTAATTCAAATTAGACTTTTGCTTACTTGACATAAAATACTTCAGCTTATATAGACTGAGCAAGAATTTAACAAACTTTCCATTTATTTTACTTCTAGATACTCCATGATCTACTAATGTATGTCATAGGGCTCTGCAAGTCAAACTATTTTGATTACTGCTTTGAGTCTACTGTCCACTATGGGAGCCACACCCACATTTTCTTTGTGAATCCAGAATCTGTGCTCAGTGAGTCTGTGTGAATAACTTTAGCTTAATCTAATTTCATATTCCCTTTACCATTCCCTCACACCCTTAATATCCATTACCACACATTTCCCCCGATTTCTTTCTATATTAATTGGAAAAATCTCTATGTTTGTTTTTATGTATGTTTTTAAAGTGTAGTATAAGCTCTTCATGGGTCACACTTTGTACCTCACGTTTTATGGCCTGATGAGTCTTCTACATAGAAGACTGTCTAGAAGAAAAGAGGAGGGGTTGAGTTATGAGAAGAATTAGAAGTGTCTTGGAAGCCAACCACCTGAGGGCATACAATTGCAGTTTAATCTTGTGAAAAAGGATGAATCTTTTATAGCAGAGAAGGCTGTGTTCTCAGGGCATGTGGTTAAAGGTTTATTAGGCACAGAAGGATTAATCTCCTCTGATGAAGGTTGGATGGCAGATTCCTCAAGGCAAACTGGAGGTCAGGAACCTGGTTCCTCAGGGCATAGTGGATGTTTGGGGACTGACCCTTCAGGGCAGATCATTACAGGTTTATCTGGCTATGACTCATTAGAATCTGATTGCATGAGACTGACTGGATGGCCATGTTATGGCATCCAGTTGTTTGATCTCCTTGGAAATTCATCATAAACCTTCACTGGATTTCCTAGCTTGCAGCCTACCCTACAGAATTTTGACACAGTCATGTGAACCAATTCAAAAAAATTATACTATTTAAGTTATATGTATGTATTTATTACTGCATATACAAGTGTATATGTGTGTGTGTGTGTGTGTGTGCATCCTGTCAGTTTTGATTTTCTGATCCCCTTTGGGACTCTGACTAATACATAACCTTTTTTTCCTTCACACTTGACTAAAGAGAAAAAGTCTGATGACATAAGGAAGTATAGCAGAAATCAAATACTATTTATGGCAAATATCATGATTTAATCATTTTACCAATAGCTTTAAAAATTTTTTAAGGATCACTGGGTAACATTTTTTTCATACTGATTTTAGAGACTACCTAAGCCATGATAAAATATCAATGAACTGTCCATGATTTCTTACTGACAGAAATATGTCTTAAAAATCCACACAAAGGCATTACAGGGAAAATGAGCATATGAATAGAGGAAAAACCTTATAATATTATTAAGTCAAAATGTAAAGAGCAATAATAATTGTAAAAGATGCTGCAAAGCCCAAATCAGGCAAGTTATTGATAGATATTTCAAGATAGAACATCAGTTTTTTATTTTTCCTTTTTTTTTTTTGCCTAACCAGGAACCAAGAATCAAACCCAGATCTCTGGCAGAACATCAATTTTTAAAAGACATTTCACTGTTTTGTTTGCAAAAACAAAAGTATACCTATGTCTAAAACACTGTACACAACTATTCTTGATGGATTAATGGAAAAATTCATTGTTATTTGTCATGAAGGGTTACCCTGGGAGACCAATTGATGCATGAGGCTAACTTATCTCAATATGTAGACATTGAAAACATTTTAAATTATATAATTTTCACACCATTTTCTTCTCTAAATTTAATATAAGTTTTTATGTGAATGCAGTTCCTAACACTTATATATATAAGACAATTAACAAGAAGCATTTTATGCATATTGCAGCAAAAAAAGGCAAGTATTCAGATTTGTGATTTCCACTGTAACATTTTTGGATTTAAAAATCTCAATATTCAGCTGTGTTTGTAAATTTTCAGATAATGTAAAATGAGAACAAGATCTAGAAAATTGTTTAGAAATGAAGTTTAGATTTACACTTAATTTGGCATATTTTTCTTAAAGACTTATTTACTCAACAAATGAATTACATAATTCCATCCATTAATTTACACCAGGAAATTCACCAACTTGAGCCCAAATTTGTAATTGTGATAGCATCGATGCCTCGGCTTTCAGTATGCCCTTCCAAGGAACACAGATGATGATAAAAATGTGTGGGTGATGCTGGGGACCTGGGTTCAATTCCCAGACCATGCACCCCTTAAAAATATATATGGGTACTAATGTCAAAGGTTATTGCCTTGAGGACCTGCAAATACACCCTGAAATGTCATGGTTACCACCCAACTTGGATACATAAATGATTTCATGAATTATGTGAATGAAGTTACCATGTTTATGTCGATAGTTTTAACAAATAATTTTGAGCTGCAAGTCTTGGTTGGATATTTAGGACTGGCTATATTGATCATTGGGGATTTCAAGCCCTATATTTCCATGTACTATTTTCTGAATGAGTTGTCATTCTTTGGTGCCTGCTATTATTCATTTGTCCTCCCAAAAATGTTAGTTAAATTCCTATAGAGAATAAAGCCATTTCATTCTTACATGTGTGACACAGATGCTCCTGCCTGTCACTTTTGGGACTACACAGTGGTTTCTCAGGCTCCAAAGGCTTATGATCACTATGTAGCAATCTACAACTCACTGCTCTATTCAGTTAACAAATCACACCAAACCAATTAGCAACTCATCATTGATTCCTATGTTGGTGGCATTTTGGATGCTACTATAAACACAGTGACCACTTAAAGCATATCCTTCTATGCATCCAATGAATTTTGACATATCTTTTGTGATATCATCCACTCTTCACTATTTCTTGTCCTGACACCCACATCACATCATACCGGCTTCTATGCTTCTACCTTGTAGGTTTTATTGAGAATACAACTATTCTAATTATCTTTATATTCCATTGTTCCATTCTGTTTGCCATTCTGAAGATGCATTCTGCTAAAAGGAAATGAAAAGTCTTCTACATATGTGGCTCTCACCTAACTGGTTTAGCATTTTTCACAGGAGAATCCATTCCATATATGGAAGGACAATTTCCATCTATGCTTCAGATCATAATATAATTGTGTCTATATTTTGCTCTATTGTGATTCCCTTGCTGAAATGCACCATCTAAGCTTGAAGAACAAAGATGTTAAAGAGACAAAGAAAAAAATGTTTGAAAGAAATTGCTTCATAAATCAAGTATAGTTTTACCATTGAGTAAACTTAAATGAAGGTCAGATGTCAATCCATATCTCTAAGTTACAGAAATAGATCCCCAAATAAATTTTGTCCAGGCAAGTGTGGAATTATCCAGAAAGGAGATATTGAAAGAAATTACAATGGATAAAATTGAAAAAAGAATATAGAATTTCCACTTCTAATTAAGATGTAAAATCTGCAAAAAAAATTGCTTTAACTCTAAGAATTTTCAAAAAGACAATCTAAAAAATATCATACCTTTACAGAAGTCCATCAGAAAGTTGAGGTTAGAAACATCCAAGTAATTTGAATTCCAAGAAGGGACAAGACTCTCAAAGAAGAGCTATGACAAATGAAATATTTCAACATTGTCAGAGGGTGGAGGACAGAGGTGGACATAGTAAAAACAGCTATGATGAAGTTAATTAATTTATAAAGAATCATTAAAGACTATCAGTGGTTAGAAGAGAAACCGAGATTCAAGGAGCTTACCTCCACATTCAATATCTATTCTGCATGTAACTATCAATTGTTCATTAAAAGGACTTGGAGAAAGCTAGAAGAAATTAATATACCCACCTCAAGATACCAAACTTCCTTCTCCATTAACAATTGAGGGACAGCTATTACTTTGCAAGGTACAGCTTTATTTTTATTTTAATCTGCCCTAATGATAAGGGCAGATTAATGATAAATAAGATTTAAGTTGCCTTTAAAATAGACTTGCTCTTGATTTCTGAGAGCATTCAATCAGTAACATTTTGATTTCTTGTAAACTCTCTCTAATTATCCAAAATAAGCCTAAATCCTAGTTTCTTTCTAACACCCTCTTACTTCATAACTGCTCATTTCCCCATAGTAGTTTTCTTCCTCATGACATTGAATAATAAAACCAACTGTTGAAACACAGGTGTTCCTAGTGGTCTTTAGCTGAAGAGCATTGATGGTTACTTGCTTAGAAGATCTAGTGGAGAGGATAAACAACAGGCATACAAATGAGAAATTTCATCACAGATATGGTTATTATCAGACTGTGTTCAATGAATGGCTAGAAATAAAATTTTAAGAAGCACCCAGTCACAATATGAGGAACCAATAATTCATTTAACAGTTTCATCAGTACAGTCTGGACAAGTGAGGAAAGAATTAGTAAATTGAAGGAAAAGTAATGGAAATTTTCCAAATTGAAAGAAATTTAAAGAGACATCAAAAAGTGTGGAAAAATTATTCAAGAGCCGTGAGACAAACTCAAAGTGACTATACATGTAATTAAACTTCAAAGGAAAGAATAGAGAAGGAATGGAGCAGTAGAAATATTTAAGGAGAAAACAGTCAAGACTTTTCCAAAAATCAGGAAAGATGTAAAATTATAGGACTGCATATATTAGCAAACTCAACAGGAAGGAAAAATACAAAATGTGAATCAGCAGATCATAAAACACATCTAGATTAATCAGAATCACTGTTGAGAAACAGAAATACAAAGTTATTCAGAGTAAAATACATATCACAAATAGAAGAAAAATCATGATTATAGTAAGAGAGAACATCAATAAGCCAGAAGCTAACCAAAAGATATATTTCATGTACTGAAAGAAAAAGAACTTGTTCCAGGATTCATAGCCCTGGAAAGCAACCTTCCAAAAAAGAAGAAAATAAGTATTTTTAGGAAACTTAACAAACCCATATGCAAACACACACATGCACACACACACACAGAGAAAAATTTTTGTCAAAGATTTATACTTTAAGAATATCCAAACAGGAATTTAGTAGCAGGATATTTGGGCCTAAATATAAACATAACCAAAAAAGAAAAATAAAGATATATATATATATATATATCAAATATTTTATTTATAAAATTTTAAAGGCTTTAAAATAATTGCATAAAACAAAACTAGGTTAGTTATTATGTTGAAACCATTTAGAAAATTCCAGTTTATGATGAAAACAACACTTACAAGAGAAGAATTGAATTTCTAATATTGTACAGTTCTCATGTTCTAAGTTATGTGATTTATTGTTTTAGGTAGGATATGATAACTTAAACATGCATATAATAATCTCCAGGGCAACACCTGGAAAGACCATAAACAGAAATTGCAAACATGAAAGAATAAGTTAAGGATATCACTATAGAAACCCTCAAATATTAAAAGCATGGTAAGAAAATATTGTAAATAACATTTGTTATTAAATATAATTTGGAGGAGATATATAATTCCTTATATACACACATCAAAATAAATAGTTAATATCATTAGTCCTTTGACTCTTAAAAAATTAAATTCCAAATAATAAAAAATCTGAAATTGTTTCCAAATGTAAAAATGTCATCTTTCCCTCAGATGGGACTGTGGATAAAATGCTATGTGAAACCTATTCAACCATGCAGAAGAAGAGAACATTTGGTAGATAGCAGAGTTACAACAGAAAAGAAACCTGAGTGACAGGAACACCTCAAGGACAAGAGCCACCCAAAAAGCCAAGTCAACTAAAGTCTGCACTGTTACACCAAGGACAACACTTCCCCTTTTGTTGAGTCACCCTGTTTCTGAAGCCCTTTCTTACACCAATTAACTTGTACCTGAATTTCTCTGCCCAACCCAATCAAATCACCTGATGAATGTCTCTTTCCTTAGCAAAGTTCTTTCTGAAATTAAGAAAATGCATGTATGTTTGTAAACATTTAGCTACTATCAGCAAAATTACACTGTCTTCTATTAGCAGCTCTAGAGAAATCTGCAAGCAACATAACCCTCTCATCTGGGTATTTGAATTAACTTTATAATATAATGAAATAATGTCATAAATGTTTTCCAAGCTGATAAGAGTATTATAATTTTGTAGAAAAAAGGTCATATTATAAAATAGTGTTTCAGAATATCAGCTCTACTGTCACATTCTCTTGGTTCAAATTTGAGCTTATTCTTTAACCTATTGTCTGACTATGAAAAAGCTATAAAACCTCTTTGTATCCCAGTTTCATCATTGACATGGTTAGGAGGTTTATACAATAGATATTACTATATATATATAGTAGAGAGAGAGAGACAGACAGAGATTCCTGAATTAAAAGAAATTCAGGCTTTAAATCACGGCAAGAGGAGGTTCTTGATTTAACTCATGTACCAAAAACAATTCATCTCCCAAGTTTAAGAGTCAAAGAAATTGCCAAAGTTTGTAGTAATAAGAAGAAAAAAGCTACAACATAGAGAAATAACAAAACATTTATTTTATATACATGTAATATTTATGAACATATACATAAAGTTAATCTAGAAAACATCAATAAACTCTCAAAAATTGTTGACACTCCTATTTTCTTTAATAATTTAACATTTTCCCAAACTTTCTTCACTGCTCACATATACATTTTTTATAACTTAATACTATCATAATATTTTACTTTGCTCTAAGACCAAATATTGAAATGCTCAGTTTCCTTTTCAGTTCTTTGCTTCTTTATGAATAAGATTAGTCAAAAGATTTATAAAATACCAGTGAATATTTTCAAAACAAACTCTTGGGTAACCAAAATTTTGCAAGAATGTAAACATTCTCAGGATTGTGGTAAAAATTTATTAGAACTGTATTAAATTCTTTCCATATACTATCTGAAATAAGTAAAATAACTCCATATTTAGAATTGTTTTTCTTGTACAGTGAGAAAACTAGATTTAAACTTTCATTGACTTACTAAGGGTTATATGGCTAAACACCTAGCATTTCTAGACTAATAACTTCTAGAGTTTCTAGCTAAACAAGCACTCTTTAAGATTGTGCTATTTCTTTTCCACAGAAGAATGATTTCTGGAAGAGCTTTTGCAAACAAAATTCTATAAAATTAGAATATTCATAGAGATTTCTCTGATAAAATTTGAAGGATATCATCACATTTCTTTTGTTTATTAGTTTCCCTTAAAAGCATGCATAATTCAAGTAGATATCATCTTGTTATTCAAGATGTAATGGAGAGGCTGGAGGGAACTGCCTGAAAATGTAGAGCTGTGTTCCAGTAGCCATGTTTCTTGATGATGATTGTATAATGATATAGCTTCCACGATGTGACTGTGTGATTGTGAAAACCTTGTGTCTGATGCTCCTTTTATCTACCTTGTCAACAGATGAGTAGAATATATGGAATAAAAATAAATAATAGGGGGAACAAATGTTAAAATAAATTTAGTTTGAAATGCTAGTGATCAATGAAAGCGAGGGGTAAGGGGTATGGTATGTAAATTTTTTTTTCCTGTTTTAGTTTTATTTTTCTGTTGTATTTTTATGCCTTTTTCTGAATTGATACAAATGTGTGGTAAATGATCATGATGATGAATATGCAACTATGTGATGATATTGTGAATTGCTGAGTGTATGTGTTGGGAATGTTTGTGCTTCTTGTAATTTTTTTTAATTAATAAAAAATTTAAAACAAAAACAGGAGGAATCATGTCACAAAAAAAGCATGTATATTTAAATCACAAGATTAACACATTTATCATAGCTTTCATATATTATGTAGATTTCTAAAACATGTTATAGTAAATGTCCCAGATTATGTACTGTCAAATTTGGGATGACATAAAAAAAATTCAAAATTATTAAATGATGCTAGTGTATTTAGTGAATAAATACCCAAATAGGAAAGAATGAAAAATATTCAGTATCACTGTCATTTCAATTGTCTGGAGATCTCTCTCTTCTGCATGACTCTAATGAGAGCATTTTTCACTTCTTTGTTCCTTAGACTATAAATGAGTGGATTCAACATGGGAATCACCATAGTATAAAACACAGAGATCACTTGATCTTTTCCCAAGGAGTAGGATTTCTTTGGTTTTAAATAAGTAAAAATTGTAGTACTGTAAAAAATGGTGATTCCCAAGAGGTGGGAGGCACAAGTAGAGAAGGCTTTGCGCTTTCCTGAAGTGGAATTAATTTTCAGGATAGTAGACAGAATGGATCCATAGGACACAAAGATTGTGGTAAGAGACACCATTACATTGAAACTAGAGACAATGAATATCACAATTTCAGCATCATGAGTGTCAGTCCAGGACAGGACTAACATTGGGATCATGTCACAGAAAAAGTGATAGATTACCTGGGGGTTGCAGAAATGCAAACTCTTCATATGAACAACAATAAGTATTGATTCAATAAGGCCAATCATGTAGGACACAGTGATGAGGGTATAGCAGATTCTCCTGGACATGGCAATCTGGTAGTTCAGAGGATTGCAAATAGCTACATAGCGGTCATAGGCCATTGAAGACAGAAGGAAAAATTCAGTGACACAGAAGAGGATAAAAAAAGACATCTGGGTAAAGCAGCCAATGAATGAAATATACTTGTTAGAAGTCAGTAAGATCTCTAAGGTTTTTGGACTGATGACTGTTGAGTAACTGAGGTCAAGGAATGACAGGTGACTGAGGAAAAAATACATGGGGGTGTGAAGCTGGATATCCAGGTGAATTATCAGTATCATTCCTGCATTCCCCAGCATGGTAATCAGGTATATCAAGAGAAATATTATAAAAAGGATCCACTGGATCTCTTCAGAGTCTGCCAATCCCATTAGGATGAAGTCAGTCACATTTGTATTATTCCTACACCCCATAGCAGCCATAGATGAAAACTGTTTGGAAATCAAAGGTGATACTTAGCATGAATGACCTCAAAGTTGTTTTTGTTTATAGAGATGATGTGATTAAAAAAATAGTTTATTTTCATTTTCAAAATTCATAATAAAGAGTAGCTTGCAAAATATGTCTAAAAAAATCTTAGTTGTTTGCCAAGGATAAATTAAGTATAATCAGCATTTGAATATTATATAATAGAAATTCATATATATATATATATATATATTTAACTGAATAGTTTAAGAGAAAATAATATAGCTATAAATACTTTCCTTCATTGACACATTGATCCAGATGAAATATTATGGCTTATTTATTAATACTGAACACATTTAGTAGATGAGAAAATGGGCAAAATAAGTTAAGTAACTTATACAGGGTCACAACCGTTAAGTATTGTCAGCTCTGTTATACAACCATGAATGGGTGAGCCCAGAGATCATGCTTATAACCCTATAACCCTATACTCATAGGAATATTTAATTTCAGAAAAAAATTGCTGGTTATCTTACAAGCAATGATAAGGAATTTTATTGCATCATTTGCTGTGCTTCTGTTTAGTACAAATGACAGATCAGGCATTAAAACATCAGGTGTAGTAGTATTATAGCACATACATACTATAATTTTCAGAAGGATTTTCATAAATTTTATTTAATAAAACTTCTTCCAAAAATTATATTTTCAATATCTATATGTTGCTTGATATACTCTGATCCATCTTCCAATTCTACAAATTCTGATATTACTTAGTTATGGCCTACATGACATGTATATGTACGGGCATGTCATTCTAATAATAGCCCTATCTTTTGAGATAAACTAGAACACACCAACTTTGAGGTTAATACTTACCAGGAGCCAAAGTAGGTAGAAAACTTATTGCGGCAATATCTAGAAGCTTTTCAACCTCAAATTTTTTCTCACAAATGAAACATGCAAATCATTTAAGAAGCCTAATATTTCTGTGATATAAAATTTGTAATCCTTTGAGTTACATTTAATTTCTTGTGCATGTGTACTTAATTTTAAAGTAAAATAAGTGAACCTAAATGTTTTGTTCAGGTCCTGTTAAAATAGAGAGTTCACCTGGAAGTTTTCCCACAAGTATATCAGGGAGCTACCATGAATAGAAGCAGAGGAGAGAGTCATTGCTTTTCACCCTAATAATGTCATGACAACTCTAATGTAAAAGATTGCTGATAATCCAACATTTAGTCATCTCTGGGACCAATTTCCAAGGCAGATTGTTTGGCATAATGCCAAGGATAAATGTTCAACAACTAATGCATCCCTTTTAGATTTGAAATAGAGTTATTGACTCCTTGGAGGACCCAAACTGTTAACCAGCATTTTTTGTATTCTTTTGTGATATTGTAACTTATGACACAGTAAAAGAGGAAGCATTCCTGAAGAAATAGTTGAGTACAAACTGGATAAAATCCCAGATCATTAACCTTAAAGGGTGGAAAAGTACATATTTCACAATGAAACATTTTATTTTAAAAGTTTGACACTATCATAGGATTAAACATAGTTCATTACACAAAAATTATAATATCACAAAATTCAAAGAAGAAAATGAAAATTGCTCATAAATGTTGTTATTCTTTAGGTTTATTTACTTCCAATTATTTTCCTTTGTGCACATCCTGGAGAACATCACCCCAGCCTTTCAAAGTATTACCACCTAGCTGGCACCATAATTGAATTTTCAAAAGGCCATTCCAGCAGTCTATCAATCCAGCTGATTCTGGATGATGGGGAGCATGGTAAGACCAGAGAATTCCACGAGTATGTGCCCATTCTCTAATGGCCCATTCTCTAATTCTTCATTTCACAGCAAATGAAGTGTGTTCCTTAATCATAAGTTATGCTATGTGGAATACCATGATGATGGATAAAGCATTCTGTAAGCCCATGGATGGCTTACATCCATCCTGCCTAATCAACCTGCCACCATGTAGCTGGCTGGTCACCTCGGGGAATGGTGCCATATGGGGGGCTGAGTGTAAGTCTCTGCTGCTGGAAGATTGGGCACTCAGCAGTGGCTGTAGCCAAGTCAGCCTTGGTGAGTAGTAGTCCATGTTGCTGAGCCCATGTTATATCCTCCATCCCTACCACCATGACCACTTTGTTCATGAGCCCATTGGCCAATGACAGGAGTTGCTGGGGAAAGAGGCTGAGTGGTATCCACAGAACAGGTCATCTTATCCACTTGATTATTAAAACCTTCCTCTGCTGAAGTCACCCTGTGGTGTGCATTCACATAGGACACAAATATGTTCATGTTTGTAGCCCACTCAGAAAAGTCTATCCACATACTTCTCCAGACTTTTGTTGCCAATTTTCCAATTATAGTCTTTTCAAGTCCCTGACCATCCAGCCAAATCATTAGCAACAGCCCATGAGTCAGTATACAAATGCACCTCTGGCCAGTTTTCCTCCCAAGCAAAATGAACAACCAGGTGCACTGTTTGATGTTCTGCCCACTGGGAGGATTTTCCCTCACCACTGTACATCAAGGACACCCTAGAAAGGGGCTGTAGAGAGCCAATGTGGGGATTCTGCCAGTTGCTCAGTATGTCTATACCAATTACACATTCTGGAACTAGGGAAGTAACTACAGGATGGGTCCAGGGGCTCATTGGACCCACTGTGAGATGAAACTAAGCTAAGACTCCATTGATCACCTGGCCTCCATTAGCCCCCACTCTGATAGGTGGAATAACAGATAACAATCCAAGTGCCCATCAACAGATGAGTGGATTAACAAAATGTAGTATATACATACAGTGGAATACTATGTACCAGTAAGATGAAATGATGTCATCCATGACAGGATGGATGAACCTTGAGGACATAGTGCTGAGTGAAATAAGCCAGACACAAAAGGATTGATACTGTATGACTCCACTTTTATGACCATGGTAAAGGAAAAATCAGAGCCTAATAATACAGAATATAGGGAATTTAGAGACACATAGAAGCTAGAGATGGGTGAATGGTTAGCTAATGAGGTTGAACTCAAGCGTAAGGGAATTAGATAGAAATGAAGGTTGTTCATTAGCGGGTCTATAAGTAATATAACCATATAGAAGGTAAACATGATTGAAAGAGGTTGTATAAACCTATGAGTTTAAATGACTAACACTATAAATATAAATAAGTTCTTGCATAAACTACTTCACAGGTATGATTCTTGTACAAAGAGTGTTTAAGTCCAGGGTACAGGGGGGAAACTGCTATTGCATGCTGTAAGATATGTTTAACAGGAAAATATCAGTAGCACCATAGCAACACCAGGGGTAAATAATGGGGGGAGAGACAAGAGTTAAGGGGAGGTTTAGATTCCTTATTTGATGAGGATGCATTTATTGGCTATCTCTGTCTTGGGAACAATGAAATTATCTAAAATTGAGAGTGCTATGGGCTTTGGACTTTGGATATTATATATGATGCCTAATGAATGCAGGTGGCTGAAGGATGTAGTGACTGTGAAATAGATTGGCAAGTGATGGTACATACATATGATTCAGTGTTGTGCTGCTAAAAAAAGGAGCAAAGTTAGAGGCCTGCAACATTGTGAATGAACCTATGGGACATTTTGTGAGGCAAAAAAAAAAAGCAGAAACAAAAGAGCAATTAATGTATGGTCTCATTTAGTAAGTCTTCTAAGAAAGCAGGGGCCTAGATTTAAGCTCTTGTAGCAGGCACATTTTATCCAGTGTGATAGTTACAATTTTGGATTTTTAGAGGCTGCTTTATATATATATATAAATGTATATATATAACCTGGTACTCAGAGAAAGGAAAGAAGGCAGTCAGGGTCTGGATTAAAGTAATTCAGAACACAGATGTAAGGAAGATATTGTCTATATGTTAGACCTGCATCTACTCTTTGAGAGCAAAGGAATGAGGTTTATTTTGTCCAGAATCCAAATTTTCTGTAGTGCATAATGTAATGTAACCTGTCTAGACAGCTCATTTAAACAGTGGAAACATAGGGACCCAAGAATAAAAATGAATGCCTTTAATCCTGTATAGCTTAATTTAATGCCTGGATACATCACAGAATATATTAAGTAGATAATAAAAAAGTACTGGCAGATTTCTGAATGTTTTGTTTGTTAATTTTTTTTAATTAATAAAAAAAGTTTAAAAAAAAAGTACTGGCAAAGTTCCTTGAGGGATGGGAGAAAATCTATGGAACTATTAAACTTTACTACTGGGGAATGCCCTGATACTGCTGTGTCAAACATTAGGGACATGCAAATCAATAGGCTAAGCCCTTGATCAAGAAGCTTGCTCTTGTGAAGCTTATGTATGTAGCAGAAAAGCTTAGCCTACCTATACATGTGCTTAAGAGTAACCTCTGGAGGACTGCTTTTGTTGCTCAGGTGTGGTCTCATTCTCCCTAAGCCCAACTCTGCAAGTCAAATCTTTACCCTCCCTACTATGTAGGATGTGACATCCAGGGGTGAAAGTCTCTCTGGTAATGTGAGAGATCACCTTCAGGGATGAGTTTGGCCCTGGAACCATGGGATCAACAATGCCATCCTGACCAAAAGGGGGAAAAGAAGTGTAGGAAATAAAGTATCAGCAACTGAGAGAGCTCAATAGAGTTGAGAGTTTACTATAGAGGTTTAACTTATGTGAACTTCAGTGAGATATTGCTGCCTATCATAACTTGCCAAGCCCTACAAAAACCATTCCCAATAATCCTAAACAACCCATAGGGCATCTTATAAGATTCTACAAAGGTTCCATGCACTAGGGTAACTTTCCAGAAACTTACAACATCCAGATGGGTCCCTGGACCAGATAAGTCCTGAAACCTAGAGGAGCCAGACTCTCCAGAAATCAGTTAGTTCCACCTCCCTAATCCTTACTATTGACAACCCTTTCAACATGAAAAAGTTAGAATGGGCATAGCCCAAATTCCCCTACACAGTGGGAGAAAGATCAAAGATGATGGTGAAGGTATATGGAGAATGTAAGGTTAACAATTTAGTATGATTGCTGAATAATTATATTGCTATTTCTTTTGGTCTCCAGTATCTTAGAGCAGCTAGAGGTAAAAACCTAAAATTGTGGAATTGTAACCAATAACAAACTCTGAACTCTGTTCTACAACAAATTTGTGTGGTGCATTGAAATTTATTGCAAATATATATATATGTCATTTTTCACAAAAAATAAAAAAGTGATTATAAAAATATATATTCCTTCTAGCTGCCAATATTCTGGAGCAGCTAGAAGGAAAAATCTGAGATATTGTGATCACCCATTACAAACTCTGGGATCTGAATTGTAAATACTTGTTGAAAAATGCTTTGAAAACTATTGCATTTTTTCTCTTTGCTTTGTATATACATTATGTTATACAATAAAAAGTAGTTTAAAAAGGAAGAGATAGGAAGCATAAAAATTTTTCAGTTTAAATAAAATTGTAGTATAAAAATTATATAATGAAACCATCTTTAGAATATCCCCCCATTCCTTGATGCCATTTCAGAAAATATCATTCACTCAAGGAAATCTGTAGCTGATACAGCTGAAGCCCTTCAATCCCACTTATCAGTCTCCCCTCTCAGAGCAAAGAGCAGGTCCATACCACTTAATTGAACTCTTGCCTTGGAGAAATCCTATTCTTTCCCCTTCAGAGTTGTTCTCCTTACACCAATGGAAAAATCACATCAAATTATCAGGATGATATCCTGTGCATAGATTCTGAGATTAGTGTTGAGAGGAATGCAACTTCAGGGTTGGCTAAAAATGAAAAATGGGTGAACATTGGGAGTCAATCTAGGGAGAAGCTGCTTGAACACAGAACATATTAATGGCTCTTCAGTAGTGAAAGATGCACACCAGGCAGTGAATCAAAGAAAACAAGGTCCTCTGTTTGATGATGTCCATGATCAACCTGTAAGACATCACATAGAATTCTCAGTAGCTTAAGCCATGCAGAAATTAACTTTTTAAGAAAGAATTTCATAAACATAAGCTCCACCAGAACACAACAAATGTTATGTGGATAGTCTCAAACCCCAGCTCTGTCCTTACAACAGTAAAGTAACTTATTCTTTAATACATTTTTTATTCATTCAAAAAATATGTATTCACTTTCCAGCACAATTCTGGGTAGCATGAAAGCAGATTGAGTAGGTACAAAGACTTGACATTATGGTCAGAAATACTACATTCCAGTGAGCTGATAAAGATGTTTAAAAAAGTAATAAGGAAATTTCTTTCACATACGTGTAAGTGCTACCTAAGAATCATGGTAGGCAGTGGAGTGGAATGTGTGGAAGCTCCTCTAGAAACTTGATAAATAAATAAGTATACATATGTATACATATATATTTATGATAAATATTTACAGAATCAGCCAGAGACTAGGTGACTGACATTTTCCAGCATCACATATCTGAATAGTTTTCTTTTTCATCCACCAAAAAGGACTCTCTCTTCTTGGGTGAAGTCTATAGCTACATCATCAATGTCACATATTCCTAAAATATACTGAACACAATAGTTAATCTTGGGTCATCCCTTCCAACATCTAAAGGATGGTGATCAGGATGGCAATGCAGGGAAAATGCAGCTATATTTCTAGACTCAGACTTTTTGAGGTTCCAGTCAAATGTTTCTCTAGAATGACAAGGAATATGTACATTCTTAAAAGATTTGCCATCATTTTAAGTGAATAGCACATGAGGTATTGTATGAAATATCCTAGCCATTCCCTCAATAAACTTCTAATAATCTGGTGATTGTTGATAATGAAATATGCATTTGAGAATCTAGACCCAAAATATTGCTCCTCACCAATTTCAAGTAAATATAAAGATTCACTACAAGACAAGCAACATCCATGACCTAAATTTTAAAAAAAAAGTCTCTGTGTAGATTACTGGCCTACACAATCATCAGATTCCTCATTTATGAAATAATTTACCCATTTATTGGGAAAATCAAGATATCTCTATTAGCTAGGGTTCTCTAGAGAAACAGAATCATCAGGAGATTTCCATAGATATAAAATTTGTAAAAGTGTCTCACATAACCATGGGAATGTAGAGTACAAGGTCTGTAGGGCAGGCTGCAAGCTGATAACTCCAATAAAGTTCCTCAATGAACTCTCAGGAGTCTGATTGGACAACCATAGGAATGAAAGAGTACAAAATCCATAAGGCAGGCTGTGAAGCTGGTGACTCTGATGAAGGGTCTGGATGAACTCCACAGGAGAGGCTCACAGCTAAAGCAGCAAGAGAGATTAACTCTTCTGAATCTTTCTTAAAAGCCTCCCAGCGATTAGATTAAGTGTCACTCATTGCAGAAGACACTTCCCTTAGCTGATAACAAATGCAATCAGCTGTGGATGCAGTCAACGTAATCATTATTTAAGTCCATGAAATGTCCTTAAAACAACCCACTGGTCAGCATTTGCCTGATGAGATAACTGGTCACCACCACCTGGCCAATTTCGCACATGAACCTGACCATGACAGTCCACTCCTTGTCAACTTGGCAGCTATACATATCACCTTAAACCATACTTAATTTCTAAATAGAAAACAATAGGGTGCAAGTCCTTGGGTGATATTCACTCTTATACTTGATATCTTACAACTTAAATACTATAACATGAACAAAACAGCATTGCAGTCCTCACTTCTGTAACTGATCATGCGGTCATAGTTCATATTTATCACTACCTTCTTCCACTACATATTTCATGTTCTCTTTACCTCAGCATGCATTTCAGCTAGTATAGTTGACACATGAACCTGACCATGACAATTAAGATATCAATGGAATAACATACAAAATGCTTCTTATATATTAAACGCTTTTTAAATAGAGGTGATAGGTCTCATTTTTTAAAATGGCAAAATATTGAATGACTAGTATCTTCAGATATGAATAGATTTTTAGAAAACATGTCAATAGCAGTTGCCTCTCTCATTTATACATATCTGAAGTGTTCATTTCATGATGTAAGGGCAAAGAGTTAAAAAGCACAGCCAGGAGCTTTTCAGACTGCTGAACTAAAAGAGTGCCCTAACTTGCTGTTGTATGATGACTGATACTTCTAGTTTCCTGGAACCTAAAAAGGATCTATTACCATTATTATGCTGATACTTTCATACCATCTCTCTGATTAAGGGAAATGTCTGTCTTTTGATTAGTTCAGGCAATCAAAACTGGCAAAGGATCTTAAATTTACCTACCACATTCCATCTCAATGCATATCCAAATATGTGGAAATAGTACTATATTTCCATTTCTTTTAATTTTCTTATTTGAACAGAGATGAATAAAAACAGTAAAAATGGATGATTGCAGCCAAGGCTGTTATGGCAGCATTTCATTTTTTTTTAAGTTTTGCAAATGTTCAAATATAATCTAAACAAACATTTATAAGATTAAAATTGGAGAAAATAAATGATTTATTATGATCTTCTCTGACGTACTCTGCTGTCATGCTCCCCTTGAAACTGTATGGCTTTCAACCCCAACACATGTAATATTGGGTTGATTGAACTCATCTGATAAAAACTCGTCAACATTCATAGTGATTCTAAACTTCTGCACTTACTCATTTTTATATAAATCCTAAAGTCTTTGAAAGTAAGGAAATCAAATTTCTAATATTTCCAAATTTAAAGAGTGTTTGTAAAGTTAAACCCATATGGCTAAACTTTCAGTTTAACATAATTCATATAAAACTGTCAAACAGGAGTTAATAATCTTATTTAAACAAAAACAGCTATATCTTCTGAGTTTCAGGGTTAAGTACAATAAAAACAAAGAATTTTATTCTACTTAAGTATATTCTTCCTACATAGGCTTACATAGTTTCATTGATCAAATAGCTAGCACTATATCTTTAAGATAATGAAAAATGCAAATTTTTAAAACAGATTGTTATGATTTTGACAAACTTAATTTTAAGAATAATTGTATGGCTATGGCATATACATATGATGGAATGTTATACAGCTGTAAGACAGAATAAAGTCATGAAGCATGTAACAGCATGGATGGACCTTGAGGACATAATGCTGACTGAAATTGGCCAGAAACAAAAGGAAAAATACTCTATTGTCTCACTGATATGAACTAACATTAATGAGTGAACTTGGAAAATTTCAGTTAAGAACAGAGGTTATCAGAAGATAGGAATAGGGCAGAGATTGGGTAATTGGAGCTGAAGGGATACAGATTGTGCAACAGGACTGATTGTAAAAATTCAGAAATGAACAGCACAATATTACTTGAATGCAGTATAATAATATGAGAACAATGAATGAAGCTGAATGTGAGAATGAGAGATGGAAGAGGGCTGGAGAAACATATGAAACCAGAAAGAAAGGTAAACAGTAGAGACTGAGATGGGATAATCTAGAAATGCCTAGAGTGTACAATGATAGTGACTAAATGTGCAAATTAAAAATGTTTTTGCATGAGGAAGAACAAAGAAATGTCAATATTGCAGGGTGTGGAAAATACATAGTAATTCATATTTTAAAACTTTAACTTATGTGTGAGACTAAGCAAGAAATGTTTATTTGGTACAAAATTTCTATTTTGACAAGTGCATTTCCTAATTTAACATATATGGACATTTTAATTGAACACCATAAGTACTGGAATGTTGAATATGGCATGAGATTTTGTAGATTTGTCCAAGTTAGTGTGATGCCCTGATAAACTCAGAGTGATTTGAACAGTGCTATAAAGAAGTACTTGCAAAGTCCCCTTGGGGGAATGGGGAGAAAGGGGGAAAAATTCAATTTCCCCATTTGGAGAATTCCAATATTTTCAGAAGCAGTGGGGACAACCAAATCAATAGGCCAAGCCCTCAATCTTTGGGTTTGTCCCTATGACACTTACCCCCATGAATATATCTCCTATGAGGTGACCTAGGAGTCACCTCCAGAGAATTCCTTTTGTTGCTCAGCTGTGGCCTCTCTCTCTCAGCCAATACAGGAAGTAAACTCACTGCTCTCCCCTTCTTTACATGGGACATGGCACCCAAGGTTGTAAACCTCCCTGGCAATATGGGACAGAAATCCTAGAATGAGCTAGGACTCGGCACCAACGGATTGAGAAAATCTTCTTGGCTGAAAAGGGGAAGAGAGAAATGAGACAAAATAAAGTGTCAGTGGCTGATAGATTTCAGAGTCAATATGTTATCCTGGAGGTTATTCTTACACATTATATAGAAACCCCCTTTTTAGTTTATGGTGTATTAGAGTGACTGGAAGGAAGTACATGAAACTGTAGACCTGTGTTACAGTAGCCATGTTTCTTGAAGATGATTGCATAATGATATAGCTGTTGCAATTTGACGATGTGATTGTGAAAACCTTATGTCTGATACTCCTTTTATCTATGGTGTGGACAGATGAATAAAAAATATAAATAAGAAAGAAACAAATAACAGGGGGAACAAAGGTTAAAATAAATAGAGTAGATTAAAATACTAGTGGTCAATGAATGGGAGTGGTAAAGGGTATGGCATGTAAGAATTTTTTCTTTTTCTTTTTCCTTTCTTTTTCTGGAGAGATGCAAATGTTAAAAAATGATCATGGTAATGAATATACAACTATGTGGTGATATTGTGAACAATTGATTATAACCATGTCAAGACTGTTTGTATGTCAAGAATGCTTGTATGTCAAGAATGTTTGTATGCTTGTTCATTGTTTGTAATGAAAATGTTTAAAAAAGAATGGTTGTGTTTTGTAAGACATTGGTTTGAAGACTGATGTCAAGATCTTTTTTGGTAACTTAAATAAGTAACATATGTAGGATGTGGTTTTCAATTTCTTAAAAATATTTTTATCAACAAAACAAAATGTAAACACAAACATTCTTAACATATAAAAATTCCATACATGGTGCACAATCAATGGCTCACACTATAGTTACATAGTTGTGTATCATCATGATCACTTTTTTTAGAACATTTATATGTCTCCAGAAAAAGAAATAAAAAGAAAAAACTCATGCACTTACCCCTCCCTCTCATTGACCAGTAGTATTTCCATCTACCCAATTTATTTTAACCTTTGTTCCTCCATTATTTATTTATTTGTATCAGTAGTTTTTATTCATCTGTCCATACCTCAGATAAAGGGAGCATCAGACCTAAGGTTTTCACAATCACCCAGTCACATTGTAAAAACTAAATAATTGTACAATCATCTCCAAGAAACAAGGCTACTAGACCATAGCTCTACAGTTTCAGGTACTTCCCTTTAGGCACTCAAATATACCATACTCTGAAAAGAGATATCTATACAATGCCTAAGGATAACCTCAAAGATAACCTCTACTCTGTTTGAAATCTCTCAGCCACTGACACTTTATTTTGTCTCAGTTTTTTCTTCCCCCATTTTGTCAAGAATGTTTTCTCAATTCCTTGATGCAGGATCCCAGCTCATCCTGGTATTTCTGTCTCACATTGTCAGGGAAATTTACACCACTGGGAATAATGTCCCATAAAGGGGAGAAGGGTAGTGACTTCTCTTCCCTGTCAGCTTAAAGGGAGAGGCCACAGCTGAGCAACAAGAGAGGTTATTTGGGGGTGATTCTTAGGTCTAATTTTAAGTAAGCATAGTCTGTCCTTTCAGGAATAAGTTTCACAGGGGTGAAACCAAAGATTGAGGGCTCAGCCTATTGATTTGACTGTCCCCACTGCTTGTGAGAGTATCAGAATTTGCTGAATGGGGAACTTGAATCTTTCCCTCTTACTCCCAATTTCCCTAAGGAGACTTTGCAAATACTTGTTTATTCATAGTCCAAATCACTCTGGGATTTATTGGGGCATCACACTTATGTGGACAAACCAACAAAATCTCATACCTTAATCAAGATTCCCTGGTCTTATGCTGTTCAATTAAACTAACCATATAAGTTAAATTAGGAAATGCAATACCCAAAATATAAATTCTCCACCAAATAAGCATTTCTTGCTTTAGTCTCACACAGAAGTTGAATTTTTAAAAACATGGTAGATATCATACTTTACCCAGACTTCTGGTATATCTTAGTTTTATCCAGATCAGCTTCATTCATATCTCTACTTGATGTCTGATCACTTTTTCAACTTTTTAAATAGTTCCTCTATGGGGTATTGCTTTAGAACGCTAGCTCTGAGTCTCAGGTGTCACATAAATACCAGCAGTTTCTGGGAAATACCATGTTATATACAAGCAGCAAAGCATCTCAGAATTAAGAATTAATAGTTATGTCTCCTGAATATATGTGACTGTTGTAAGAGCTTATGATCTAGGACACTTTACAGTAAGTCCCAACCTGAAAACCCATGCTCTCAACTTCAGTTCAGCCAGAGCAATTAGACAAGGAAAAGAAATACAAGGAATCAAAATTGGAAAGGAAGAAGTAAAACTCTCATTGTTTGCAGATAATATTCATCTAATTGCATGCCTTGCAACTTCATTTCTTCTTACTGAAGCTCAGTTGCCCATTGTATGTATGCACCACATTTCCCCCTTTCATTCCTCAGTCATTGTACTCTTAAGCAACCTCAATTCATTGTGGAATACAAACAATGTCACCATAAACACCAGTGTACAAATGCCCATTCCTATCCCCACACTCAGTGCCTCCAGGTATACAATGAAACAATGGGTTTAGGATGTGGTTTTGTTAAGGAAAATGAGGATAATTTTTTCCTTAAAGTAAAATATTTGTTGTTGCAGGACAATATTGGCTGTAGGACAAAATTGATGGATATAGAAAGTTTTAGGTTTGTTGGAAGGGGCATTTAATTATTTATTTGTTTGTTTGTTTGTTTGTTTGTTTAGCATGGGCAGGCACCAGGAATCAAACCTGGGTCTCTGGCATGGCAGGCAAGAACTCTGTTTGTTGAGTCACTGCGGCCCACCCAGGACATTTATTTTTGTGGCTAAGGTTGGCTAAGACTTTATAGTTTCATAAGATTTTTTATGAATTTTCTCATCAGATATATCTTCACACAAAAGTGGAACTTGGCTTTCACTCTGTTAAAATGAGAAAGTTTAATAGAGGAACCAAGATGTTGGCTTAGTGAGGTGTGGGATTTAGTTTGTCCTCCAGAGCAGCCAATAAATAGCCAGAAACAATACAGGACAACTTTACGGGCTATGTCAATGACAGGACACACAGTGTACCCCAGTCCGGACTAGCTGGAACAGCTGCAGGCACCCCCAGAACCATGAGTTACCCAAGCTGAGGCAGCCGGTGCCCCTCCCCCACAGGCTGCTTCCCAGAGGGGAAAGGAAAGAGACTTTGCTAGCAGCAGGGACTGATAACAACCAAACACCAAATGTGGAATTAATTTACAAATTCTGACTACTAAAAATAGGTTCCCAGCTCAGCTGAACCTTGAGTAAAAGTTGAGGTCACTGGTTTTTGCCCCAGTGCAGAGGAGGCATGGCTGACAGAAAAAGAAAAAAGAAAAAAAAAGGGTTTTTAAGGATCTGAAAAGGTCTGGGCCCTGCAGGAAAGGAGGGGGAACACAGGATCTGGAGATACACAGAGTAATGTACCAACTTAAGCTCTTCTTTGGCAAGCCTGAGGAATGGGGTCCTGCTCTGAAAAGAATTTTTCTTTTTCTCTTATGTGATGGTGTTTCTATGAATTGATTACTCTTTGGATACAGCTGCAAGGCTTCTTGGGATCCACTGCCCCAGGCATAGACAGAAATAGGCTTGTTTGAGAGCTTCTCTGGAGCCTGTGCCTTCCCCAGGAGAGGGGTGTGGCCCAGCTCAGGTGGAATCCCTCCCTCAAGGAATTCAGACCCCAGGGTCTGGAAAAGGGAAGTGATTAAAGCCAGCCTACAACCTCTCCTCTGACTTCACCATGCCCCCAGCAGGGAGAGTCTGCTGAAGTTAAAGGTACCGCATCACCTTATGCTGCTGGGACCTGCAGGCAGACAAGTGTCACATACTGGACAGAGTAGGAAAAATGCAGAGTCCAGAGACCATGTAGGAGAACCTTTTAATCTGCTGGGTCTCACCCTCAGGGAAAACTGATGCAGGTGACTCTTTCCTCCTGAGAGGAGACCAGTTTGGCCTGGGAAAATCTGTCTGGGGTCTATAATACCTAAGTAGACACTCCTAAGAGGTAAGGGAAAGGCAACATACAGGTAGGGCAAGAAACAAAAAAAAACAAGAATTGAAAAATTTTGATCTATTAAACAAAACCTAAGCTAGAGGACTAGAATAGGCCAAACTGAATGTCAAAGAACAGATAGAGAATGAAGTCATCCAGCAAGAAAATCCTAGTAAAAAAAAGTGAAAACAATCTCCAGAATAAACTACTTAAGGTAGTTAAATATCCCGACACCAGCAAAAAATAACAAATCACACTAGGAAAATTGAAGAAATGGCCAAGTCAAAGAAACACATCAACAATTCAAATGAGATACAGGAGTTGAAACAATTAATTCAGAATATTTGAACAGATATTTAAAACCTCATCAGAAATCAAATCAATGAATTGAGGGAGGACATAGAGAAGGCAAGGAAAGAACAAAAAGAAGAAATCAAAAGTCTGAAAAAACAAATCACAGAACTTACGTAGGAGCCAAGGGTTAAAACAAGACCTGTAGAATTTGTTGGGAGCAGCTGGCCTCAGGGTGGCAGCAGTAAACTGTGGAGATTGTTATGTAGAGCAGTCTGGGAATAAAATAATTGCAACCAAAGGAATAAAATATTTAGGAATAAATTTAACTAAAAAGACAAAAGACCTATACAAATAAAACTACAAGAAATTGCCAAAAGAAATCACAGAAGACCTAAATAAATGGAAGGGCATACCATGTTCATGGATTGGAAGACTAAATAGAATTAAGATGTTAATTCTACCTAAATTGATTTACAGATTCAATGCAATACCAATTAAAATCCCAAAAACTTACTTTTCAGAAATAGAAAAACCAATAAGCAAATTTATCTGGAAGGTCAGGGTGTCCCGAATTGCTAAAAATATCCTGAGAAGGAAAAATGAAGTCAGAGGTCTCATGCTACCTGACTTTAAGGCATATTATCAAGCTACAGTGGTCAAAACAGCATGGTACTGGCCTAAAGATAGATATGCTGACCAATGGAATCAAATAGAGTGTTTGGATATAGACTCTCTCATGTATGAACAATTGATCTTTGATAAGGCAGTCAAGCCAACTTGCCTGGGACAGAACATTCTCTCCAATAAATGGTGCCTAGAGAGCTGGATATCCATATGCAAAGGAATGAAAGAGGATGCATATCTCAGTCTTGAAAACCTGCAAGGCAAACTCCATTAGATTTCAAAGTCTGAGTGTCATTTATCTTTGGGGCTTTAGAAAGTGGCAGTCCCACCCTTTCCAAGGGCCTACACAGTGGCCTGCCTCTCTCTGAGTGCAACTTTCAGGGACATTGGGGTGACCAACTATTTCTTGGTTCCACCATCTCTAAGCATTGGGACCACACCCAGGCTCTCTGCCATCTCCAGTGCACATGCTCAGTCCCTCTATATGATGACATCCAGGCTCTTCCCAATCCCCAAGTGTGCTAGTTTGAAGGAAGTATGCCCCCTAGAAAAGCCATGTTTTGGTCAAAATCTCATTTCATAAAGGTTAGTAGAGTAGTCCCTATTCAATACTGTGTGTTTGAAACTGTAATCATATCATCTCCCTGGATGATGAGATTTAGTCAAGAGTGGCTGTTAAACTGGATTACTTGATGACATGTCTCCACCCATTTGGATGGGTCTTGATTGGTTTATTGGAGTCCTATAAAAGAAAACTTTTTGGAAAATGGGAGATTCAGAGAGAGCAGAGAATGCTGCAGCACCACAAAGCAGAGAGTCCATGAGTCAGTGACCTTTGGAGATGAAGAAAGAAAATGCCTCCTGGGGAGCTTCATGAAACCAGAAGCCAGGAGAAAAAGCTAGCAGATGACACCATGTTCGTCATGTGCCCTTCCAGCTGATAGAGAAGTCCTGACTGTGTTCACCATGTGCCTTCTCACTTGAGAGAGAAACTCTGAACTTCATCGGACTTCTTGAACCAAGGTATCTTTCCCTGGATGCCTTAGATTGGACATTTCTATAGACTTGTTTTAATTGGGACATTTTCTTAGCCTTAGAGCTGTAAACTAGCAATTCATTAAATTCCCCCTTTTAAAAGCCATTCTGTTTCTTTTATATTGCATTCCACCAGCTAGTAAACTATAACACCAAGGAATGTGCTGCATCCTCTCCAAGGCCTGAGGTGAGCAAACTCCTCCACTACAATGAGGTGGAAGACCCATCTTCTGCCTTTGGGGCAAACTCACTGTCTCCAACTTCTTGGGTTTATCTGCCCTCCTGGCCAGAGGTTTCTTGACTTTAGTACTTCAGCTTCCATTGTTCTGCCTTTGAAGTTATTTTACCTTTACATTGTTCCTTTTCTCAGCTCCCCCCATACAGACTGGCAGCACCTCTGTCTATACTGGTCCCACAGAACGTATTGGCTTTCTATGTAGTAAGCAAGGATCATGCCCATTAGGCAGCAGAAGTTTCCACAAGTCCTTCCTGGATAACTTCATCTCCATTCCTGGTTTTCTCTGAAATGACTGACTGGTTACACATTTGGCCAAATCCTCAAGTGGAGAACTATTCTCTGGGGTCTCCCTTTCTCGAAGCCCAGAATTTTCCAGGACACCAATTTCTGGTTTCTTTGTACCCAAGAGTTCAGTTCTCAGCTTATCTCTTTCCTGTTACATTTCAGTATACACTGTGAGGAGAAACCAGGTTTCACTTTCCACATTTAATTTGGAAATCTCTTCTGCTAAATATCCATGTTAATGACTTTTAAAATCTGGCTTCCAGTCAAAGCCCCTAGTCAATTTTTCCAGATTATCTGCCATTTTAAAACAAGGATCACCTTCCTTCCAGTTTGCAATAATACAAGCCTCATTTCTGTCTAGAACTTCATCAGAGGTATCTTTAGAGTTCACATTTATACTAACAATTTCTTCAAAGCATCCTAGGTCTTCGCTATCAAGATCCTTACAACTCCTCCAAAATCTTCTGCTTATCCATTTAAAAAGCTATTCCAGCATGTTTGATACTTGCAAACCAAAGCGGCACACCACTTAAATCTATTCTAATTTACTAATGCCAGAATGCAATATACCAAAAGTGGAATAGCTTCTAAAGGAGGTAATTTATTAAGTTGCAAGTTTGCAATTCTAAAGCCATGAAAATGTACCAATTAAAGCAAGTCTATAAAAATGTTCAAATTAAGGCACCAACAAGAGATTATCCTCACTCAAGAAAGGCCAATGAAGTTCAGGGTTTCTCTCTCAACTGAAAAGGCACAAGACAAACACTGGCAATGTCTGTTAGCTTTCTCTCCAGGCTTCTGGTTTCACAAAGATACACCAGGGACATATTCCTTCTTCATCTCCAAAGTTCTCTGGCAGCATGGGCTCCCTGTTTCATGGTTCTCATCATTCTCCAGCTTTCTCCAGAATGCTTCCTCTTTTAAAGGATTCCAGTAAATAATCAAGACCCACCTGGAATCTGTGGAGTCACATCTCCATTTAATGAAGTTAATACCCACAATTGGGAGTGTCACATCTCTGTGGAGATAATCTAAACAAGTTTCTTACCTGTAGTGCTGAATAGGGTTTAAAAGAAATAGTTGATCCCAGAAGATTGGATCAAGATTAAAACATGGATTTTCTATGGTACATAAATCATTTCAAACTGGTACAGACAGTATGTTGAATAAAATGTCAGAAACAAAAAATAAATATTATCATGCCATACTCATATAGATAAACTATAATATACAAACTTAGAATTGAAGTCAAGAGCATGGGTTATCAGGTTGGGGGCTATTGTAAAGGTTCCTAGATGATAAACTCTTACAGCAGTGACATATGTTTAGGAGTTGTAACTGATCATTCCAAATTCTGAGATACTGACCATTTGCATATAACATCATCATTCCCTGAAATTTTGTGTATTAATGTGCCATCTGAGACTCAGAGTTAGAGTATTTAAACTATGAAAGTCAGCACTAATCCATTCAGCAAGTGTCAAATGTCCCATATTTTCAAATTTCAACCTTTATATGAGACCAAAGGGAGGAATGTTTATTTGGTGCAAACTTTATATTTTTGGTAGCAAAATATCTATTTTAACTTGTATGCTCAGTTTACTTGAACACCATAATTACATGGAATCTTGATCATAGCCTGAGATCTTGTTGGTTTGTACAGGTGAGTTTGAAACCCTGCTATACCCCAGAGTAATTTGGGCAGAGAATAAAAATGTATTTGTGAAGTCTCCTTGGAGGGTGGGGGAGAAAGGAGGAAATATCAACTTCCCCATTGCAGAATTTCTGATACTCTCACAAGCAGTGGGCACAACAAATTCAATAAGGCTTAATCATCAATTGAGGATCACCCCTATGAAGCTTATTCTTGCAAAGGAAAGGCTAAGCCTACTTACAGTTATGCCTGAGTCACCCCTAGAGCTTTTCAATTTTTGCTCAGATGTGGCCTCTCTCTCTAAGCCAATTTGGCAGGTGAACATGCTGCTCTCCCCCCTACGTTGGACATGACTCCCAGGGATGTAAATCTACCTGGCAATGTGTGACTTGACTCCCAGTGATGAACCAGAACCCAGCATCATGGGGATGAAAAAGTCTTCTTGACCAAAAGAGGGAAGAGATAAATGGGACAACGTAAATTCTCAATGGCTAAGAAATCTCAAATTCAGGATGTTCTCCTGGAGGTATTTTTTGCACATTATATAGAAATCCCTTCTTAGTTTATGGTGTGTTGGAGTAGCTAGAGAAAAGCACCCAAAAGTTTTGAACTGTTCCCAGTGGGCTTGATTCTTGAAGGAGACTATATAACTATATAGCTTTTACAGTGTGAGTGTATAATTGTGAAAACCTTGTATCTGATGCTCCTTTTATCCAGGGTATGGACACATGAGTACAAAAAAATATGGATAATAAATAAATAAATAATGGGGGAGATAAAGGTTAAAAAATGGGTGTACTGTCAATGAGTGGGAGGGGAAGGCGTAAAGGATATATGAGTTCTTTTTCTCTTTTTATTGCTTTTTCTGGAGTGATGCAAGTGTTCTAAAAATGAACATTGTGAGAAATACTCAACTATGTTATGATATTGTGAGCCAGTAATTTATGATGTGGATGGACTATATGTGTGCAGATGTTTCTCAACAAAAATATTTAAAAAACCTATTCATACAAATTAACTAGAAGCAGAGTGAAATATTTGTGAAAGAAAAAATGAGGAACTTGGATTATTGGTTTGCTCTTATTTAGAAGTTGTAAAAGATTTTTAACCATCTCAGTAATCTGCCTAAATGATAAATATTCTATATAAATATAAAATATATAAATTATATATAAATTATTATATTCTATAATTTACTAGAAATTATATACTTATTGATATTTATGTTGATCTCACCTTTTCTTATTATTTTAACAATGCCTTCTCACTTTTAATTCTTTTAAAAATCATACTAACTCCTCTATGTATTTATTTTTCTATCTTTTTACTTTTTTGCTGAATTTGTTAATGTTACAGTTTCTGTGCTGCCACAACCATGCCTGAGAATTCAAAGAAAGAAATGGTACAATGGACAGCCTCATCTACCCATCATACAGTATATTAAAACTTGACTTATATGCATTTTTGATAACTTTACAAACTTTTAGAGTTGTAACAAGAGTTGGAATTTTATATCTGCTGCAGGTCTTCAGATTTCTAGTACAGTATACAATTAAATACCATTTTCATGTACTCATCTAAGTTCATTCCTCAAAAATTTTATACCAACAATATTTTGCTGGAAAAGATGCATACTTTTAAGGGAAAATATGCAGCTCAATATCCAAGATATTAACTAGAACTGGTTATGTCTCTTTTAATCATCCAAACTCTTGTTGGATCAGCTACTTGCTCAAATAGATGAGAAGGCAGGCATCCTTCCTGCCATCTTAAATAATGTCAACTTTATTACTCAGATGTTGTTGGAAGGTCCAGTCAGGAGACACCATAACACTTCTAAGAGTCCATTTCCTGCACTGACAGTTTCATCAACATTGAAATCCTATAAGGAAATGTTCCCACATCATGATAGTTTGATTCACCCATTTGGTTCATTCCCACTAGTAGCAATCCTTCAACTCTTGCATTTGGAAAAGAGATATATTATAAAGAAACTCAGATTCTGCATCAAGTGGTCACATACACTTTTAAGTAGTTCTATTGAACTAAAAAGACAAAACTAGAAAACTACCAGAATATCTTGTTATATGGAAAGAAACTTTTCAGTGACTCTGGATAGCTTCTTCAAGTCCCTCGTTAGGACTAAAAATTCTTAGATAATTATTAAAAATATAAGTGCTACATCACCTGTCTTTTCCCTTTGACTCTCCAAATGAACAACACAAAGACACACCACAAGGTTGTCAATAGAGCTAGACTGAACAATCACTGAATATATAGATACTTCAATATGTTTAAAATGTGTGTACAATTATGGTATCTGGAATTCTTGTAAAAGATCACAAGATCAAGGAAACTTAAAGGGGATTTTAAGTAAGGTTCTGCTCATTTTGCTTTGAATTTATGACAGGTCAGTGAATCCAGTAGTCTAAGCAGAAACCTGCTAGATACTTTTTTTATACCATTTACTATATACAATTTAGACATGACTACAGACATTAGCAGTAACTGAAGTAGAGCCCCCTGGCCGTTGCTGTCCTTTACATGAAACATTAATTGGTTCTCCTCTAAGGGTTGGAAAATTCATGAAACATTTCACAATCCTCATGCATATTTCAGATTGGTAAACCAAGAGTTCTAGTTTGCTAGCTGCCAGAATATAATATACCAGAAATATAATGGCTTTTAAAAGAGGAATTTAATGAGTTGCTAGTTTACAGTTCTAAGGCTTAGAAAATGTCCCAATTAAAATGAGCCTATAGAAATGTCCAATCTAAGGCATCCAGGGAAAGATACCTTGGTTCAAGAAGGCCGGTGAAGCTCATGGTTTCTCTCTCAAATGAGAAGGCACATAGCAAACACAATCAGGGCTTCTCTCTCAGCTGGAAGGGCATATGGCAAACATAGCATCATCTGCTAGCTTTCTCTCCTGGCTTTTGGTTTCATGAAGCTCCCTGGGAGGCATTTTCCTTCTTCATTTACAAAGGTCACTGGCTCATGGACTCTCTGCTTTGTGGTGCTGCAGCATCCTCTGCTCTCTCCGAATCTCCTCCACTCTCCAAAATGTTTCCCCTTTTATAAGACTCCAGAAACTTATCAAGATGTACCCAGATGGGTGGAGACATGTCGTCACCTAATCCATCTTAGCAACCACTCTTGATTAAATCACATCTCTAGAGAGATAATCTGATTACAGTTTCAAACATACACTATTGAATAGGGATTATTCTGCCTTTACGAAATGGGATTTTGATTAAAACATGGCTTTTCTAGGGTCCATTCATCCTTTCAAACCAGCACATCAAGTAAAAGACTCTGTCAAGGAACTAATTCCAAGTCAAAGCTTAAAAGGCCTCACTGTGGAACATAGATAAAGCACTACCAAAATTTTAAAAATTACCAAAGATTATATGATTATTCCATCTCCAGCCCTCCTTTTCCCACTTGGTGGATCCAAGCTTGGTTCAATTTAATTTACCGTTACCTGACAATACAATGGAAGGTTTAAATTATAAACCACAGCCCTGCACAGATTACCTGAGCACATCAGTTCTTAAGAGAGGCATGCTCCAGGAAGTTTAACAAAGCCACAGCCTATTACAGGGTATTCCTTAAGAGTGGGGCACAGTACAGGTTAATTAAGGTCACTTAAATCATCGTCTTTTACAGCAGGATCAGACTTTGGATATCTAACGTTCTGCAGGATTTCTAATAAGAATCCAGCAGAGCTTGTTTCAAATTATTTAACAGCTGTACCTTTCTGTGATGGTCAGTTTCATGTGTCAACTTGGCTGGTGGTGGTGCCGAGATGTCTTGTCAGGGAAGCACTGGCCTGTCTATTGCTGTGAGGATATTTCATGGACTTAAATTAGGACCATGTTGGCTGTATCCACAGCTGATTGCATTTGTGATCTAATCACCAGAGTGCTTTTGTATTGGTTAAGATTCTCTAGAGAAACAGAATCAACAGGAAATATTCATAAACATAAAATTTATAAAAGTGTCTCATGCCAAAAAAAAGTATCAATGGCTGAGAGATTCCAAACAGAGTTGAGAGGTCATCCTGGAGGTTATTCTTATGCATTAAATAGATATCACCTTGTTAATCAAGATGTAATGAAGAGGCTGGAGGGAATTGCCTGAAAATGTAGAGCTGTCTTCCAGTAGCCATGTTTATTGAAGATGATTGTATAATGATATAGCTTTCACAATGTGACTGTGTGAATGTGAAAACCCTGTGTCTTATGTTCCTTATAGCTATCTTATCAACAGATGAATAAAACATATGGAATAAAAATAAATAATAGGGGGAACAAATGTTAAAATAAACTTAGATTGAAGAAAAATCAATTGGGCATCTCTCTCTGAGCCAATATGACAAGCAAACTCACTGCCCTCCCCCTCTCTAATTGGGACATGACTCCCAGGGGTGTGGACCTTCCTGGCAACATGGAACAGAAATCCTGGAATGAGCTGAGACTCAGCATCAAGAGATTGAGAAAAACTTCTTGACTAAAAGGGTGAAGAGCAAAATGAAACAAAGTATCAATGGCTGAGAGATTCCAAACAGAGCTGAGAGGTTATCCTGGAGGTTATTCTTATGCATCATATAGATTTCATCTTTTTAGTTAAGGTGTAATGGAGACGCTAGAGGGAACTTCCTGAAAACGTAGAGCTGTATTCCAGTAGCCATGTTTCTTGAAGATGATTACATAATGATACAGCTTTCACAATGTGACTGTGTGATTGAGAAAACCTTGTGTCTGATGCTCCTTTTATCTACCTTATCAACAGATGATTAAAACTTATGTGTTAAAAATAAATAAATAACAGGGGAACAAATGTTAAAATAAATTTAGTAGATTGAAACGCTAGTGATCAATGAGAGGAAGGGATAAGGGATTTGATATGTATGAATTTTTTCTGATTTCTTTTTATTTCTTTTTCTGAATTGATGCAAATGTTCTAAGAAATGATCATGATGTTGAATACACAACTATGTACTGATACTGTGAATTACTTATTATATATGTAGAATGGAATGACTATATGGTAAAAATTTTGTGTTTTTGTGTTGGTATGTTTAATAAATAAAATAAGTTTTTAAAAATGTGTCTCATGCAACCATGGGAATGCAGAGTCCAAAATCCGTAGGGCAGGCTGTGAAGCTGATGATTCCAATGGAGGGTGTGAATGAACCCCAAAGGAGAGGTTTACTGGCCAAAGCAGGAAGAGAACCTGTCTCTTCTGAATCCTCCTTAAAAGGCTTCCAGTGATTAGATTAAGCACACTCATTGCAGAAGACTTGCCCCTTGGCTGATTACAAATGGAATCAGCAGTGGATGCAGCCAACATGATCATGATTTAATTCTATGAAATGTCCTCATCACAACAGGCAGGCAAGCACTTTCCCAACCAGACAAACAGGCACCACCACTTGGCCAAGTTGACACATGAACCTGACCATGACAGTCCACCTCTTGTCAACTTGGCAGCTATACACATGACTTTAAACCATACCTAATTTCTAAATAAAAAACAGCACATTTTTTTCTTTCACCTAACAATACTCAACTGTCCTGCATATAACTGGAAACAAATTAAATCTCTCCAAAATAGGGTGCAAATCCTTGGGTAATACTCATTCTTAAACTTGATATCTTCAACTTGTTATACTACAACTTAAATAGCATAACATGAACAAAACAGCATTATAGTCCTTGTTTCTGTAACTGGTCATATGGTTGTAATTCATATTTATCACTACCTTCTTCCACTATCCATTCCATGTTCCCTTTATCCTCAGCAAGTACTTCAGTTGGCCATGGTTCTCTGCCTTGTGGGGTGACACAAACCTTCATTCCTGAAATTCCAGAGCCATTGGTAGTCCTGCCTGTCTTGGGTTGTTGCAGTTTTCCATTGATTTTAATCATAGGGACATGGAAGTTCTAAAAGATGCCTTTTAGAATATAGAGGATCTCATATATTCCAGGAAAACTTTTCTTTACCTTCACTGGGTAGTTGCAGTACTATTTGCTCCTGAGAGTCAGGGTCAGTCCCCCAAGCCAGTAATGTAATCTCCTTCTTGGCTTGTTGATCCAGGGACATGAGTTGCCCAAAGTGACCAAGTGGTAGTCTTAGATTTCAGTTCAATGGAATCATTGTTGTTTCTCCTGGTGGAAGCACTCCCCCTTTTGGAAATGAAACCTTTAGACAAGCAGAGTTCAGGGTCTCAGGAACAGAAAGTAAAAATTTTCCTAGTGTATCACCAGGGGTAATAGTGAGTGGTGCCACTTCCATTTTCACCCTTGGTTCCTGGACACGTGGATCCTAGCTATGGGAGAAACAGACCATACAGTAGACTCTGATTCAGAGCATACACAGCTTCCTGGAGAACGTTGCCCATCCCTTTAAGGTATTGCCACCTAGTCAGCACCATAATTGAGTTTTCAAAAGGCCATTCCACCATTCTATCAATCCAGCTGCTTCTGAATGATGGGGAACATGGTAAGACCAGAAAATTCCATAAGCATGTGCCCATTCCCACACTTTATTTGCTGTGAAGTGTTTTAATTGATGAGAAGAAATGCTTGTGGAATATGATGATGATGGATAAGGCATTCTGTAAACACACGGATGGTAGTTTTGGCAGAAGCATTATGTGCAGGGAAAGCAAACCCATATCCAGAGTATGTATCTATTCCAGTTAGAACAAATCACTGCTCCTTCCATGAAGAGAGTGGTCCAATGTAATCAACCTGCCACCATGCAGCTGGATGGTTACCTTTGGAAATGGTGTCATATTGGGGGCTGAGGGTGGGTCTCTGCTGCTGGAAGACTGGGCACTCACCAGTGAATATAGCCAGGTGAGCCTTGATGAGTGGTAGTCCATGCTGCTGAGCCCATGCATAAACCCCATCCCTACAACCATGACCAGTTTGGTCATGAGCCCAATGGACAATGATAGGAGTTGCTGGGGAGAGAGGTAGACTGGTATCCACAGAACAGGTCATCTTATCCACTTGATTATTAAAACCTTCCTCTGCTGAAGTCACCCTATGGTGTGCATTCACATGGGACACAAATATGTTCATGTTTTTAGCCCACTCAGAAAGGTCTATCCACATAACTCTTTCCCAGACCTCTTTGTCACCAATTTTCGAATTATGGTCTTTCTGAGTCCCTGACTATCCAGCCAATTTTCCAATTATGGTCTTTCTGAGTCCCTGACTATCCAGTCAAACCATTAGCAACAGCCCATGAGTCAGTATTCAAATACACTTCTGGCCAGTTCTAATTCCAAGCAAAATGAACAACAAGGTGCACTGCTTGAAGTTCTGCCCACTGAGAGGATTTCCCCTCACCACTGTCCTTCAAAGATGCCCCAGAAAGGGGTTGTAATGCTGCAGCTGTCCACTTTCAGGTGGTACCTGCATATCATGCAGAACCATCTGTAAACCAGGCACAAGTTTTCTCTTTCTCAGTCAATTCAGTGTAAGGAACACAGTTATGGTCTGGGGAAGAGAAGGTAATATGGCAGAAGTAGAGTCCATGGGCATTTGGGCCACTTACTCAGGTAACTTACTTGTGCTTTCAGAATCTGTTCTGGCCCTATTTCCTATATACCATTTCCATTCTATGATAGAGTGCTGATGTGCACACCCAACTTTATGGCTTGGTGGTCAGACAACACCAGCTCATGATAGGCAACTCATGTTTCATGATAACTTGGTGGCCAAAGGTTAAGCATTCAGTCTCCACTAAGGCCCAGTAGTGGGTCAAAAGCTGTTCCTCAAAAGGAGAGTAGTTATCTTAAGCAGATGGTAAGGCTTTGCTCCAAAATCCTAAGGGTCTGTGTTGTGATTCTCCTATAGGGGCCTGCCAAAGCCCAAACAGCATCTGTATTTGCCACTGACACTTCCAACACCATTAGATCTGCTGGATCATATGGTTCAAGTGCCAGGGAAGCTTTTATAGCAGCCTGTACCTGTCACAGAGCCTCCTCTTGTTCAGGTCCCCACTCAAAATTAGCAGCTGTTCTGGTCACTTGATAAACAGGCCAGAGTAGCACACTCAAACACGGAATATGTTGTCACCAAAATCCAAAGAGGCAAACTAGGCATTGTGCCTCTTGTTTGGTCATAAGAGGGGCCATGTGCAGCAACTTATCCTTCACCTTAGAAGTGATATCTTGACATGCCCCACACCACTGGTCACCTAGAAATTTCACTGAGGTGGAAGGCCCCTGTATTTTTGTTGGATTTATCTCCCACATTCTGACACACAAATGCCTTACCAGGTCCAATCAACATGATATCATCAATACAATGGAGCAGTGTGATGCCTTGTGGGAAGGAGAAATGATCAAGTTCCCTGCAGACAAAATTATCACATAGGGCTGGAGAGTAGATAACGTCCTGAGATAGGACAGTGAAAGTATATTGCTGATCTTGTCAGCTGAAAGCAAACTGTTTCTGGTGGTCATTACTAACAGTTATTGAGAAAAAAGCATTTACCAGATCGATAGCTGCATACCAGGTACTAGGGCATGTATTGATTTGCTTAAGCACTGATACCACATCCAGAACAGCATCTGCAATCAGAGTTACCATATGGTTGAGTTTATGATAATCCACTGTCATCCTCCAAGACCCATCTGTTTTCTGCACAGGCCAAGTAGGAGAGTTGAATGGGGATGTGGTGGGAATCACCACCCCTGCATCCTTCAAGTCCTTCGGAGTGGCAGTAATTTATGCAATCCCTCCAGGAATCTGGTACTGCTTCTGACTTACTATTTTGCTAGGTAGGGGCAGTTCTAGTGGTTTCCATTTGGCCTTTCCCACCATAATAGCCCTCACTGCATGATTTAGAGAGCCGATGTGGGAGTTTTGCCAGTTGCTAAGCATGTCTATTCCAATTATACATCCTGGAACTGGGAAAATAACTACAGTGAGCCCTGGACCCACTGTGAGATGAACCTGAGTTAAAACTCCATTGATCACCTGGCCTCCAATTAGCCCCAACTCTGACTGGTGGACGAGAGTGACATGTTGGGTCCCCTGGAATTAATGTCACTTCTGAACCTGTGTCTAATAATCCCCAAAATATCTGATCATTTCCTTTTCCCTAATGCACAATTACCCTACTAAAAGGCTATCAGTCTCCTTGGGGAAGGCTTAAAGGAGGAGTAACGGTATAAATTTGTGTCAGTATAACAGTGTTCTCCCCCAAAAGAACCTGGATTCCCCTTCATTCAAGGGGCTGTGGGTCTGTAAACTGTTTCAAGTCTGGAAATTGATTAAGGGGCTGTGGCTCTGTGTTTTTGTAATTCAGGTTAGACTTCTGTTCACTTGACCTACAACTCTTTTGTTTATACAGCTCAAATAAGAATTTAGTAGACTGCCCATCTATTGTATTTCTAAGTACCTCATGATTTATTAGCCAATTCCACAAATCTCTGTGAATTAGATTATTTTGACTCCTGCTTTGAGTTTGCTGTCTATTATAATAACCACGTCCACCCTGTCTTTTGTGATTAAGTGCTACCACCTGGCTTCTGCCAACTCGGGACCTGCTCATCCCTATTGTGTTTAAGGATTCCAGCTGAGTGATAACAGTTTCCACAGTAATCTCTGACCTTCAGAGAAGCACAACTACAGAGCTCTTCAGGGATGATGGCATTAGTCTCACAAATTTATTTCTCACTGTTCTGGTAAAAGGTGCATCATCCAGGCATTCCTGGGATGTAAGAGCAGGCGTTGCATGATAAATCCACTCTAACATTTCAATCTCTCTAAGCCTCTGGATCCCCCCATCTACATTATACCAGGGCAGTTCTGGCATTTCATTTCAACCTCAGGTAATGTTGGCCATCTTTTGGTCCAACCCCGGTTGTTTCAACCAGCCATCCAAATAGGTAATGCCTTTTCTAACCCCTCGAGCTATAACACAGAATGCAGAATCTCTGCTCATATCATTAAATTCAGCCTGAACCAGCCTTATATTACTTCCACCATTATCCCACACCCTTAAAATCTATTGTCACACATATTCCCCTGATTTCTGTCTATATAAATTGGAAAATTCACACAGTTCTTTTGGAGTATAATATGTGTCCTCATGGATGATACTTTGTACCTCACCTTTAGGGACCTGTTGGGACTGTGGCCTAGTTATAGGTCTGGAGGAAATGAGGGGTGGTGGGGGTGGGCCATGAAAAGAATTAGAAATATCTTCTAAGCCATTTACTTCTGGGCATTCATTTGCAGTTTCATGTGGTGAAATAAGATTCATCACTCTAGGGCTAATCCCTTCAGGTGGAGTTTGGGTGGCCAACTGCTCAAGGCATGCTGGAGGTGGGGCAGCTATGTCTTCAAGGTAGACTATTACTGGGTTATCTAGAGAAGGCTAAGCATGACCTAGGGTTTCAACCTCACCACTGACATCATTATCAATCCATATGTCACCATCCCATTTTTCAGGGTTCCATTCCTTTCCAATCCATGCCCTCACTTTAATAGCAGACACCATGCAAGATTGAGAATTTAGTTTACATTGTAAAGTTGCTACTCTTACAATAATATTCTGAGTCTGATTTTCAAAGACCTCAAGTCTACAGCTACAGGAAATAAGATTTTCCTTCAGTACACTCATAGAAATTCCTACATCTGTCAGACAGTGCTTAAGCTTCTTGTTTGAAGCCTTAAGCCCATCCCTTTCATTAATTAATGTATCCAGTGTATCTAACAACCATCCAACATCTCTATACCTCCTATTTCCACAAAACTCTGTAAAGATGTAAAAAACATTATCCCCCAGGGCCTGGCTTCATGCAAGTGAAGCACTAGGAGAATTGAATGGTGATATTATGACTATCTCTTTTGCCAACTCACTCCATGGATAGGCAGTGTCATTCTGATTATGGGAATCAGAGTCCTTCATCCTTTTGTGTCCAATCAGACTAGAAAACCATTCATAAAAACCCATTTTTAAGATTCTGTTTCTTAAGAACCACTCTTGGTACCAAGTTGCATTAGTTAGGGTTCTCTAGAGAAACAGAATCAACAGGAAATATTCATAAATATAGAATTTATGAAAGTGTCTCATGCTACCATGGGAATGCAGAGTCCAAAATCTGTAAGGCAGGCTGTGAAGCTGATGATTCTGATGGAGGATCTGGACAAACTCCACAGGAGAGGCTTGACAGCTAAAGCAGGAAGAGAGACTATCACTTCTAATCTTCCTTAAAAGTCTTCCGGTGATTAGATTAAGCATCACTCATTGCAAAAGACACTTCCTTGGATGATTCCAAATGGAATCAGCTGTGGATGCAGCTGATATGGTCAAGATTTAATTCTATGAAATTTCTCATAGCAACAGACAGACTAGCACTTGCCTAAACAGACAAACAGGTACCACCACTTGGCCAAGTAAACACATGAAACTGACAATGACAGCTTTTAAGGAAGATTCAGAAGAGACAATCACTCTTTCTGCTTCAGCCAGCCAGCCTCTCCTGAAAGTTTAATGAGGTCCTTCATTGGAGCCACCAGCTTGTGGCCTGACCTACAGATCTTCTTCTCTAAATGATGTGATCCACACGAAGTCCACAATGAGTGCAACAAATCTGAGGTAGTCAACCTTTACCAAGGTTCAGTATCTGAGCATAGAAAGATTTTGAAGTGACCACTGGCTGTAATTGTTTTTGTTTTTGTTTTTGTATTTGCAGCATACTTATGAAGAGACACTGCTGAATCTGTGAAATTTACATAACAGTGAAATTCCCCTAAATCCAATAGACATAAAGAGCAGTTGTAACCCTTCAAACTTCCACAGTGCAATAGGGCCAGTCACTTATATCAAGGAGTCTGTATCAGTTGCTGTAGATCCAGCAGAGATCAGATGATAAGTGGCTGTTCATGGTGGTTAGTCACAGTCTAGTTACCTTAGAAAGGTTATAAAAGACCATTCCTTAATTGTACGGTGTGCGCCTGCTTCTCTGATTTTCAAGCATCACATTGTGGCTGTCTAGCTGAAAGGACCTGGTTTTTTGAAACCTCATCCCTACTTTGAGTAGTAAAGTAGTGCTTTACTACTCAAAAGCTACTCTTCATTTCTTTATCCTTCCAGCTTCCTATATACTTGGCAATGGACTACAGGGATGGGAACTATGTATTGCTATATATTTGTGGAGGTCCTTGTGGTGTTTTTCTTGTGGTTAACCTGACCTCAGGAGGCCTATATACACCACTAGTCATCACCACTTCTGGTATTTCTGTCACAATTACTGAAGCAGGAGGTGTTTGTACCAGAGCGGTTTCAGTCCAGGGACCTGAGGATTTTTCTATACCACTACCACCTCCTACTTCTTCCCATTTATCCCAGGATCTCTTTTCATTATCAACTTTTTCCTTTTCACTTATTTGCATTCCCTGAACTCAGAAGCCACTGTAATCACTTCTTTTATTTTCAAATTCCTTCCTTTCATCTTCATCCTTTGTCACTACCTTGGTGGTGGCCCCAGGGCTGTAGTTTTGCTAGAGCTGCCCAATTGCTGCTCAACTTCATCTCTTGCCTCTCTTAGAACAGAAGCTGTCCATGCTTCACTTCTCTGTCTCAGCCATCACTTTGGCCTTCTCTACCTGTGAGTAGGTGGGGTCAGCAGGTTAGGGGTGACAAATTCCAGGTCAAAGCCAGCTTGGCACTTGCACTCCTTGGTGTAGTGACACCTCTTCTTCTATGTATTATAAAAAGCTTTTATTGTCACTTTGGTTAAATAGGGAACCACATATTGTTTCACAGTTGCCTGAGATCTTATTTGGCAAAATATTAAAATCTGACTATTTGATATTTCACCTTTCTGAAATCAAACTCTAAAAGACATCTTCTGGATTTAAAACTGTCTTTGGGATTTTCCAGAGGCCCCCTAGAAAATAAAAAGGAGTTATTCTTTCACCTTGTAACAAAGAGAAGTTCTAGAAATAAGTTTATTGGATATGTTGCATAGAAGCATTGTCAAAATAAAAATGATTTTCTAACCTTCAGCTGGTTAAATTTGTATGGGTAAGGTGTTATTAATATGCATATTTCAGAAGTTCTTAGATATTTTTCAATGTCTTCACTGTCCTTGAGTTGTCCTAGCATTGATGTGCCTGATTTAGACAAGAGTATAGAGTTCTTGGTTATAATTTCAGTTATTCTTTCAAAATTTTGCATGCCATAGAAATAAACAAATATTCTTCTCAATTGTATTATTTTTATAATGAACTTTCATCAGAACTTTCACTTCCACAAAACAGTAGTAAGTTAATCATGGCCATTCACAGAAAACGCTTGCAAACACCTACAGGCCAGAGTGCATTGTGTTAAATAAGGACTGTTGCAGAGACCCATAGAAAGGACTCTGGCCAGGTACTTTGGGAAATGGGTTTCTAAGGGCATTGCATAAATAACTTTGAGACCATATCATTGGAGAGAGTCAAGATTCCAGAAATTTAGTTCATGAGGTTGCTAGTAGAAGATTGGGTGGATCAAGGATTATATATCCAGAACCATATTCATTTTCAGTGAGTGAACTGATAATGATTATAATTCTGTTTGGATTATTGCTGATATCTTAATATTCAATTTTCTAGATATAAGGAACCCCTTATTTTTTCCCTTAAGCTATGTATAATTTATAAACAATTTCATTTTTCCATCTGGATTTTCCAGAATTTAGAAACTCTTACTGAATATTCTTTTTTATGGTAAAATAATTATTTGCAGAGATTCAATCTGAATCTGCCCTCCTTGTTGACAGGATATAATTGGAGACAATGATTACATAAACAAAGCTTTGCAGGAAATGTCTTATTTGAGAATGAAGCTCATATAATTGTATGTGACCACAAACTTTTATGGAGCTAAGGTTGACTTTACAGCTTACAAAAGCCTCTTAGAAAATCCAATCTGGTGTCAGACTCCATGGATCCCAGCCTTACAGGTTCAATAAAGAAAGCTACTTTCTGAAGGCATAGAAACTATATGATGCTTTGAACTTGAGAAAAAGGAATTCACCCTAATCCACAGGTAATTCAGGTGAAATCTGGTGGCAAGTTCTTGGCATGGATTCCTAACCTAGAAAGGCTTTTTTTTTTTTTTTTTTTTTTAAAGGAAAGACAGAGAGAAGGAAGGAAGGATAGAAGGAAGGAAGAAAGGGAAACATTTTTAAACATTTTCTTGTTTTTATTGTATTCTGTTTCTCCGTTTTTGTTACATGGGCTGGGGCCGGGAATCGAACCGAGGTCCTCCGGCATAGCAGGCAAGCACTTTGCCCGCTGAGCCACCGCGGCCCGCCTAGAAAGGCTTTTAAAAGTCCAATCAGTAGTTTCTTATGAAAACTACCAGCAAAGCAAACTAAAGAAGGTGTATATGGTAAATTGCCATTCTTTCAGTACCTATGCAAATAATACAGCCAAGCTTAATGAAACCAATCTTATTTTATGATAAAGAATAATTTTTTCAAGTTTTTTTTTTACCAAAAGAAGGGTGATATAGAGAAATTTTCTGTTTCAATAGAAGCTGTAGCACACTTCAATAGGTTCTGCTGTTTTTCATTTTCTGAGCTATTTTTCATCCCCTTCAAAAACTGCAGTTCATTGCATAAACTTTGTTACATATGTATAAATTGGAGTGGATTCTGTGATCTTGCTTGTATTGTCTACCCTATATGCCAATCGGTAATAAACAGGATCTTTTAAATACCAAGCTTCAAACTGACAAAAGATGGATAATATCCCATTCCCTTGACCTACCATAATACAGTGGTCCCCTCTCTCACATATGCTACCATATCTTCCCTAAGAACACTTGATCTGGAGAAAGCAATTATAAATATATAAAAGGTAATAAAATAGAGTTTAATTCCACCTTCATTATTCTTGGCACTGCCAGCTGAAGTCAGCAGCTGATCATCCGTGTTATGCTAAACAGACAGGCTCTAGATTGACCACTCATGAACAATATTGCATTCATGTTATAAGTCTGGAACAGTGATAAATAACCAAAACATTTAAAAAATATGTTTATTGAGAAAACTTCATACACATACAGTCCAACCATAGTATACAATCAATGGCTCACAATATCACCTAGTTGTGTGTTCATCACCCTGATCATTTTTAGAACATTTGCATCACTCCAGAGAAAAACATGAAAAAAGAAAAAAGCCTCATTCATGCCATACCCCTTACCCTTCCCTCTCATTGACCACTAGTGTTTTAGTCTACACAATTTTTCACCCTTTATCCCCCCCATTATTTATTTATTTTTCTCCATATATTTTTACCCACCTGGCCATACCCTAGATAAAAGGAGCATCAGACATAAAGTTTTCATAATCACAGGTCACATTGTAAAAGCTATACAGTTATACAATCATCTTCAAGAATCAAAGCTACTGTAACCCAGTTCAACAATTTTAGGTTCTTTCTTCTGACCACTCCAAAACACCATAAACTAAAATGGGATAATTTTATTATGCATAAGAATAACCTCCAGGATAAACTTTTAACTCTGTTTGAAATCTCTCAGCCACTGAAATTTTATTTTGTCTCATTTCTCTGTTCTCCCTTATGGTCAAGATGACTTTCTCAATCCCATGAGGCCAGGTTCTGGCTCATTCTGGGTACTGTCTCACATTTCCATGGAGATTTACACCTCTGGGAATCATGTCTAGCATAGTGGGAGGGCAGTGAATTCACCTATGGATTGACTTAGAGAGAGGCCACATCTGAGCAAAAAAAAGAAGTTCCCTGTGGGTGACTCTTACACATAATTATAAGTACACTTAGACTATCCTTTGCAGGAATAACTTTCATAGGATCTAACCCCAAGATTGAGGGCTTAGCCTATTGAATTGGTTGTCCTTACTGCTTATGAGAATATCAGAAATCCCTCAGATGGGAAAGTGTAATATGCATTTCTTTCTTCCCAGTCCCCCAAAAGGGACTTTGCAAATACTTTTTATTCTCTGTCCAAATTACCCTGGAATATTTTGGGGCATCACACTAGCCTGTTCAGACCAACAAGATCTCATGTCCTACTCAAGATTCCATGTAATTATGGTGTTCAAATATACTGACTATATAAGTTAAAATAGATAATGCACTATCCAAGATATAAATTTTGCACCAAATAAACATCTCTCCCTTTGGTCTCACACAGAAGTTGAGGATTTAAAATATGGACCATATGATCCCTTACCCTGATTAAGGTAAGGGACTAAGGTATTCTGATTTACTTTAGTCCTATCCAGATCAGCTTCATTTATATCTCTAGTCAAAATCTGATCCCTTTTTAAACTTTATTCAGCAGTTTTATTCATACATACAATCCAGCCTAAGTGTATAGATGTGTGTTCTAGTTTGCTAGCTGCTGGAATACAGTACAACAGAGACAGATTGGCCTTTAATAAAAGGGAGTTTATTTTGATAGTTCTTCAGAGAAAAGACAGCTAACTTTCAACTGAGGTTCTTTCTTACGTGGGAAGGCATAGGATGGTGTCTACTGGGATAGACACCCAGGCCTCTGGGTTCCAACAACTTTCTGCAGGGTGATTTCTTTCTGTGTCTCCAAAGGCCTGGACTGAGCTGCAAGTGCCAAGATGAGGTATACTGAGCTGCTTGGGATGTGCTATGTTGCGCTCTCTCATTTAAGCACCAGCCAATTAAGTCAAACATCATTCATTGCAGCAGGCATGCCTGCTAGCCAACTGCAGATGTAAATCAGCAACAGATGAGGTTCGCATACCATTGACTCATGTCCACAGCAACAGAACTAGGTACCTTCACTTGGCCAAGTTGACAACTGAATCTAACTACCACATGTCCACCCCTTGTCAACTTGGCAGCTACTCGCATCACCTTAAACAATATTAAGGTGCAAAAAATTCTCTTCTGGTTGTGGACCTGTGAATCTCAAAACAAGTTGTCTGGTGCCAATATGCAAAGGAGGGACAGTCACAGAATACAGGTTTTCATTTCCCTAGGGAAAAATTGGAAGAAACACAGATGTAAAACCTAAAGGGCAAGCACCATGGAATTTCAAAGTCTGAAAGTCATTTATCCTTCGGCTTTAGAAAGTGGCAGTCCCACCCTTTCCAAGGGCCTATACTGTGGCCCACTTCTTTTCAAATCAACCTTGGGGACCACTGAAGAGACCACATTTTTGTCGGCTCCACTCTCTCCAGACATCAGGGTCACCCCTGGGCTCTCTCCCATTCCCGGGGCACATGCTCAACCCCTCCATGTGGAGGCAGCTAGGCTCTCCCCAGTTCCCCAAGGAGTGTGCTCTACCTTCTGCAAGGCCTGAGGCTACACAACTCTTCCACTGCAACAAGGTGGGAGACTCATTCTCACCCTTCAGGGTAAACTCACCCTCTCCATATATATGGATGGGTCCACTCTCCAGGTTGAAGTTTCTTGGCTTCAGACCTGAGCTTCCATGTTTCTCACTCTGCAAACTCCAATTTGTCCCTCTGTGTCCCCCTTTGTCCAGATTGGCAGTAGTTTCATTTACATCAACAGTCTCTTCAAACACTCCAGGATTTCTCCATCATTCTCTTCACAGTCCCTTCAAAATCTTCCCCTTAACCATCAAAAAAAAATTCCAACATATCTGGTATTTGCAAACTGCAGCAGCATCCCACTCTCTGGTACCAAATCTGTTCTAGTTTGCTAGCTGCTGGAATGCATCACACCAGAGATGGACTGGCCTTTTTTTTTTTTTTAGCATAAATACATTTTATAAATTCAAATGTATATTTCATTTTTAGAAAGTCAACTAGATAATAGTTGCAGCTTTTTAACAGCCTTAGCACCTATGACATTCTCATAAAAGTTTTCAGTATCAACAAAGCATCTCCATGGAACCTTCATGTTTCACAAGAAACCCTATTTGAATACCACTGTGACAGATAAATTGCCAGAAATGGAACTGCTGGGGCAAAGGACCTGAAACTTTTTTTTTATTATTAATTAAAAAAAATTAACAAAACATTTAGAAATCATTCCATTCTACATGTACAATCAGTAATTCTTAATATCATCACATAGTTGCATATTCATCATTTCTTAGTACATTTGCATCGATTTAGAAAAAGAAATAAAAAGACAACAGAATAAGAATTAAAATGATAATACAGAGAAAAAAAACCTATACCTCACATGCAGCTTCATTCAATGTTTTAACATAATTGCATTACAATTAGGTAGTATTGTGCTGTCCATTTCTGAGTTTTGATATCCAGTCCTGTTGCACAGTCTGTATCCCTTCAGCTCCAATTACCCCTTCTCTTTTCTTTTTTTAATTAACGGAAAAAAAGAAATTAACCCAACATTTAGAAATCATACCATTCTACGTATGCAATCAGTAATTCTTAACATCATCACATAGATGCATGATCATCGTTTCTTAGTACATTTGCATCGGTTTAGAAGAACTAGCAACACAACTGAAAAAGATATAGAATGTTAATATAGAGAAAAAAATAAAAGTAATAATAGTAAAAACAAAACAAAACAAAACACAACAAAAACCTATAGCTCAGATGCAGCTTCATTCAGTGTTTTAACATGATTACTTTACAATTAGGTATTATTGTGCTGTCCATTTTTGGTTTTTGTATCTAGTCCTGTTGCACAGTCTGTATCCCTTCAGCTCCAATTGCCCATTGTCTTACCCTGTTTCTAACTCCTGCTGGACTCTGTTACCAATGACATATTCCAAATTTATTCTCGAATGTCTGTTCACATCAGTGGGACCATACAGTATTTGTCCTTTAGTTTTTGGCTAGACTCACTCAGCATAATGTTCTCTAGGTCCATTCATGTTATTACATGGTTCATAAGTTTATCCTGTCTTAAAGCTGCATAACATTCCATCATATGTATATACCACAGTTTGTTTAGCCACTCATCTGTTGATGGACACTTTGGCTGTTTCCATCTCTTTGCAATTGTAAATAACGCTGCTATAAACATTGGTGTGCAAATGTCCGTTTGTGTCTTTGCCCTTAAGTCCTTTGAGTAGATTCCCACCAATGGTATTGCTGGGTCGTATGGCAATTCTATATTCAGCTTTTTGAGGAACCGCCAAACTGCCTTCCACAGTGGTTGCACCCTTTGACATTCCCACCAACAGTGGATAAGTGTGCCTCTTTCTCCGCATCCTCTCCAGCACTTGTCATTTTCTGTTTTGTTGATAATGGCCATTCTGGTGGGTGTGAGATGATATCTCATTGTGGTTTTGATTTGCATTTCTCTAATGGCCAGGGACATTGAGCATCTCTTCATGTGCCTTTTGGCCATTTGTATTTCCTCTTCTGATAGGTGTCTGTTCAAGTCTTTTTCCCATTTTGTAATTGGGTTGGCTGTCTTTTTGTTGTTGAGTTGAACAATCTCTTTATAAATTCTGGATACTAGACCTTTATCTGATATGTCATTTCCAAATATTGTCTCCCATTGTGTAGGCTGTCTTTCTACTTTCTTGATGAAGTTCTTTGATGCACAAAAGTGTTTAATTTTGAGGAGCTCCCATTTATTTATTTCCTTCTTCAGTGTTCTTGCTTTAGGTTTAAGGTCCATAAAACCACCTCCAGTTGTAAGATTCATAAGATATCTCCCTACATTTTCCCCTAACTGTTTTATGGTCTTAGACCTAATGTTTAGATCTTTGATCCATTTTGAGTTAACTTTTGTATAGGGTGTGAGACATGCGTCTTCTTTCATTCCTTTGCATATGGATATCCAGTTCTCTAGGCACCATTTATTGAAGAGACTGCTCTGTCCCAGGTGAGTTGGCTTGACTGCCTTATCAAAGATCAAACGTCCATAGATGAGAGGGTCTATATCTGAGCACTCTATTTGATTCCATTGGTTGATATATCTATCTTTATGCCAATACCACGCTGTTTTGACCACTGTGGCTTCATAATATGCCTTAAAGTCAGGCAGCGCAAGACCTCCAGCTTCGTTTTTTTTCCTCAAGATGTTTTTAGCAATTTGGGGCACCCTGCCCTTCCAGATAAATTTGCTTATTGGTTTTTCTATTTCTGAAAAATAAGTTGTTGGGATTTTGATTGGTATTGCATTGGATCTGTAAATCAATTTAGGGAGGATTGACATCTTAACTATATTTAGTCTTCCAATCCATGAACACGGTATGCCCTTCCATCTATCCAGGTCCTCTGTGATTTCTTTTAGCAGTTTTTTGTAGTTTTCTTTATATAGGTTTTTTGTCTCTTTAGTTAAATTTATTCCTAGGTACTTTATTCTTTTAGTTGCAATTGTAAATGGGATTCGTTTCTTGATTTCCCCCTCCGCTTGTTCATTGCTAGTGTATAGAAATGCTACAGATTTTTGAATGTTGATCTTGTAACCTGCTACTTTGCTGTACTCATTTATTAGCTGTAGTAGTTTTGTTGTGGATTTTTCTGGGTTTTCGACGTATAGTATCATATCGTCTGCAAACAGTGATAGTTTTACTTCTTCCTTTCCAATTTTGATGCCTTGTATTTCTTTTTCTTGTCTAATTGCTCTGGCTAGAACCTCCAACACAATATTGAATAATAGTGGTGATAGTGGACATCCTTGTCTTGTTCCTGATCTTAGGGGGAAAGTTTTCAATTTTTCCCCTTTGAGGATGATATTAGCTGTGGGTTTTTCATATATTCCCTCTATCATTTTAAGGAAGTTCCCTTGTATTCCTATCTTTTGAAGTGTTTTCAACAGGAAAGGATGTTGAATCTTGTCAAATGCCTTCTCTGCATCAATTGAGATGATCATGTGATTTTTCTGCTTTGATTGTTGATATGGTGTATTACATTAATTGATTTTCTTATGTTGAACCATCCTTGCATACCTGGGATGAATCCTACTTGGTCATGATGTATAATTCTTTTAATGTGTTGTTGGATATGATTTGCTAGAATTTTATTGAGGATTTTTGCATCTATATTCATTAGAGAGATTGGTCTGTAGTTTTCTTTTTTTGTAATATCTTTGCCTGGTTTTGGTATGAGGGTGATGTTGGCTTCATAGAATGAATTAGGTAGTTTTCCCTCCACTTCGATTTTTTTGAAGAGTTTGAGGAGAGTTGGTACTAATTCTTTCTGGAATGTTTGGTAGAATTCACATGTGAAGTCATCTGGTCCTGGACTTTTCTTTTTAGGAAGCTTTTGAATGACTAATTCAATTTCTTTACTTGTGATTGGTTTGTTGAGGTCATCTATTTCTTCTTGAGTCAAAGTTGGTTGTTCATGTCTTTCCAGGAACCCGTCCATTTCATCTAAATTGTATTTATTAGTGTAAAGTTGTTCATAGTATCCTGTTATTACCTCCTTTATTTCTGTGAGGTCAATAGTTATGTCTCCTCTTCCATTTCTGATCTTATTTATTTGCATCCTCTCTCTTCTTCTTTTTGTCAGTCTTGCTAAGGGCCCATCAATCTTATTGATTTTCTCATAGAACCAACTTCTGGTCTTATTGATTTTCTCTATTGTTTTCATGTTTTCTATTTCATTTATTTCTGCTCTGATCTTTGTTATTTCTTTCCTTTTGCTTGCTTTGGGATTAGTTTGCTGTTCTTTCTCCAGTTCTTCCTAGTGAACAGTTAATTCCTGCATTTTTGCCTTTTCTTCTTTTCTGATATAGGCATTCAGGGCAATAAATTTCCCTCTTAGCACTGCTTTTGCTGCGTCCCATAAGTTTTGATATGTTGTGTTTTCATTTTCATTCACCTCGAGGTATTTACTAATTTCTCTTGCAATTTCTTCTTTGACCCACTGGTTGTTTAAGAGTGTGCTGTTGAGCCTCCACGTATTTGTGAATTTTCTGGCACTCTGCCTATTATTGATTTCCAACTTCATTCTTTTATGATCCGAGAAAGTGTTGTGTATGATTTCAATCTTTTTAAATTTGTTAAGACTTGCTTTGTGACCCAGCATTTGGTCTATCTTTGAGAATGATCCATGAGCACTTGAGAAAAAGGTGTATCCTGCTGTTGTGGGATGTAATGTCCTATAAATGTCTGTTAAGTCTAGCTCCTTTATAATAATATTCAGATTCTCTATTTCTTTATTGATCCTCTGTCTAGATGTTCTGTCCATTGATGAGAGTGGGGAATTGAATTCTCCAACTATTATGGTATTTGTGTCTATTTCCCTTTTCAGTGTTTGCAGTGTATTCCTCACGCATTTTGGGGCATTCTGGTTCGGTGCGTAAATATTTATGATTGTTATGTCTTCTTGTTTAATTGTTCCTTTTGTTAGTATATAGTGTCCTTCTTTGTCTCTTTTAACTGTTTTACATTTGAAGTCTAACTTGTTGGATATTAGTATAGCCACTCCTACTATTTTCTGGTTGTTATTTGCATGAAATATCTTTTCCCAACCTTTCACTTTCAATGGACTGGCTTTTAAAAGGAGATTTATTTAGCTAATTCTTCAGAGGTAAGGCAGCTAACTTTTAAGTGAGGTTCTTTCCTACGTGAGAAGGCACAGGATGGTCTCTGCTGGCCTTCTCTCCAGGCCTCTGAGTTCCACCAGCTTTCCCTGGGGTGATTTCTTTCTGCATCTCCAAAGGCCTGGACTGAGCTGAAAGTGCTGAGATGAGGTGTGCTGAACTGCTTGGACTGTGCTATGTTGTACTCTCTCATTTAAGCACCAGCCAATTAAGTCAAATGTCATTCATTGCAGCAGGTATGCCTCCTAGCTAACTGCAGGTGTAAATCAGCAACAGATGAGGTTCATGTACCATTGGCTCATGTCCACAGCAACAGAACTAGGTGCCTTCACCTGGCCAAGTTCACAACTGAATCTAACTACCACAACATGTTTTCACCACCATACTCTATCTTAAGACATTACCATTTTTTCCACAAGAATTTATGCCCCTTTTCCAATCTCCTTGCCTGTTGACATTTAGTTTTCACATAATGCCTTTGTTACATTTAGTGGAGGCATATTGCAATGTTACTGTTACTATAGACCCTAGCTTACACTGATTGTACTTTTTCCCATATATATCTATTTTCAACACCCTGTAATACTGACATTCCTTTGTTCTTCCTTATGAAAAACATTTTCTAATTTGTACATTTAATCACCATCATTGTAGAATAACCAGAACATTTTAAAGGATTAAGTAAAGGTGTTTCATATTTCAGTTGGGCTCAGGCACTTTAACATACATGTTTATTTCCTGACCTACTTTCTGAATGCAGTACTGCCCAATTCAATTACTGAATAAAATTACTCAGAAAAACTGAGAGACCCTAAATTGTAAGAAAAGTTTTTTTTCCTTTTTTTCTTCTCAAATTGAGGTCCTGTATCCATTTCCTCACCTCCACAGCTTTTGGTGTACTGAGTTTGCAAGATATTACCCCATTAATAAATCTTGCAAACATTATTAACATCTTGCTAAAATAAATTTGAAGAACATGTCTCAGTTTTTTCTATGGAACTAAGGATTTGGCTATGACTTCCTTTGGGGAACTGAGTTTGGCCTAAGATTCTCTTACATTTCAGTCACCTGGCTTTATTCAAATTATTCTGATCACTCCTTCCTAGTGTTGTCCACAAGATTTTCCTCAAATAATGTCAGGAAAATATCTTACTATTTGCTCCTAGATTTTATCTCTTCTCTTTTCCCATGCTGACTATAGTATCCTCCATTTATTCCATGGATTACATTTCCTTTATTGCTGTCTCTACAAAGAAGTAGGAACTAGGGAATCCATAAAGCTGTCCCAGAGCCAGTGTCCAATAAATAGATATGGATATATTGGTTGGAAGGTGAGTAGAGGGCTCTTACTCAGTTCCATGTGATGAACTATCTGTTCTCCCTGCTCCCTGATCCTTCTCTTTATCATATGACAGTGGCACTATATAAGCTTTCATAGCCACAGTGCAGGGTATATCTGTGTCTGTGCATTTGCTACAGAAAGCACACCAGAGTTAGCCGAAGAGAGAATTTTGGGGAAAACAGAGATATTCTACTCCTGACTGCTTAAATATGTGAATTCTTGGGCTCTAGTTTTAGATACACTCACATTTAAATACAGACTTATTCCACAATTATTTTTCATCCAGAAATCACTTTGGATAAAAAAATGAATAAAATGTCTGCATAAGTCCCTAGAGAGCACTATAAACCAATCATATATGTAATGTTGTTAAGAAAAATGACTTTAAGAATTTAAATCTAAATATTAGATACAGTTTAATGGAATTTTCTGATTTTTCCCATGTTTCATGGTGTAAATCACATCTTTACATCTTACCATTCTTTCGTGACTTTTATTTCAAAGAAAAGCAAATTTCCATTTTCAGTTTAGATAGACAAAAAGATTCTTAATTATTTTATTCTCAATCAGTAAAAGATCAACCTGTAGAGATGCTGTTGCTCTAGCAATGATTCTTTAAGATTTCAAAGGTAGATTGTTTTTTAAAAAGGTGTGAAAATCCCTCTCACATATTGTAGGAGACTGATGTTACTTGTATTGGTCTATTGAATTGATAGATCAATTATTCCTTATGGTTCTTATCAATTTGCATAGATTGTCTCATTTTATGTTTCCTGAGGGGGAGGTTTAACCATTATTGAAACACATAAGTAGGTTATCAGGACATAATAAATCTTACACAAAAAATTATTATACATATAATGAAATTCCATGAACTTTAAATACAGAAGTTACTAATTCTGACAAAATATTAAATAAGAACCATTAATACTATTACTCATCTTGATTTAAGGGAAAACTTGGGCAAAAAGAGGATAAGTGACATGACAAAATTCTAACTTCTGACAACTAATAAAAGATGGTGTTCAATGGCTGAGAGATTCCAAACAGGGTTGAGAGGTTATCCTGAAGGTTATTCTTTGGTATTAAATAGATATCACTTTTTTAGTTAAGGTGTAACAGAGAGGCTGGAGGGAACTGCCTGAAAATGTAGAGCTGTGTTCCAGTAGCCATGTTTCTTGAAAATGATTGTATTAATGATATAGCTTTTGCAATGTGACTGTGTGATTGTGAAAACCTTGTGTCTGATGCTCCTTTTATCTACATTATGGACAGATGAGTAAAACATATGGATTAAAAATAAATAAATAATAGGGGGAACAAATGTTAAAATAAATTTGGTAGATTGAAATGCTAGTGATCAATGAAAGGGAGGAGTTAAGGAGTATGGTACATATGAATTCTTTTCTGTTTTCTTTTTATTTCTTTCTCTGAATTGATGCAAATGTTCTAAGAAATGATCATGATGATGAATATACAACTACATGATGAAAAAAAGAATGTTCAGGTTGTATGTTGATTGGTTTTATTAATTAAATTTTTTTTAAAAAAGATGGTGTTCAAGTCAATAAAAAAGTATTTGCAAAGTCCCCTTGGGGGAATGGTGAGAAAGGGGGAAAATTCAACTTTCCCAAGTGGAGAATTCTTGATAATCCCACAAGCAGTGGGGACAACCAAAGCAATAGGCTGAGCCCCCAATCTTATGGTCTGTGCATATGAAACAACCCCATAAAGGACAGACTAAGCCTACTTAAAATTGTGCCTAAGAGTCACCCCCAGAGAATCTCTCTTGTTGTTCAGATGTGACCTCTTTTTCTCAGCCAACATGAAAAGCAAACTCACTGCCCTCACCCTCTCTACATGGGACATGACTCCCAAGGGTGTGGATCTTCCTAGAAACATGGGACATAAATCCTAGAATGAGCTGGAACACAGCACTGAGGGATTGAGAAAACCTTCTCCACCAAAAAGGGGGAAGAGAGAAATGAGACAAAATAAAGTGTCAATGGCTGAGAGATTCCAAACAGGGTTGAGAAGTTATGCTGGAGGTTATTCTTATGCATTAAATAGATATCACCTTGTTAGTTAAGGTGTAACAGAGAGGTTGGAGGGAACTGCCTGAAAATGTAGAGCTGTGTTCCAGTAGCTATGTTTCTTGAAGATGATTGTATAATGATGTAGTTTTCAGTGTGACTGTGTGATTATGAAAACCTTGTGTCTTATTCTTCTTTATCTACCTTATGGACAGATGAGTAAAGTATATGGATTAAAAATAAGTAAATAATGGGGGAACAAATGTTAAAATAAATTTAGTAGATTGAAATGCTAGTGATCAATGAAAGGGAGGGGTAAGGGGTATGGTATGTATGTTTTTTCCTGTTTTCTTTTTTATTTCTTCTTCTGAATTGATGCAAATTTTCTAATAAATGATCATAATTATGAATGTACAACTATGTGATTAAAAAGTTCATATTTGGGCGGGCCGCGGTGGCTCAGCGGGCAAAGTGCTTGCCTGCTATGCCGGAGGACCTCGGTTCGATTCCCGGCCCCAGCCCATGTAACGAAAACGGAGAAACAAAATACAATAAAAACAAGAAAATGTTTAAAAGATGTTTCCCTTTCTTCCTCTCTTCCTTCCTTCTATCCTTCCTTCCTTCTCTCTGTCTTTCCTTAAAAAAAAAAAAAAAAAAAAAAAAAAAAAAAAAAAAAAAAAAAAGTTCATATTTTATGTTGATTGGTTTTGTTAATAAAATTTGTTTAAAAATCACAGCAGAAAAAGGGTGTATATATAAAACAAGATTGGAAATACTGTTGATAATCATTGAAGTTGAGTGGTGGCTATATAGGGCTCATTAAATTCCTGTATTTTTGTGTATGTTTGAAATTTTCTATAATAAAAAAATTGTTTAAAACATTTAAGAAAAAAGATGGTGTTCAGAGACATCATTAGGAAAAATCAGTACTTTTCAGTTCAAATAAGATACCTTACTATCTTAAGTTATTAAGTGTAATAAGATATGATATCCCATTACACTTTTCAGATCAGTAAGTGGGAGCAGAGAGAGGACAAATTACCTAAAATTTATCACCTATCACTCAACTCTCCTCTTCAAAGCAGATTATGCTGCTTCCAAGTTTGAATCAGAAAGGCTTTGAGGGGGTCAGTGTCTGGTTGTGAGATATCTATTCATACTTGGCACTTGTACTCCATTTCTCTCTGACAGTTTCTTCTTTGAAAGATCTTGAAATCCTGATTCTACACTGATGAAGTATTATTTCTTTGTTTGCAATCTGATACTGACAGTTGCAGGACTCAGGGAATTTCTCTACCTCTTACTAATAAATAAAACTTCATAATTATAATTATAGTTAAGAATAGAAATAACTGGATCTTTCCTATTGAGAGCAGTCATTTGGTAATCTCTCAAGTTTTATTGACCATAGATTTCATTTATACTGAAAAAGAAAACCTGATTTATGCTATGATCAACTAGCTTGATATAACCATCACCTTGATATAACCATCATGACAATTTTCAATCTTCAAGGTATGGAAATAAATCTGGTCCTTCTAGACATTATAAAGGAGTAATTGATCACAAGCTGTTTTTAGAATCCATAGAAAGATATCCACTGACTTACTACCCCATATGTTCTAGTTTGCTAGCTGCCAGAGTGCAATATACCAGATGTTTCTGGTTTTTAAAAAGGGGAATTTAATAAGTTGCTAGTTTATAGTTCTAACGCTGAGAAAATGTCCCAATTAAAACAAATTTATAGAAATGGCCAATTTAAGGCATCTGGGAAAAGATACCTTGGTTCAAGAAGACCGATGAAGTTCAATGTTTCTCTCTCAGCTGTAAGGGCACATGGCAAACATGGTGACATCTGCTGGCTTTCTCATGGCTCTACCAAAAGGGACTCTCTCCAAAATATTTTCTCTTTTAAAGGATTTCAGTAAGCAACTCCACCTCCAGTGGGTGGAGACACACCACCATGGAAATCATCTAACCAAAAGTTATCACCCCCAATTGGGTGGGTTACATCTTCATGGAAACAATCAAAAGGCTTCCACCCAGCAATACTGAATGAGGATTAAAGGGCATGGCTTTTCTGGGGTCCACCACAGATTCAAACCAGCACACCATAATTTTTTCCACAAAGTCATCAAGGCTGATGAAGCTGGAACACCTGAACCCCAGGTAGCTACACTGGGTCTCCAGTCTTGACAACCTTCCAGAACACATTAAACTACTTGAATCAAATACTAGTTGCCATTGAAATAAAGAGAATGATCCTAAATCTATAGCAAGAATCTCTTTCAAAACCAAAGCATCATTGGTTCCTGATTGGGCATGGTGATTAAACTCCATTCACCATCTCTGAGATCCATCCTGGAAAGGTGTGAATGACTTTGTCTCCTCAATCAGAGAAAAAAATTGACAGAAGAGACACAAGTGTGAAGAGATAGATATATAGAGAGAGACAATACCAGAGCCTAGTAGGATGCAGAGAAATCAAAACCATAATGCATTTCTGGTGGGAAATTAAAAAGGTGCAGCTGCTGTGGAAAAAATTTTGACAGTTCCTCAAAAAGTTAAACATTGAATTATTATAATTAACTGAAATTGCACTTATAGGCACATTTTGGCTTGCTAAAGGTGATGAAATGCAATATATCAGAAAAGAGTTGGTTTTTACAATGGGGATTTATTAGCTTACAATTTGCAGATCTTAGGCTATGAAAATGTCCAACTCAAGGCATCAACAGGATGATACCTGGACTTGGAAGAGAAGTTGCCTACATCTAGGGCTCCTCTGGCACAAGAAGATGTCTTCTGTTCCTTCTTTCCTGAGTTTAATGGCTTGTAGGTTCAGCCTTCAGTAACTCCCACTCTCAGCTTCTCTGAAGTCTTCTCCTGATTTCATCTCGTTGTTTCTGTATGTGTTTTATCCCCATATAAAGGACTCCAGAAGAGAATTCAGACTGAACTTGAATGAGCTGGGTCACATCTCAATTGAAATAACCTAATCAAAGATCCCATCTACAATAGGTCTGCACCCACTGGAATAGATTAAAAGGACATGGCCCTTGTTGGGGTACATAACAGCTTCAAATTACCATATATATTTATGCCCCCATATAATTGGAAACAGGGACTCACATATGTACTTGTATACCCAATGTTCATAGCAGCATTCTTCATAGTAGTAACCCAATTATCCATCAATAGATGATAGGATAAATAAAATGCAGTATACCCATACAATGGAATAGTCACCACCAAAAAGTTAAGCTTTTATAAATGCTAAAACATTGGTAAATCTTCAAAACATTATGCAGAATGATGTGAGCCAGATACAAAAGGATTACACTACTATATGATTCCAATTATATGAAATATCTGTAATAAGCAAGTTCACAAATTCCATGAGAATGAAAGTAGGTTACAGATTACCAGTACTAGGATGAATGGGAAATTATGATTAATGGGTATGGATGTCTTACTGGATTGATAAAGATTTTGGTAATAGTTGGTGATAAATGGTAGCATGACATTTGAAATTAAATTGATACAGTTGAACTGTACAGCTAAAAATAGTTGAAATAGGAAATATTGTGTTGTTTGTATGTTGCAAGCCATAATAACATTTAAAAAAAACAAAAACAAATGACCTTTACTATTTCATGTAGAGAGGGAAATAAATACCACTCTGGGCTTAGAAAGAACTTTTTGTCTAAAAAAAAATAATAATAACAACTAAAAGCACTGATTGGCTTAGTCTTAATTCAATAGGTCAGGCTTAGTTCAAACCACCCCCTACATATATCTACTTGTACTTTTTCATTTAGAATATGTGAGTAGGTTAAATACTACTCACTATTTTATGAATGTGGATATTTAGACAGGTAAGGTAGGCAACCCACTTTGGATTACATACTAATACTTTAAAGTGCTTGGATTTGTCATGGGATTCTAGAAACATCAGCATCTTTTGTCCAGATGGGTCATTATGTTTAATCCCTGCCTTCAGGCATACTCATTTTATAAGCCCTTTAGTCACCTGAAATGTGCCAATTTCTGTACAATTTAGAACTAGGTATCCTTTTCATCCCTACAATTTCTACATTGAACCTAGTCTTCAGACCTCCACTGATGAGACTTCCCATGTGGTATATTTTAGATTTTCAAGCTGATATGGCCCTACAGAAACAGATGTCAATGAAATATGTGCTACTTGTGCCTGCAATTATAGGTATTTTGTGGTTAAAATTCCTGTTTTCTAGGAGGAACTACTTTTGCCAGTGGACATAATCTTTCACTGCATTTACAGTTATGTAACATCCTGTCATTTGGGGAATTTCTCAAAACTTCTGGCCTATCCTACTATGTTTTACAGATAAATTCCATTTCCAAACTTGATTAATAATTTTTTAACTGTTTTATTGTATAATGTAACACATAAACAAAGCAAAGGAAGGAAAAAAGCAGTAGTTTTCAAAGTACTCTTCAACATGTAGTTACAGGTCAAATTCCAGAATTTGTCATGGGACACCATTCCATCATCTCAGATTTTTTCTTCTAGCTGCCCCAAAACACTGGAGGCTAAAAAGAACATTTTTTTATCACTGCAACTGACTTTTTTATTCTTTTTGGTGAATAACAACATATATACACAAAAACCCATCACAACAATTAGTTGTAGAACAGATTTCAGAGTTTGGTATGGGTTACAATTCCACAATTTTAGGCTTTTACTTCTAGCTCCTCTAAGATAAGGGAGCTATCCTTTATCTAATATAAAAAATAAAATGGAGAATAAAAGAAATATCAATATAATAATTAGGCCATCATACTCATTTGTTAAACCCTACCTTCTCTGTATAACTCCACCATCATCTTTGATCTTTTCCCCTCTCTTTAGGGGTATTTGGGCCTTGCCCATTCTAACATTTTCATGTTGGAAGAGGCTGTTAATTTTATGGGATATAAGGATGGAACTAATAGATGTTCTGGAGAGGCTGGCCCCTCTAGGTTTCAGGGCTTATCTGGTCCCTAATTTTTGACACAGTAGCTTGATTAATATTATTTCAAATCTTTGTCATGACCTTTGAAATTCACATAACTCTGCCTTACATTTCATATTTAGCTTATTGAAATGTTTTCACTGAATAAAATAGTGAAATTGGAAATAGTTACTTTCCACCAGTAAATTAAAAAATATTGTTAAGACGGCATCAGTTGTTCATGTTATCCTCCCATAATGGATAGTGAATTAACATTAATTCCAGCCATATTCTTTGTTTGGGTACCATCTTCCATGCTATGTCATTAATTTATCTTTAATTACTCCTTTTTAATGTGTTCATTTTAGCATTTAGAAATGTTCTGGCATCTCTCATTCTGAAATTTGCATAAAAATGAAAACCATTTTTTATCTCCTTTTATTTTCAACCATTGCCATATTATCTTTTTTCAATTCAAGTTGAGGTTAGTATCTATTCATCAGTGAGTTTCCCTTTGTCCCACTCCACCTCCACTTCACTCTAATCTGTTTTTACTCTGATCATTCCATGAACATCTTTCTCATTGACAATATCAATGGTTCAATGAGTAAAATATCTGTTTGAGATGTTATGTCTCTATAATATTTTCAATCTCATTAGAATGTTTTTGTCTACTTATAAACCTTCTTTTCCCTAAACTCTTTTAAGCTATTGTCACCAATTAAGTTCTGACAAAGAAAGGGTTTTCTTTCCTTTAAGAAAGGAGACCCTGAGATGGAGTTTACAGTGTAGTCTACTTATTAGTAGACTCTTTGGATCATTATATGTAGAAAGGAGGGGAGGGAGCAATCTGGGAAGAGGGAGAATTTAAGCTGCAATGTGACCTTACAGTTTATGGGATCAAATTCCTAAAGTGAAAATATGTTTCTTGTTGTTTCTAAAGAAAATTCAAAACTTTTCTAAATAAATGACAATATGTATGTAAACAGAATCTTCATGATTCTCTTCATGAATCCTTTTAATTATTTAACTTTATTTTTAAAAATTGTTAAAACAAATCTTATTTATAGGAAAATCAACAGTGGAACTGTATCATTTATTTCAGGAAACCCAAATATTTTGGAGCTTATAGGGATTTATAGTTCTTAGGATATCATCTAAATACAACTTGAAGAGACCTACATAGGATAGTCTTTGTCCATCATGATAGTAAAACATACCCATTCTATAGCCATGAATTATACCTTTTGTCTTGAATATAAATTTTCTGCACAAAAAGAGTCTACACAGATCCAAGTGATGAAAGCCACTTGAGAGAATATTGGTAGGTTCTGGGTCCTCTAAAAAGAAAAGAGCAGTAAGGATATTCTTCAGATTGTCCACATTACCCAGAGTAACCAAATCCCCCCAACATTGAAAACTCTAGAAAATGGCATAGTGGTTGCCTTGGGCACATTAAGAAGAATAGAAGGATTAAAGGATGTAATCTGTTTTCTTTTATTGTATTGACATAATTATCTAATTAGAGGATAAACATTTTGTAAAAGAGACATAACTTAATCATATTTATCTCAATTGGCCTTCAATTAATCAAGGTGTATTCCTGAAATTATCTCCTGAGGATATCAAACAGTGTTTTTGCAAGAGAAAGGAACTCTGAGTTCTAAAGTATAGTGACAGTATCCTCAGTAAATATTGGCATCATTTCCTTTTCCAATCTATATATTTGGATTCTGGTGAGAATTGGAGAAAAATTTTACCAGAAGAGACACACCTCTTTTTTTGTAAAGTAATTTTAATCAGAAGATCAATTTTTAATTTAACCATGAGCACTTGGGAACAGATATGTTGGGGTGGGTTAGGAGGTTATGAATTTAAAATTCATAAATAATGTTCAAAGAAAGCTTGCCTGATCCTAGCATTCAGAGGTTGTTATTTTCTGTTTAAGCACTAGGGGAGAAAAACCAAAACTAGGTGGACAGATGATAGATAGATAGATAGATAGATAGATAAAAGGATAGATAGATAGATAGATTAGATAGATAGATAAAAGGATAGATAGATATTCTAAGGTTATAAAGACAAATTAGATGAATGAATAAGAGGACACAATTAAGTTAGGGAGAGTAGAATGGGAAGGCTAACTGGTTGTAGATCAGTGAAGGGTCTCTGAGGAATTGATATTTAAACTGAGACTGAAAGAAAATGAATATAGACTGGGGAGATGTGTTTTGGATTGGAGCATAGAACAAAGAAAATAGTGTTCAGTGCAGAGATAACAGCAATGTTGGCTTAGGGGTTCCAAGTAAGCATATAAAAGATCAAATACTGGATGTCTTGTGGAGCAATTAACTAAAATTGGAGACTGGGGTAAGAATAATGTTTATATTTTAGGTAAAGGAGAAGTGATATTACTGAGATATATTTCACATTATGTGCATATAATTAAGCAAGTAGCTAGAAATGAAATGCAGAAAAATGTTTGTCACTTTCAATTTGAAGGCAGTAATGAAAGAAATTAAAACAAGTAAATGTGTGAACAGAGCAGGACAATGTATAATAGGAGGAGAGAAGGGGACAAAGATTTAGTTTTAAGCTGCTCCAGTAGTGTTGTTTGAGAACTTCTTTGCAGAGGACATGGGAAAGGAATAATGAGAGTAGTTTGAAGACAATCAGGTGACAGATGTCAAAGAAAGCAAGGAAAAGAAGACTTCCCAAAAGTTCATGATTCAATTCTTTGGTTCCAAGCAAGGATTTGTTTATGGGAAGATGATTGCCAATGTGTATTAGTTAGGGTTCTCTAGATAAACAGAATCAACAGGGAACACTTGCAAATATAAAATGTATAAAAGTGTCTCACATGACCACAGGAACGCAGAGTCCAAATCCACAGGTCTGGCTGTGAAGCCAACGACTCTGATGCAGGGTCTGGATGAACTCCGCAGGAGAGGCTCACCAGCCGAAGCAGGAATGGGGCCTGTCTCCTCTGAGTCCTCCTTAAAAGGCTTCCGGTGATTAGATTTAGCATAACTAATTGTAGAAGACACTCCCCTTTGGCTGATTACAAATGGAATCAGCTGTGGATGCAGCTGAAGTGATCATGACCTAATCCTATGAAATGTCCTCATTGCAACAGACAGGCCAGTACTTGCCCAATCAGACAAACAGCTACCACAACTTGGCCGAGTTGACACATGTCCCTAACCATGACAGAATGCTAGAAAATGAATTTTAGGGGTTATCATGTCCAATTTTTTAGTCAAACAGTGAAGTTGGTGTGAGAAAATGGTACCTGCACATTCAGTTTGATTGTTAAGGGGGGATACGAACAGCAGAAACTTGAGGAAAATAGACTAAGAGGAAGTGTTTTCAAGATGGTAGAGACAAAATGAGCTTAAATGATGAGATGGATTTTGAAGAGAGGGAGAGGTTTCTGGTAGAGATTTAATTTATAGCCAATTATAGAATTTACAACAAATCATGAGAGGGAGTTTAATTGGAGACATTAGACTTAGTGGAGATAACATGTCTTTTCAGTTTGATAGGAGAGGAGTAACTAATGTCCATGAGTGGAATATTGGAAAATATTATGGTATAGTGTAATTTGGAAAATTACATAACCCATCTGCTTCATCAGAGACAATTCCATCTGTAGAAATGAGGAGAAATGTGTGAGATTCAAAAGGCATAGAGAAGATCTGGATTATTTAGGGAGTGTGCAGGAATGATTTAATCATCAAGACATAGTAGGGTTAGCAGGGATATTTGAAAATCACTACTAGTTGTGACTCTGTCTTTAGGCCAGGATTGATGTCTTTGTCATGTGTTGTGCAGACACAGTCGTGAGAAAATGTAGGCATTTGTAGTCACTGACTACTGGGATTTTGATCTGTAATCATGATAAATAGTCAAGGATACATATTGTAGGCACCTTTCAAAATGATAAACTGTGTACTAAACTGTGCAGTAAAATGAGTGATAGAAGCTTACATTTGGCAAGAGAGATCCCCATTTTCTATGTGAATCTGGGTATGGGGTGAATTTGTGTGAACAAAATAAAAGAAGAGCAAAGTTGTGGTAACAGAGCAAGACTTCTTACAATTGATAAGAAATGGCATTCCAAGTAAAACTTAGGAAATATGTGTAATTCTCAAGAAATTTGAGCTTGGCAGAGAGGCAGAGCACAATTCAAATTCTAGCTATGTCTTTGGGTGGCTATATAATGTTATCATATTACTAAATATTTTGAATTTCTGCTCATGTAGTTGTTAAATTGGTAAATTGATAAATAAGCAATAGATATCATGATTATTGTGAGGATTAAAAGCAAATATATGTGAATCAGTAAGTATATAGTCACACTTAATACGTTCTATTTTTCTGGACCTGAGATAAAAATCAGTCCTACTACTACTACTTGAGACAAATTATTATTATTTGTCAATGAAATACATTTAATTATTAATAGCATTTTGGGGTAATTTACAGGTTATAAATTATTTTTACTACATTCATTTATTATAAGCTGTTTATGTTTTAAATGAATTATATAAAAAATATCTTGATTTTTCCTCCACAGTCACAAAAGGTTTTTTTTTTGCATAGCCATTTGTTGCTGATATTAAAACAACTATTTCCTACTTTCTTTGTTCTTTTATGCGTCCACGCCTTACCAGCTGGTATAACTTTACTACTATCTAAGTTATATAAATACATACACTTATATAAATATATAAAATATAGTGTTCTGAAGATAGCATCTGCTGGCTGCAAATTATTTCATTTTCTTTGCCTGAAAATGCCTTTTTCAAACTCTTTTGAATTACAATTCCCCCACTATGCAATTATATGTTGACTGTTATTTTCTTTCAGGACAACGAATATAAATTTTTCCCAGTACCCAGTGGCTCTGTTGTTGTGAAATTAGCTCTTATTTACTATTGTCCATTCTATCATTCTTTTACTTTGGCTGCTTTATGATCCCATTATCTTTGGTGTTCTGAAGTTTCCATAATTTTAGGTGTGTAATTCTTTTATTGATGCTAGTTAACAGTTGTTTTTGGTTTCTCTCCTCTCTGGTTTAGAATCTTAAATTTTAGCCATTTTATTCTTATATTTTTCCTTGTTCTTTCTCTTGTCTCTCTGAAAAGTACATTAGATGTATATTCTTTGTACACTGCATATCTCAAACTCTATTTCAGGTTTAAATATCTTTCATATATTTTTTAGCTGAGGTTCTGTATGTCTTTAGCTATATATGAAATATTCTGTTGATTCCATGCAGTAAGATTTTAATCTCAAAAAGCATAGTTTTCATTTATATAATCTATTTTCTTCAATTTTAGCTCATACTATAGTTCTTATTCCATGCATGTATTTTTAAATGTCTTTTTTATTTTATACAGTTTTTTATATCTGTAGTTTGCTAACATAAATGTGTTCATAATCTTTTTTGTATCATCACAATCAACTTTTTGTTGTCAAAAATAACATATACATAAAAAAAACAATAAATTTCAAAGCACATTGCAACTATTTATTGTAGAACAGATTTCACCTTTGGTATGGGTTACAATTCCACAATTTTAGGATTTTAATTTTACCTCCTCCAAGAAACTGGAGACTAAAATAAATATCAACATAGTGATTCAGCAATCATATTCATTTGTTAAATCCTACTTTCTATATATAACTCTACCATCAACTTTGATCTTTCTCCCAGTCTTTATGGGTATTTGGGCTAGACCCAATTGAACTTTTTTTTTTTTTTTTTTTTTTTTTTTGACTTTCAAGTCTTATTTTTTTTTTTTATTAACGGAAAGAAAAAAAAGAAATTAACACAACATTTAGAAATCATACCATTCTACATATGCACTCAGTAATTCTTAACATCATCACATAGATGCATGATCATTGTTTCTTAGTACATTTGCATCAGTTTAGAGGAACTAGCAACACAACAGAAAAAGATATAAAATGTCAATATAAAGAAAAGAAATAAAAGTAGTAGTAATAGTAAAAAACAACAACAACAAACAAACCAACAAGCAAACAAAAACAAAAAAAAACCCTATAGCTCAGATGCAGCTTCATTCAGTATTTTAACATGATTACTTTACAATTAGGTATTATTGTGCTGTCCATTTTTGAGTTTTTGTATCTAGTCCTGTTGCACAATCTGTATCCCTTCAGCTTCAATTACCCATTGTCTTACCCTGTTTCTAACTCCTGCTGAACTCTGTTACCAATGACATATTTCAAGTTTATTCTCGAATGTCCGTTCACAACAGTGGGACCATACAGTATTTGTCCTTTAGTTTTTGGCTGGATTCACTCAGCATAATATTCTCTAGGTCCATCCATGTTATTACATGGTTCACAAGTTTATCTTGTCTTAAAGCTGCATAATATTCCATCGTATGTATATACCACAGTTTGTTTAGCCACTCTTCTGTTGATGGAGATTTTGGCTGTTTCCATCTCTTTGCAATTGTAAATAACGCTGCTATAAACATTGGTGTGCAAATGTCCGTTTGTGTCTTTGCCCTTAAGTCCTTTGAGTAGATACCTAGCAATGGTATTGCTGGGTCGTATGGCAATTCTATATTCAGCTTTTTGAGGAACCGCCAAACTGCCTTCCACAGTGGTTGCACCCTTTGACATTCCCACCAACAGTGAATAAGTGTGCCTCTTTCTCCGCATCCTCTCCAGCACTTGTCATTTTCTGTTTTGTTGATAATGGCCATTCTGGTGGGTGTGAGATGATATCTCATTGTGGTTTTGATTTGCATTTCTCTAATGGCCAGGGACATTGAGCATCTCTTCATGTGCCTCTTGGCCATCCGTATTTCTTCTTCTGGTAGGTGTCTGTTTAAGTCTTTTTCCCATTTTGTAATTGGGTTGGCTGTCTTTTTGTTGTTGAGTTGAATAATCTCTTTATAAATTCTGGATACTAGACCCTTATCTGATATGTCATTTCCAAATATTGTCTCCCATTGTGTAGGCTGTCTTTCTACTTTCTTGATGAAGTTCTCTGATGCACAAAAGTGTTTAATTTTGAGAAGCTCCCATTTATTTATTTCCTTCTTCAGTGTTCTTGCTTTAGGTTTAAGGTCCATAAAACCACCTCCAGTTGTAAGATCCATAAGATATCTCCCAACATTTTCCTCTAACTGTTTTATGGTCTTAGACCTAATGTTTAGATCTTTGATCCATTTTGAGTTAACTTTTGTATAGGGTGTGAGAGATGGGTCTTCTTTCATTCTTTTGCATATGGATATCCAGTTCTCTAGGCACCATTTATTGAAGAGACTGTTCTGTCCCAGGTGAGTTGGCTTGACTGCCTTATCAAAGATCAAATGTCCATAGATGAGAGGGTCTATATCTGAGCACTCTATTCGATTCCATTGGTCGATATATCTATCTTTATGCCAATACCATGCTGTTTTGACCACTGTGGCTTCATAATATGCCTTAAAGTCAGGCAGCGCGAGACCTCCAGCTTCGTTTTTTTCCTCAAGATGTTTTTAGCAATTCGGGGTACCCTGCCCTTCCAGATAAATTTGCTTATTGGTTTTTCTATTTCTGAAAAATATGTTGTTGGGATTTTGATTGGTATTGCATTGAATCTGTAAATCAATTTAGGTAGGATTGACATCTTAACTATATTTAGTCTTCCAATCCATGAACACGGTACGCCCTTCCATCTATTTAGGTCTTCTGTGATTTCTTTTAACAGTTTTTTGTAGTTTTCTTTATATAGGTTTTTTGTCTCTTTGGTTAAATTTATTCCTAGGTATTTTATTCTTTTAGTTGCGATTGTAAATGGGATTCGTTTCTTGATTTCTACCTCAGCTTGTTCATTACTAGTGTATAGAAAAGCAACAGATTTTTGAATGTTGATCTTGTAGCCTGCTACTTTGCTGTACTCATTTATTAGCTCTAGTAATTTTGTTGTGGATTTTTCTGGGTTTTCTACATATAGTATCATATCGTCTGCAAACAGTGATAGTTTTACTTCTTCCTTTCCAATTTTGATGCCTTGTATTTCTTTTTCTTGCCTAATTGCTCTGGCTAGAACTTCCAACACAATGTTGAATAATAGTGGTGATAGTGGACATCCTTGTCTTGTTCCTGATCTTAGGGGGAAAGTTTTCAATTTTTCCCCATTGAGGATGATATTAGCTGTGGGTTTTTCATATATTCCCTCTATCATTTTAAGGAAGTTCCCTTGTATTCCTATCTTTTGAAGTGTTTTCAGCAGGAAAGGATGTTGAATCTTGTCAAATGCCTTCTCTGCATCAATTGAGATGATCATGTGATTTTTCTGCTTTGATTTGTTGATATGGTGTATTACATTAACTGATTTTCTTATGTTGAACCATCCTTGCATACCTGGGATGAATCCTACTTGGTCATGATGTATAATTCTTTTAATGTGTTGCTGGATACGATTTGCTAGAATTTTATTGAGGATTTTTGCATCTGTATTCATTAGAGAGATTGGTCTGTAGTTTTCTTTTTTTGTAATATCTTTGCCTGGTTTTGGTATGAGGGTGATGTTGGCTTCATAGAATGAATTAGGTAGTTTTCCCTCCACTTCGATTATGTTGAAGAGTTTGAGGAGAGTAGGTACTAATTCTTTCTGGAATGTTTGATAGAATTCACATGTGAAGCCGTCTGGTCCTGGACTTTTCTTTTTAGGGAGGTTTTGAATAACTAATTCAATCTCTTTACTTGTGATTGGTTTGTTGAGGTCGTCTATTTCTTCTTGAGTCAAAGTTGGTTGTTCATGTCTTTCCAGGAACCTGTCCATTTCTTCTAAATTGTTGTATTTATTAGTGTAAAGTTGTTCATAGTATCCTGTTATTACCTCCTTTATTTCTGTGAGGTCAGTAGTTATGTCTCCTCTTTCATTTCTAATCTTATTTATTTGCATCCTCTCTCTTCTTCTTTTTGTCAATCTTGCTAAGGGCCCATCAATCTTGTTGATTTTCTCATAGAACCAACTTCTGGTCTTATTGATTTTCTCTATTGTTTTCATGTTTTCAATTTCATTTATTTCTGCTCTAATCTTTGTTATTTCTTTCCTTTTGCTTGCTTTGGGATTAGTTTGCTGTTCTTTCTCCAGTTCTTCCAAGTGGACAGTTAATTCCTGCATTTTTGCCTTTTCTTCTTTTCTGATAAAGGCATTTAGGGCAATAAATTTCCCTCTTAGCACTGCCTTTGCCGCGTCCCATAAGTTTTGATATGTTGTGTCTTCATTTTCATTTGCCTCTAGGTATTTACTAATTTCTCTTGCAATTTCTTCTTTGACCCACTTGTTGTTTAAGAGTGTGTTGTTGAGCCTCCATGTATTTATGAATTTTCTGGCACTCCGCCTATTATTGATTTCCAACTTCATTCCTTTATGATCCGAGAAAGTGTTGTGTATGATTTCAATCTTTTTAAATTTGTTAAGACTTGCTTTGTGACCCAGCATATGGTCTATCTTTGAGAATGATCCATGAGCACTTGAAAAAAAGGTGTATCCTGCTGTTGTGGGATGTAATGTCCTATAAATGTCTGTTAAGTCAAGTTCATTTATAGTAATATTCAGGTTCTCTATTTCTTTATTGATCCTCTGTGTAGATGTTCTGTCCATTGATGAGAGTGGTGAATTGAAGTCTCCAACTATTATGGTATATGTGTCTATTTCCCTTTTCAGTGTTTGTAGTGTATTCCTCACGTATTTTGGGGCATTCTGGTTCGGTGCGTAAATATTTATGATTGTTATGTCTTCTTGTTTAATTGTTCCTTTTATTAGTATATAGTGTCCTTCTTTGTCTCTTTTAACTGTTTTACATTTGAAGTCTAATTTGTTGGATATTAGTATAGCCACTCCTGCTCTTTTCTGGTTGTTGTTTGCATGAAATATCTTTTCCCAACCTTTCACTTTCAACCTATATTTATCTTTGGGTCTAAGATGTGTTTCCTGTAGACAGCATATAGAAGGATCCTGTTTTTTAATCCATTCTGCCAGTCTATGTCTTTTAATTGGGGAATTCAGTCCATTGACATTTAGAGTTATTACTGTTTGGATAATATTTTCCTCTACCATTTTGCCTTTTGTATTATATATATCATATCTGTCTTTCCTTCTTTCTACACTTTTCTCCATGTCTCTCTCTTCTGTCTTTTTGTATCTGACTCTAGTGCTTCCTTTAGTATTTCTTGCAAAGCTGGTCTCTTGGTCACAAATTCTCTTAGTGACTTTTTGTCTGAGAATGTTTTAAATTCTCCCTCATTTTTGAAGGACAATTTTGCTGGATATAGGAGTCTTGGCTGGCAGTTTTTCTCTTTTAGTAACTTAAATATATCATCCCACTGTCTTCTAGCTTCCATGGTTTCTGCTGAGAAATCTACACATAGTCTTATTGGGTTTCCCTTGTATGTGACGGATTGTTTTTCTCTCGCTGCCTTCAAGATCCTCTCTTTCTCTTTGACCTCTGACATTCTAACTAGTAAGTGTCTTGGGGAACGCCTATTTGTGTCTAATCTCTTTGGGGTGCGCTGCACTTCTTGGATCTGTAATTTTAGGTCTTTCATAAGAGTTGGGAAATTTTCAGTGATAATTTCTTCCATTAGTTTTTCTCCTCCTTTTCCCTTCTCTTCTCCTTCTGGGATACCCACTACACGTATATTTGTACGGTTCACATTGTCCTTGAGTTCCCTGATACCTTGTTCAAATTTTTCCATTCTTTTCCGGATAGTTTCTGTTTCTTTTTGGAGTTCAGATGTTTCATCCTCCAAATCACTAATTCTATCTTCTGTTTCTTTAAATCTGTCATTGTAGGTATCCATTGTTTTTTCCATCTTTTCTACTTTATCTTTCACTTCCATAAGTTCTGTGATTTGTTTTTTCAGTTTTTCTATTTCTTCTTTATGTTCAGCCCATGTCTTCTTCATGTCCTCCCTCAATTTATCGATTTCGTTTTTGAAGAGGTTTTCCATTTCTGTTCGTATATTCAGCATTAGTTGTTTCAGCTCCTGTATCTCATTTGAACTATTGGTTTCTTCGTTTGACTGGGCCATATGTTCAATTTTCTGAGCGTGATCCATTATCTTCTGCTGGCGTCTGGGCATTTAGTCAGATTTCCCCGGGTGTTCGACCCCACAGGTTGAAAGATTTTTCTGCGCAGTCTCTGGGTTCTGTTCTTCCTATCCTGCCCAGTAAGTGGCACACATGGCACACGCCTGTCTGTGGGTTCCACCAGCGAAAGTTGCTGTGGGTCCCTCAACTCTGGAAAACTCTCGCCGTAGGGGAGGTTTGGCAACCGAAGCGTCTTGGAAGAATGCCAGCTGGCCCGGGGTTCCAAACGCAGGGAGGGTCGCCGGCTGTCGCAGCACAGGAGAGCGTCCGGCCAAATTAGCTAGTGGGCCCAGGGCACCAAGCGTGGCGGGAGGGCGCCAGCTGTCGCAGCCCGGGAGAGTGCACTGCTCCCAGCCGACGGGGGAGTCACGTGTTTGGAAGGGATCCCCCGGTCACTGTTCTCCGCAGTCTGGGGATTTCCGACCCAACTATCTCAGTTGTTCCGGGGGGCCTCGTGTGGTGGGGGCACCAGCCGCCGCGGCCTAAGGGGACCGCCTGTCCAATTCTACCAGCTGGCCTGGGAAGGTGGAAGGGAGGGACTCCGGTCGCTTGCTGTCCCACCCAGGAAAGCCCGTGCCCCTTGGTGATCTCACCGGAGCTGGTTCTCCCAGATAGTCAGCCGTTCCAGGATGGGGTACGCTGTCCCTTTGATTTCCCTCGTGGCTCCGGGAGCTGCTCTGTATTATCTCCACTCCCCCAGTAGTTGTTCTGGAGGAGGAAAGGTGAGGGCGGCAAGGCTGTCGAGGCTGGTGGCGGAGGAGCACGGTGAAGGCGGGGGAAGAGGGCACCGTGTTGGTTGGAGAGCAGCCGGAGCAGGAGGGGGAGGAGGGGGGTAGAGAGGGGGGGTAGGGAGGTCGGGCGGCTCGGCTGCTGCGGGGCGCGTGCGCCGCGCGGCGGTCCGGCGGAGAGAGAGAGGGGGTAGGGAGGTCGGGCGGCTCGGCTGCTGCGGGGCGCGTGCGCCGCGCGGCGGTCCGGCGGAGAGAGAGAGGGGGTAGGGAGGTCGGGCGGCTCGGCTGCTGCGGGGCGCGTGCGCCGCGCGGCGGTCCGGCGGAGAGAGAGAGGGGGTAGGGAGGTCGGGCGGCTCGGCTGCTGCGGGGCGCGTGCGCCGCGCGGCGGTCCGGCGGAGAGAGAGCCCAATTGAACTTTTATCACATTGGAAGGGATCATTGATAATATGGGATAGGCAGATGGAACTAGTTGATATTCTGGAGAGGCTGGCCCCTTTGAATTTAAGGACTTATCTAGTCCAGGAACCCATCTGGAGGTTGTATGTTTCTGAAAACTTAACCTGGTGCATGGGGCTTTTGTAGAATCTTATATAGTACCCTAGGTATTCTTCAAGATTGGCAGGAATAGTTGTAGTTGGGGTTTGGCAAGCTATGACAGGTAACAATGTCTAACTGAAGCTTGCATAGGAGTGACCTCCAGAGTAGCCTCTTAACTCTATTTGAACTCTCTCAGCCACTGATACATTTTCTTTTCCTCCTTTTGTTCAGGATGGCATTGTTGATCCCATGGTGCCAGGGTCAGGCTCAACCATTGAAGTCATCTCCCATACCACCAAGGAGACTTTCATCTGGAGAAAAGTAGATCACATCTGAGCAACAACAGAGGTCCTCTGGAGGTTACTCTTAGGCATAACTATAGGTAGACTAAGCTTTCCTGCTACATACATAAGCTTCACAAGAGAAAACCTCAAGATAAAATGATTAGCCTATTGATTTTAGTGGCCCTAATATTTTTTTAATTAATTAAAAAAAATTTTTAAATACCAAACAAATGCAAACATTCATAACTTTTGATCATTCCATTCTACATATATAATCAGTAATTCACAATATCATCACATAGTTGCATATTCATCATCACGATCATTTCTTGAAACATTTGCATCTATTCAGAAAAAGAAATAAAAAGAAAACAGAAAAAAATTCATACATACCATATCCTCCACCCTTCCCCCTCATTGATCATCAGTTTTTCACTCTAAATTTATGTTAACATTTGATCCCCCTATTTTTCATCTTTATTTCATATGTTTTACTCATCTGTTGATAAGGTAGATAAAAGGAGCATCAGACACAAGGTTTTCACAATCACACAGTCACATTGTGAATGCTATATCATTATACAATCATCTTCAAGAAACATGGCTATTGGAACACAGCTCCACATTTTCAGACAGTTCCCTCCAACCTCTCCACTATATCTTTACTAAGAAGGTGATATCTATTTAATGCATAAGAACAACCTCCATAATAACTTCTTGACTCTGTTTGGAATCTCTCAGCCATTGACAGATGGCCCTAATGTTTGACACAGTATTGGGTGTTTCCTTGGTGGTAAAGTTTAATAGTTTCATATATTTTCCCCATCCATCAAGAGACCTTGTCAATACTTTTGATTATTTTCTTAATATACTCTGGGACATATCCAGGCATTACATTAAGCTATATGGGATTAAAGGCCTTCATTCTTATTTTGGGCTTCCAGTGTTTGGATTGTTTATATGATCTATCCAGGCAGGTTGAATTAGATTATGGGCTACAGCAAATTTAGATTCTGGACAAAATAAACCTTTTTTCCTCTGGTCCCAAAGAGTAGATGAGGTTCTAAAATACAGACAATGTCTTGCTTACCTTTATATTTTGAATGACAATAATCTCAGCCTGATTGGGTTCATTCTTTTTTTTTTCAAAGAGAGAAAGAGTTAACTAAGTACATGGTAGGAGAGCAGACAGCCTTATGGTCCAAAATCTGCCTACCTAAGTTTAGGGGCTCCAAGGTTTTTAAGGATTTTAGCAAGAGGAGATGAGGTCACTTTGAATACTGATTGAAAAGCAGAAAAGAAGACAGTGTATCATTATCACTTCAATAGGAGAACATAAATTGAAAGGAGGGGAGTCAGAGCTTTCAATTTTTTACTAAAGGTGTAAACCAAAGGGAAGGAAGGCAAGTTTCTTTCAATAGCAGAATCTAGATGAGGATAGTTAATGGCTGACTTCATTAACATTAGGGCCTTTGCCCTGCAAGAAAATGACCTTATAAAGGCCATAACAGCTCTTAAATCACAAAGGCACAAGATAAAGGCTTTTGCAATTATTTCATGTATCAGGGCAGCTTAATTGTAGTGTACGGCTTTCAAATATTCCCTTCTGTCTGTTCCAATATTCCAGAAAACAAAAAGGACTACCTATATAATGATTCACTAAACAAAATCATCCCTTAAATCCTGATTTCTTGGTTATAATTCCTTCCTCTCATTTGACAATTTTCTCTCAATCTTGAGGGATATCTGGGCAGTGAATCTTCTAACTGCTTTAAGGCTAAAAAGGGCACTGTTATTAAGGGGCAAAGGGATGAACCAATGAAACCAATTGTTATTATTGGAGAGTCAAGTATCTCAGGGTTTCAGAGCTTCTCTGACATTGGAACAATCTGGACGTTTTAAATCTCTGAAATACAAACTTAATAAGTAAAATTTTATAGAGAACAGGGTATCTTTCAGGGTTTCCAGGAACACTGTTGGTTGGGGTTTGCCCTTCTGGCAGTTTGCAATATTTGAGTGAAACCTGCAAGAGAATAACCTCCAGAGTGACCTCTCAACTCAATTTGAAATCTCTTAGCCATTGAAACTCTATTTCTCTTTCCCATTTTGGTCAGTTCATCCATGATGCAAGGTCCAGGCTCATTCTTGGAACTTATTTGCTATGCTTCACTTATTTGTTGTACTTCACATATACTATGTCTCACATTGGCAGGCCCAGTTATGTCCCATGATGCCAAAGTGAATTATGTTCCATGATTCCAGGGTCAGTTAGGTCCCACAATGTCAGTGACTGACTTATACCCTTGGAAATTATGTCCCATGTTGGGGAGAAGCTAAGAGTTTGGCTTAGCGAGAGACCACATTTGACCAACACCAGAGATTTTTGGGAGTGGCCCTTAGGCACTCAACTTAAGTAAAACCAGTTAACTATTAAAAAAATAAGTTTCATAAGGGAAAGCCTCAAAATTGAGGCCTTGGCTTATTAAATTGGGAGACTCTCTTGCTTAATAAAAATGTCAGGAATTCCCCTGGTGGGGAAGCTTAATAGTTCTATCTTTCCCAGGCCCTCAAGGAATTTTGCAAACACTTTTTCATTTTCTGCCACAAATCCTCTGAAATGCATCACTGCATAACATTAACTTGTACAGAACATTAAGATTTTGTTCCTTATTCCAGCTTCCATTGCCGCGTCCGGCTCTTGAAGCCGAGTCAGGAGAGGGGCGTCGAGGTTGATTTAAGAAATCAGCACTCAGGAGACAAGTATGGTTCCATCACTCAGGGCTCCCTGCTTCTTGGGAGTGAGTCCTCTTTATTATTTCTTTCTTAGTAGTTCCCCATCTTAGTAGTAGTAGTCTTATGTTTTCTTGCCTCCCTATTATATCCTCAGAACTTCCCTTATAGGAGGGAGTTCACACCGGCGGGAAGGTCCCATCGGAAACCTTGTAGTACTATCTCTAGCGGGTCATCTCCCCCAGGTCACACCTGCTTTTTCTCTACCCCCCTTACAGGGGGCATTGTTTTCAGAAACTTCTGCATGCAATGATCCAGGAAGTTCTACTCCCTCGGACCCGAGGGTAAATAATTGTAAATCAACTGGGACATCTGTTAGCTGCTTGCTCAACAGAGCTTGTAAAAGAGCTTGCCCAATATTAACCTCATAAATGCCTGCAACTTCTCACTGATAGGGGAAATAGGGGAATTACTTATTCCCAGGCACAGATGTCCCTCTGGCCAGGAGGCAACATTCCATATCAAATAAAACTGAATTATGTTGTTTAGTTGATGAGATAGATTAAATTAGATAGTACAAATTTTGGACAAGAAAAAATTTTTCTTTTATCTCACACAAAAGCTAAAGCTCTAAAATTTTGATTTACCTTAGTCTTAACCAGATCAATTGCATCACATTTTAATTGGAGTTTGATTTCTTTCTTTCTTTTTTTTTTTTTTTTTTTTTTTTTTTTTTTTGCATGGGTAGGCACCAGGAATTGAACCCAGGTCTCCAGCATGGCAGGTGAGAAATCTGCCTGCTGAGCCACTGTGGACTTTTCATTTTTTTTTTAACCATTGCTGTATGGACTCATGCTAACTTTCAGACCTGGAGGACAAAACCTGAGTTTCAGGTGTCACACACAGACACTTAAAGTTCCAGGGAACTACTGGCTATACAAAAAGCAAAGCACCTCAGAATTTGATAATAACAGTTAATGCTTACAATCAGAGCTTTGATATTTATAAACATTTCTAAATGAAATTTCTTTCAGAAATAGAAACATTAGACAGTGGTTTTATATTAAGAAACTATAGCAGAGGTTTTGTTTTGTTTCACTTTTACACATTTACCAGAGTTATGTTATTTAACAGATAAAATATGGCATTTAAATTTCTCCAACTTTTCTTTTAAAGTTTTTCCTTGTTACAGATTGAGCTCTGGCCTACAGTTGAGCATGTATAATTTTAGGGAAGTATTAGAGCAAAGCAGTGCAACTGACAATTTGGCTGCTTCTATTATCCATAGCCTTTTTAGAATAACTAAAACTGTAGCAAGCAGGCCTCTTGCAGCTGGCTGGCCCCTTATCCCTCCTTGCACATTTAAACTTAAACTACCTCCTCTTTAAAAATTCCCAAAATTCCTTTGAATAGTCAGAGCTACACATAAACAGGACATTTGCTCTGAGAATGGGTAAAACTGCACATAGGTGAGAAAAGACAAATTCTTTTAAAGAAACCCCTCCCCTAACTGCTCATCTGCTTCTGTAAACCCAGCTTCATGCCCTTCCTGATTTAAACCAGCCAATCATTTACCTTGTTTTTAACATGTCATCCTGTCTATAAAAACTGTCGTTAACCTTTTGTTCAGGGGCTCAGACTTTCAGAGGCTACTTGGCTGAGCCCTATGGCCATGGATGAATAAAAACCTACTTCTGAAACTTCAGAGCCTTGGCCCTGGTTTGCTGTTTCCACATAACATTCCTGGAGGCTTTGCAGCCTTGTTCCTGATTTCACACAACAAAACCATGACTAACAACACCATACTATTGCTTAACATCATACAGATTAGTATCAAGATATAGCATAGACATTTGTAACTTTCTAGCGAAAGAAATATAAAAGAGAGAACTCATACATGCCATACCCCTTATTGCTCCCTCTCATTGACCACTAATAATTCAATCTACTCAATTTATTTTAATCTTTGTTCCCCATATTATTTGTTTATTCTTTATCCATTTTTTATTTTATATTTTTAAATACCAAAAAACACCAACCAAATGCAAACATTCCTATTTTTAACATACCATTCTACATATATAATCAGTAATTCACAATATCATCACATAGTTGCATATTCATCATCATGATCATTTCTTGGAACATTTGCATCTATTCAGAAAGATAAATAAAAAGACAACAGAAAAAAATTTATACATACCATACCCCTTACCCCTCCCTTTTATTGATCACTAGCATTTTAAACAAAATTTATTTTAACATTTGTTCACCCTATTATTTATTTTTATTCCATATGTTCTACATATCTGTTGACAAGATAGATAAAAGGAGCATCAGATACAAGGTGTTCACAATCACACAGTCACATTGTGAAAGCTATATCATTCTACAATCACCTTCAAGAAACATGGCTACTGGAACACAGCTCTACATTTTCAGGCAGTTCCCTCCAGCCTCTCCATTACATCTTGAATAAAAAGGTGATATCTAATTAATGCATAAGAATGACCTCCAGGATAACATCTTAACTCTGTTTGGAATCTCTCAGCCATTGACACTTTGTCTCATTTCACTCTTCCCACTTTTTGTTGTGAAGATTTTCTCAATCCCTTGATGCTGAGTCTCAATTCATTATAGGGTTTTTCTCAATCCCTTGATGATGAGTCTCTTCATTCTAGGATTTCTGTTCCACATTGCCAGGAAGGTCCACACCCCTGGGAGTCATGTCCCATGTAGACAGTGGAAGGGTGGCAAGTTTGCTTGTTGTGTTGGCTGGAGAGATAGACCACAACTGAGCAACAAAAGATATTCTCTTGGGGTTGACTCCTAGGCCTAATTTTAAGTAGGCTTGACCTATCCTTTGTGGGGTTATGTTTCATCTGAACAAACCTGAAGACTGGGGACTCAGTCTATAGTTTTGGTTGTCCACACTGCTTATGAGAATATCAAGAATTCAACTTGGGGGAGTTGAATTTTCCCCCATTCTCATCATTCCCTGAAAGGGACTTTGCAAATACATTTTTGTTCACTGTTCAAATCACTTTGGAATTTATTGGGGGCATCACTCTGGACAAACCAACAAAATCTCATGTCCTACTCAAGGTTCCATGTACTTATGGTGTTCAGTTAAGCTGTCTACATAAGTTATATTATGAAATTCACTAGTCAAAATATAAATTGTGTACCAAACAAACATTTTGGCTCTAGTCTCACACATAAGTTGAAATTCTAAAATATTATCATCTATTTTCAGCACACTGCAGTAATGACATTCCTTTGTTCTTCCGTGTGCAAAAACATTTTTTGCACAGTCTGTATCCCGGTTTTTTTGTTGTTGTTGTTGTTTTTTACTATTATTACTACTTTTATTTCTTTTCTCTATATTAACATTTTATATCTTTTTCTGTTGTGTTGCTAGTTCCTCTAAACCGATGCAAATGTACTAAGAAACGATGATCATGCATCTATGAGATGATGTTAAGAATTACTGAGTGCATATGTAGAATGGTATTATTTCTAAATGTTGTGTTAATTTCTTTTTTTTTCTTTCTTCCCATTAATTAAAAAAAAATTTAAAATTTGTGCATTTAGTTACTATCATTATACATTCTAGGCATTCCTAGATTATACCATCTCAATTCTTTATCATCTATCTTTTTTCTCTGATTTCATTTCTGCCCCCAGCCCTCTTCCCTCTATCATTCTCACATTTAGCTTCATTCAGTGTTTAAACATAATTGTATTACAGTTAGGTAGTATTGTGCCATCCATTTCTGAGTTTTTATATTCAGTCCTGTTGCACAATCTGTATCCCTTCAGCTCCAATTACCCAATATCTCACCTTATTTCTATCTCCTGATGGCCTCTGTTACCAACGAAATTCTCTAAGATTATTCACTAATGTCAGTTCATATCAGTGAGACCATACAGTATTTGTCCTTTTGTTTTTGGCTAATCTCACTCAGCATAATGTCCTTAGGTTCAGTCATGTTGTTACATACTTCATAACATTATTCTGTCTTACAGCTGCATAATATTCCATTATACGTATATACCACAGTTTGTTTAGCCACTCTTCTGTTGATGGACATTTTGGCTGTTTCCATATTTGCACAATTGTAAATAATGCTGCTATAAGCATTGGTGTGCAAATGTCCGTTTGGGTCCTTGCTCTCATGTCCTCTGAGTAGATACCTAGCAATGGTATTGCAGAGTCATATGGCAATTCTATATTTAGCTTTTTGAGGAACTGCCAAACTCCCTTCCACAGTGGTTGTACCATTTGACATTCCCACCAACAGTAGCTAAGTGTGCCTTTTTCTCCACATTATCTCCAGCACTTGTCATTTTCTGTTTTATTGATAATGGCCATTCTGGTGGGTGTGAGATGATATCTCATTGTGGTTTTGATTTACATATCTCTAATAGCCAGGGAAGTTGAGCATCTCTTCATGTGCCTTTTGGCCATTTGTATTTCCTCCTTTGAGAAGCATATGTTCAAGTCTTTTGCCTATTTTGTAATTGGGTTGTCTGTCTTTTTGTTGTTAAGTTGAACAATCTCTTTATATATTCTGGGTACTAGACCTTTATCTGATATATCATTTCCAAATATTGTCTTCCATTGTGTAGACTGTCTTTTTACTTTCTTGATGAAATCTTTGATGCACAAGAGTGTTTAATTTTGAGGAGGTCCCATTTATTTATTTATTTCTTCAATGCTCTTGCTTTGGGTGTAAGATCTAGAAAGCTGCTTCCAAATATAAGATTTATAAGATATTTCCCTAAATTTTCTTCTAACAGTGTTATGGTTTTAGATCTAATATTTAGGTCTTTGATCCATTTTGAGTTAACTTTTGTATAGGGTGTGAGATATGCTTCCTCTTTCATTCTTTTGCATATGGATATCCAGTTCTCTAGGCACCATTTATTGAAGAGACTGTTCTGTCCCAGGTGAGTTGGCTTGAATGCTTTATCAGAGATAAATTGTCTATAGATGAGAGGGTCTATAACTGAACACTCTATTCGATTCCATTGGTCAATATATCTATCTTCATGCCAGTACCATGCTGTTTTGACCACTGTTGCTTCATAAATCACCTTATAGTCAGGTAGCATGAGAACTCTGACTTCCTTTTTTTTTTTCTCAGGATACTTTTAGCTATTCAGGGCACCTGCCCTTCCAGATAAATTTGGTTATTGGTTTTTCTATATCTGAAAAGTAAGTTTTTTGGGATTTTAATTGGTATTGCATTGAATCTGTAAATCAGTTTTGGTAGAATTAACATCTTAACTATATTTAGTCTTCCAGTCCCTGAATACAGTATGACCTTCCATTTATTTAGGTCTTCTGTAATTTGTTTTAACAATGTCTTGTAGTTTTCTTTGTATAGGTCTTTAGTCTCTTTAGTTAAATTTATTCCTAAATATTTTATTCCTTTGGTTGCAATTGTAAATGGAATTTTTTTCTTGATTTCACCCTCAGATTGTTCATTACTAGTGTATAGAAACACTACAGATTTTTTACTGTTGATCTTGTAACCTGCTACTTTGTTGCATTCATTTATTTGTTCTAGTAGTTTTGCTGTGGATTCAGGGGGTTTTCAACATATAGTATCATATCATCTGCAAACAGTGAGAGTTTTATTTCTTCCTTTCCAATTTTGATGCCTTGTATTTCTTTTTCTTGTCTAATTGCTCTGGCTAGAACTTCCAACACAATGTTGAATAACAGTGGTGATAGTGGACATCCTTGTCTTGTTCCTGATCTTAGGGGGAAAGTTTTCAATTTTTCCCCATTGAGGATGATATTAGCTGTGGGTTTTTCTTATATTCCCTTTATCATTTTGAGGAAGTTCCCTTCTATTCCTATCTGAAGTGTTTTCAACAGGAAAGGATGTTGAATTTTGTCAAATGCCTTTTCTGTATCAATCGAGATGATCATGTGTTTTTTCTGCATTGATTTGTTAATATGGTGTATTACATTAATTGATTTTCTTATGTTGAACCATCCTTGCATACCTGAGATGAATCCTACTTGGTCATGGTGTATAATTCTTTTAATATGCTGCTGAATTCGATTTGCTAGAATTTTATTGAGGATTTTTTGCATCTATATTTATTAGAGAGAATGGTCTGTAGTTTTCTGTTTTTGTAATATCTTTGTCTTGTTTGGTATGATGGTGATATTGACTTCATAGAGTGAGTTAGGTAGCTTTCCCTTCTCTTCAATTTTTTTGAAGAGTTTGAGCAGGATTGGTACTAATTCTTTCTGGAATGTTTGGTAGAATCCACATGCGAAGCCATCTGGTCCTGGACTTTTCTTTTGGGGGAGCTTCTTGATGACTGATTCGATTTCTTTACTTGGATTGGTTTGTTGAGGTCGTCTATTTCTTCTCGAGTCAAAGTTGGTTGTCCATGCCTTTCTAGAGAGTTGTCCATTTCATCTATATTGTTGTATTTATTAGCATAAAGTTGTTCATAGTATCCTGTCATTACTTACTTTATTTCTGTGGGGTCAGTGGTTATGTCTCCTATTTCATTTCTGATTTTATTTATTTGAATCCTCTCTCTTCTTCTTTTTGTCAATCTTGCTAAGAGTCGATCAATCTAATTGATTTTCTTGTAAAACCAGCTTCTGGTTTTGTTGATTTTCTCAATTGTCTTCATGTTTCAATTTCATTTATTTCTGCTCTAATCATCATTATTTCTTTCCTTGTGCTTGCTTTGAGGTTAGTTTGCTGTTCTTCCTCTAGTTCTTCCAAGTGGACAGTTAGTTCCTCGATTTTTGCTCTTTCTTTTTTGATATAGGCATTTAAGGCAATAAACTTCCCTCTTAGCACTGGCTTTGCTGCATCCCATAACTTTTGATATGTTGTGTTTTCATTTTCATTTGCCTCAAGATATTTACAGATTTCTCTTGTAATTTCTTCCTTGACAATCTGGTTGTTTAAGAGTGTGTTGTTGAGCTTCCACATATTTGTGAATTTTCTGTCACTCTGCCTATTATTGATTTCCAACTTCATTCCTTCATGATCTGAGAAAGTGTTGTGTATGATTTCAATCTTTTTAAATTTGTTGAGACTTGCTTTGTGACCCAGCATATGGTCTATCTTTGAGAACGATCCATGAGCACTTGAGAAAAAGGTGTATCCTGCTGTTGTGGGATGTAATGTTCTATGTATGTCTGTTAAGTCTAGCTCATTTATTGCATTATTTAAATTCTCTGTTTCTTTACTGATCCTGTCTAGATGTTTTGTCCATTGATGAGAGTGTTGAATTGATGTCTCCAACTATTATGGTAGATGTGTCTATTTCTTTTTTCAGTGTTTTCAGTGTTTGCTGCATGTATTTTGGAGCATTCTGCCTTGGTGCATAAATATGATTGTTATGTCCTCTTGCTGAATTGTTCCTGCTATTAATACATAGTATCCTTCTTTGTCTCATTTTAGTGTTTTACATTTGACATATAAATTGTTGGATATTAGTATGGCTACTCCTGCTCTTTTCTGATTGTTATTTGCATGAAATATCTTTTCCCAGCCTTTCACTTTCAACCTATGTTCATCCTCGGGTCTAAGATGTGCTTCCTGTAGACAGTATAAAGATGGGTACTGTTTGTTTTTATCCATTCTGCCAGTCTATGTCTTTTGATTGGGGAGTTTAAGCTATTGACATTTAGTGTTATTACTGTATGGGTAGTATGTTCTTCTACCATTTTGCCTTTTGGATTTTATATATCATATCTAATTTTCCTTCTTTTTACCTTCACTCATAGTATTCCTTTCTACACTCTTCTCCACACCTCTCTCTTCTGTCTTTTCATATCTGTTTCTTGAGCTCCCTTTAGTATTTCTTGCAGAGCTGGTCTCTCGGTCACAAATTGTCTCAGTGATATTTTTGTCTGAAAATGTTTTAATTTCTTCCTCATTTTTGAAGGACAATTTTGCTGGATATAGAATTCTTGGTTGGCAGTTTTTTTTCATCCCACTGTCTTCTCACCTCCATTGTTTCTGCTGAGAAATCTATGCATAGTTTTATTGGGCTTCCCTTGGACATGGTGGATTGCTTTTCTCTTGGTGCTTTCAAGATCCTCTCTTTCTCTTTCACCTCTGACATTTTGTTTAGTTAGTGTCTTGGAGTACGTCTATTAGGATCTATTCTCTTTGGAGTACACTGCACTTCTTGGATCTGTAATTTTAAGTCTTTCATAAGAGTTGGGAAATTTTCAGTGATAATTTCCTCCATTAATTTTCCGTTCCATTCTCTTCTCCTTCTGGGACACCCACAAGACATATATTCATTTGCTTCATATTGTCATTCAATTCCCTGAGTCCCTGCTCATATTTTTCCATTTTTTTCCCTATATTTTCTTTTGTTTGCTGGATTTCAGGTATTCCATCATCCACTTCACTAATCCTATCTTCTGCCTCTCAAAGTCTAACATTGTAGGTTTCCATTGTTTTTTTTTCATCTCTTCTACTGCGCCTTTCATTCCCATAAGTTCTGTGATTTATTTTCTCAGACTTTTGATTTCTTCTTTTTGTTCATTTCTCACCTTCTTTATTTCCTCCCTCAATTCATTGATTTGATTTTTGATGAGTTTTTCCATGTCTGTTTGTATATTCTGAATTAATTGTTTCAACTCCTCATTTGTCTTATTTGAATTGTTTGTTCCTTTGACTGGGTCATATTTTCAATTTTCCTAGTATGATTTGTTATTTTTTGCTGGGTCTAGGCATTTAATTACCTTAATTGGTTTATTCTGGAGATTGTTTTCACTTCTTTTACTCAGGGTTTTCTTGTTGGATGAATTTGTTTTCTGTCTGTTCTTTGACATTCAGTTCAGCTTTTTCTGGACTTGTAGCTTATGTTTTGTTTAACAGAGGAGAAATTTTCAGTTCTTGTTTTCTTGTTTCTTGCCCTGCCTGTATGGTTCCTCTCCCCCCCCCCTCCTAAGGGAGGGTCTACTTAGGTATTATTGACCCCAGCTGGATTTTCCCAGACCAAACTGGCCTCCTGTCAGGAGGAAAGAGTCACCTGCATCAGTTTTCCCTGAGGGTGAGACACAGCAGGTTGAAAAAGTTTCCTGTGAAATCTCTGGACTCTGTTTTTCTTATCTTGCACAGTATGTGGTGCTTGTCTGCCTTCAAGTCCCACCAGCACAAGATGATGTGATACCTTTAACTTTGGCAGACTCTCCCTGCTGAGGGCATGTAGGAGACAGATGAGAGGTTGTAGGCTGATTTTAATGGCTTCAAATTACCAAGACCTGGTGTTTGAATTCCTTAAGGGAGGGATTCCACCTGAGTTGGGCTTCATCCCTCCCCTGGGGAAGGAACAGGCTACAAACAAGCCGTCAAATGAGCTTGTTTCTGCCTATGCCTGGGAGAGTTGCAGCCTGAGAAGTTCTGCTGCTGTATCCAAAGGTAGCCAAGCCTTTGTAGAAACACAGCCACAAAAACCTCTTTTTTTTCCTTTTTCCACCAGCTCTGCCCCCTTGGCACCAGGGCAAAACTGAGCCACCTGTGCTTTGACCAGGTTCACCTGAGCTGGGGGCCTATTTTTAGTTGTCAGAATTTCTTAATTAATTCCACAATTGGCATTTGTTTGCACTCAACCCCCACTGCTGGTAAAGTCTCTTTCCTTTCCCCTTTGGGAAGCAGCCCGTGGGGTAGGGGCAATGGCCACAGTGGCTTGGGGAACTCCCGATTATGGGGGCAGGGGGGCTTGCAGCCGGTCCAGTTGTTCCAGTCTGGGGTACGCTGTGTATCTGGTCACTGATGTGGCCCCAGGAACTGTTCTGTACTGTTCCTGCTTATTTAGTAGCTGTTCTGGAAGATGAACTAAATCCCACACCTTGATAAGCTGCCTCTTGGTCAAATAGTTCAGGGTCATGTAATTTTGAGAGTTCCTAAGTCCTTCCTTAACTGTTTTCAATTATTAGATCTCTTTTACCAAAATCTATGACTAAGACCATTGGAAAAAATCTTTGCCTTTTCCAGAGGCAGCCCTAGGTAGTTTTCTGCTGCCTTAAGGAAGTTCCAGGGACCATTTCTTTCTAATGTCCCAGTTTGTTTATAGTAATTACAAAACTAAGGTTTTTTTAAAAAAATCTTTTCTGCTCAGAGGTTTTTTCCTTTTTTTACCCTTTTACTTCAGAAGTACCAATTTAGATCTTCATATGAAACACTTAATTATTTCCAAGCAGTTCAAATAGAGCTCTTTGAGAATTTTCTTATTAATTTGCATTACCACCTGGATGTATGAGAATATACATTGAAAATGCATTCAGACACAAATAGAAAATCAGTTATTCAAAAAATTGAAACACAGAAATACTTTGAGAGGGACAAATAAATGACTGAACATATTATCTCATCCCATTTCTACCTTTTTGCAGAACAATTCTAACTGTAATATATTTAACTTATTTATAATAGTAGCATTTTCATTTTTAATCATTTTGAACCAGATTATGTTACAGTAATAAAACCTTTTTTAGAGACTCATAACCAATATTACCCAAAGGTTCCCTTTAAAAAAGAATCTCTGTAATCAGTAACCATTTAGAAACATTTGACCAATATAAATGCAGGAACACAGCAAATATTAACTAGATTGGACACAGCAACTAACAAACAGGCATTAAATGCTTAAAGTGTCAATTAACAATTAAACATCTACTTTTATTATACCCAGGTAATACATTGGCTAGCATTTAAACAGGTTTAGTTAACTTCATTAAATACCAATTAATTGTTGGATTATTCATTTTTTAAGAGTATAGTCAACAGACAAATTTAAGTCAGGGCCTCAAACCTTGTATAGAACATACACCAAATACATCAATTAACAATAAGACACAAAACACTTATGACACCAATTTAGCAATTAACCAATACCTAGGTAGCACACTGGCTAACACTTAAAAGGGCCTACTTAATTTCAGTAAACACCAGTTAATGTTTGATTCAGCCCAGGCTTCAAACCCTGTACAATATAGCACTCCAAAACAGAAGGTATAAAGGTCAGACCAAAGGGGCTTGTTCTGGAAACATGACTCTGGCCTTGAACAAGAAGTCTCAAACCTCCTATTGATTCCCCCAAGCCACTTGTACCCTGATGACCCACTCACCCAGTCAGATGTCCAGACCTGGAACTGAAAATGGAAATAGTTTCTCTCTGTGAAGCTTACTTAAGGGAATAAAAGTCTCTGGAATGTGGCAGAACAGGGCAACACTGGTCACTGAGCCTCTGAAATAAATTCAGTCAGTGGCTGCAAAAGGCTTGATTACCTGACCCACCTGTTCTGCTGGGGTTCCAGAGATTCAGGCATTCTTCCCAGAGGGTCACCAAATTGTTACCAGACAAAAGCTGTGGATTCTTTTGTTTGACATGCTCAATAACAAATTCCTGAAACACCAGAGAGAAAGAGTTTATTGCTATGTGTGTAGTAAGATAGCAGTCAGCCTAATGGCTCAAAATCTGTTTCTGGGTTCATTCTTAATAAGCGATTACTTTTTGACACTGTTCTAGTTTGCTAGCTGCCAGAATGCAACATACCAGAAACGGAATGGCTTTTAAAAGAATTTCATAAGTTGCTGGTTTACAGTTCTAAGACTGAGAAAATGTCCCAATTAAAATGAGTCTATAGAAATGTCCAATCTAAGGCATCCAAGGAAAGGTACCTTAGTTCAAGAAGGCCAACGAAGTTCAGGGTTTCTCTCTCAAGTGAGAAGGCACATGGCAAACACAGTAACGGTTTTTCTCTTGGCTGGAAGGGCACATGGCGAGCAAGGCTTCATCTGCTAGCTTTCTTTCCTGGCTCGCTATTTCATTAAGCTCTCCAGAAGGTGCTTGCCTTCTTTATTTCCTCCTTTATCTTCTTTATTGCTGGCTGGGCTCTCTGCTATGTCATTCTTCTCTACTCTCTCTGAATCTCCTTCATTCTCCAAAATGTTTCCTCTTTTATAGGACTCCAGAAACTTATCAAGACCCACCAAAATGGGTGGAGACATGTCATCACCTAATCCAGTTTAACAACCACTCTTGATTAAATCATATCTCCAGAGAGATGATCTGGTTACAGTTTCAAGCATACAGTATTGAATAGGGATTATTATGACTTTATGAAATGGGATTTAGATTAAAACATGTTTTTTCTAGGGGACATATATCCTTTCAAACCAGCACATATACACAGAACACACACACAGAGACAGTATACACACACACACACACACACACACACACACACACACACACAGAGAGAGAAGAAATGAGACACAGGGATGCTGCTACTAATGATGAATATTTTAGGATATGATTTCAACTTTACTAAATAATCTGTTAGAACAACCAGGTATATTCCTAAACCCCTTCATTCTATATTTTCTTAGCTACCTGGCATTATGAAGATTGTGGTATATGACAGCAACACTACAACTCATATATTCCTGCTACTTTTTTCTCTTCTTTTAAACTTTTTATTGATATACAATATGTATTCACATACCATGTAGTCATCCAAAGAGTACAATTAATGGTTCACAATATCATCATATAGCTGTGCATTTATCATCACAATTGACTTTTTATTTCTTTTTTTGTGAAAAATAATATATACCAAAAAAAGCAATAAATTTCAAAGCACAGTGCAACAATTAGTTGTAGAACAGATTTCAGAGTTTGGTCTGGGTTACAATTTCACAATTAAGGCTTTTACTTCAAGGTATCCTAAGACAATGCAGAATAAGAGAAATATCAATATAATCATTCATCCTGCTACTTTCTTATGCAGGGATTTTCAAGTCTTGATTTGGAGAATAGGCTTCACTGGTTCCACAAAATGAAAATGGCCATTAGCTTGATAAACCCCATCAAGAAATACTTTTTAAGGTGCATAATTGATAATCAAATTCATTAGGAACAGCTATAACAATCAGTGTTGAAAGAGTAATCTTTATAGAAATGTCATGGGGGTGAGCCAAGGTGATTTGGCACAAGAGTATACAAGAGGACATGGAAGGGTAGAGTAGGAAGGGAGTGAAAGACCAGAGGTCTGTGATGGATGTTGAAGAACAAATGCTGGTGCAAAAACCAAGAACACTTAGATCTGAGAAATTACAGAACACCCACAGGTAAAGACCAAAATCCACATGTGGCACTAGTTAGGAATATCTACTTTTTATAAAAGGAGGGGATTGAAAGACACTGAACATCATGGGAGACAATATATGAAACTCCATAATTATCATGTTCTTATCTGTAAGATATCAGTACTTACATTTTCATTACTAGAAACAATAGCCATCACCTTCTTACATTTGGTCTTTTGAGATGAAAGTTCTCCCTCTGTTTCTCTTAGAGCATATTGCATGTTTCTGTTGGTTGGCCTAGGGGGTTACTTGCAAGTAAAGTTTTAGGTACATATGACAGGTGGGTCAGGAAATTGTGAACAAATCTTGGGTCTCTGAACTTTTTCTCCAACCTCATAATTGTATGCTTAGTTCTTGGATGGTCTGTGAATGAAAAACAACAGGAAGGCAAGTTATGGCCAGGCTACTGACAATGAAACTACAGATTAGCAATGAATTTGTGTTTCTACTGAATTTACACCCTTATTTCCAGAATATGCAACTGTCTCATATTGGCCTGGATTTCTAAGTGCACTCAGGAGATATTCTAGGATTTGAGATCCACTTAACTTTTTCCTGGACTTTGGGATAATGATGGTGTTTTAAGAGCTAAGGAATATAATCTCATTCCCACCATTTGCACTAATTTATTTCTTCCCTCAAGACTATGTGTTCACAGAAAGGAAGTGAGAGGTTTTATTTTTCTCAGGCAGCCCATGGCCTCAGTGGGGGAAGTAATCCATTCATTTGACATATTTTTGGTTTTAATGTGTTTAGGATTATGGTAAATACCTGGTGTGGAGATGAGTAAACAAAACAATCTGATAGGGAAGCAGACAGTTTATCAGGTAAGTAGAATCACCTTGTGTTTGGTATACACTCTTCAGGAGAGTACAAGAAAGAGTTAGGCCATGAAAGACAATGTAAAATAATTCATTTTATCCAATAGAAAACTTCTTAATATCTTGAAAGAATATATATGCACATTTTGAAAAGATGCTGGAAACTCTTATTACCACTTGACACAACTAACCAATTTCTGTTTGTAAATAACATTTGTACAAATTTGCTAAATGGAAGTAATGAATAGAAAATATTTTTTCCTTAATTTAGGTTTGCATACTGTAGAAGGAGCATGGTAATTTGAGTAAATTTTTGGTCCTTATGCTTGCATAAGTAGGGAGAAATTTTTTGAAAAGCTAAAGAGACCAGAAACAATGAAGAAACAATTTTCCTTGAACAGAGAGTCTATGTGAAGATATAAGATAGACAATGAAACCTGGAGTTCGGAGGGTCAGATGAAAATTGAGTATGGAAATCCTCCAAAGAAAGAAAGAATCATCCTGGGACCTGAAGTCTCAGGGGACCCTGGATTGTGCTACTGAACTATCTACACTTATATCTCCTCATGAACACCAGAGTTTTGAACAGTTGAAAGAGGAAGAATGTACTGATCCCAAGATGTCTATGAAATCTATTCAGTTATACATAATGTTGTGCATTGCTTCAAGTTTTTTGCCATTTTAATGAATGATGAATAAGTGTTGATTAGACCAGAAGTACTTTATGCATTAGCTCATTGGATATTGCCAAACTTGTGTTTTTAAACCATTTCATAGACATGTAAACAGAAGTCATTTAAGGGAATAATTTAATAAAAGTCATGGTTTAGAAGTGACATATCATGGATGTTGTTGGTCTTAAGATGAATCTGTAGATTTACTTGGAATTTTTTGGAGAAGAGAGTTTTAGCTAAGAATACTCAAGGGAAAATTTTATAAGCACCATTTGGAAGTCATAATTACCAGTTTGTTTGGAATTTTCCAGGTTATATCACACCAAGACTCATGTGATATTGCCTTATGATGTTTTTTATTCAGAATATGCATGTCTCTGTAATTGTATCTGAAAGGGAAATGACATGTTAGCACTGAGAATGATCTGATGGAAACCCAAGCCCAGTTTGAGCTACCCATATACAAACCATCTACCTTCCTCAGTGCTCCTCTCAATCATCATGCTCTGGTCATTGGTAGGAATGGCCATGTCTGAAATAGAATCTCTGAAAACTGTACAACACAAGATAAGTGCCATTATTGTCATATGCTCTTAATATATATGTACATAATGATGAATGAAGATAAACAGATTACATGGAGGTAAATTCTGGTTGCTCATAAAATTTCCATTTAGAAGGTCAGTATTGTTCTCAACTTGAAATGGAATTTAAATTAATTTAAATCTTAAAGTAAAAGAAGGTTCTCAATCCTGGAGTGTTAAGGACACGTTGGAAAATAAATCCCCCCCCAAATATTTTGTTAGGTGGTATTTGTCACCCTGATAGGGGATGAAGAAGTGGAAGATAATTGCAGATGTGATAAAGGTCCTATTTTTATTCATGCCTTAGACAGGGTATGTATACACTAATTCATGCATTTACAGGCACTTACCTTTAGTAAGTATGATTTCCCTCCAAAACCTCACTTTTTGTCTGGATTAAATGGTACTAATAAAGAAAAGCCTGGGAGAAAAAAGTGCTCCAAGGAAGAACGTCTACCTTAGAAATTAAGCCTTTGAGGGCTGACTAGGGAAATACCAGGACTTGCCTGATGATTTCTGGCCCCTCGTTAGATCAATTACTTTTCTTCCCTGCCCCCAAATTTCATTATAAATCTGAAGTCTAAGAAGTGTAATAGGTGGGACTATGCAAATCGAAGTGAAATAAAGCACCTGAGGTTGGCTGTAGCATCGCAGTTTTTGTTTGCATGCTTGCATAAGTAGGGAGAAACTTCATAGAATTTACCTGATCCTTCAGGGAAAAAATGATTCACAAATATTTATGGAACAATGGCATAAATGGACCAAATGGGAGAAGTGTCTTCTATGTAAATGAACTAATTCTATTACAATAAAACCTTAAATTAATTGAAAAATACTGAATATATCATTTCCATATTTAATATTTCTATAAATATTTCAATATTGAAACTATACTGAAGGAAGAAAAATGCATTTTATTTTTCTTGCCTGATTTCCATGGCCAGAATCTCTGGTACAATGCTGAACAGAAGTGTCAAGAATGAGTACTTTTGCTTTGTACCTGATCTTAGAGGGAAAGCATATAGCTTTTTATCCATGTTTAACCAACCTTGTGTTCAAGGAATAAATCTTAGTTATCGTGACCTATAATTATTTTTCTATGTTGCTAGATTCAGCTTGTATTTGTAATAAATTCTGAAAAAATATTCATAATAAATACAGGTCTATAGTTTTTCTTTCCCTTTGAAGGTTTCATCTGGTTTGTTATCAGGTGTTGTGATGGTTAAAATTCATGTGTCAACATGGCCAGGTGATGGTGGCTTGTTGTATTGTCAAGCAAGCACTGAACTCTCTGTTGCTGTGAGGCCATTTCATGGACTTAAATCATAAACATGTTGGTTGTATCCATATTCAATATTCCAGTATTCCCAAGGCTGATTTTATCTGGAGTTGGATAAGGGGAGTGTCTTTTGCAATGAATGAGAACTTAATCTAATTACCCAAAGACTTTTAGGGAGAATTCAGAAGAGGGAATCTTTCTCTCTGCTTCAGCTAGCCAGGTTTTCCTAGGGAGTTTGAAGCTGCCAGCTCACAGCCTCCCCTACAGATTATGGATCTTCCATCCCCACAATTGCCTGAGACACTTTTATAAATCTCACACTTACAGATCTTTCCTGTTGGTTTCACTGAGAACCCTAAGTAATACAGCTTGGTACCAGGAGTGGTTCTTGAGAAACAGAATTCTAAAAGTGTGTTTTTAGAATTGGTTTTCTATTCTGATTACATTCAAAGGCACTAGTGACTCTTTCCAATAATCAGGATAGCACTGACAGTCCATGGCATTAATTGGCAATAGAGATAGGCAAAATATCACCATTGTATACTGCCAACTGTGTGCTTATACAAGGCGAGGCTGTGGGTGACAGTGTTTTTGACACCTTAATGGAGTTCTATGGAGTTAAAAGGTTTAGTAATGTTGGCTGGCTGTTCCTAGATATGCTGGATACAGTTATGAGGGCAAAGGATGAGCTGAAGACCTCAAATTTGCCGTTTAAGTGCCACATGAAAAATGTAAAAGTTCCTGTGTGTGCCCTGAAGGAAAAATTTTATTTCTTATGGCCAAAGACTTGAGAAATCTGAAAACCAGACTCAAAATTTCATTGTTTGAGTAGAAAATTTACAACATAAACTGAAATCTCAACCTTGTGGGGTATCTGCTGTTAAATAAGAGCATTGATTGGAAAGGAGTGATATCCTGAAAATTAGGATGGGGTCATATAGATTGATAATGATGGCAATGAGGACATGCAACCCTAGATTCTGCTGAGTCTTTCCTAGACAAACCTGCAAAGTCAGAACATGAAGAAACAGCTGCCTCACTTCCATTCTGTCCTAAAGAAGCAAACAATGCCCAGCCTACTCTGAGAAAACAGCTATCCAATGATGCCTAGCCTTCCCTGAGGAAAGAACTTCCAGATCTCCAGCCTGCCCTGAGGAAAGAGCTATCTGAGGTGGAGGCTGCTTTGAGTAAATAGTTTCCCAACCTCCAGTCAGCCCACCCTTAGGAGCTGGCCAACTAACATCCACACAACAGAAAAACATTTCAGTGCCTGCAAAACATGCAGCCACTTCCCCTGGGGAAACAGCTCTTGCTCCTCTTTCTGGAGATATGAATCCTGTTTCACCAGATGAAACTGCAAGGGAATGCTGTGAGATAATTTACTTTAAAGACACTTTTAATTCTTTTCATGACCCACCCCCAACCCTCTTCTTTCTTCCTTGCCTATAACTAGACTAAAGTCCCTAAGGGCTCTGAAAGGTGAGGTACAAAATGTGACCCATGAGGATGTATGCTATCCTCCCAAAGAATTGCGTGAGTTTTCCACTTAATATAGATAAAACTCAATGAAAAAACCTCAGTGGAACATGTGTGGGGATGGATAATAAAGGTGTGTTAATGGTGGAAGGAATATAAAATTGGATCAGGCTGAATTTATTGATATGGGCTCAGTAGGCAGAGATTCTGCATTCAGTGTTGTAGTTTGAGGGGTTAGAAAGTGCATTAATAATTTTTTGTGTGGTTGGCTGAACATGTATCAAATGGCCAACATTACCTGAGGTTGAAATGCCAGAACTGCCTTGGTAAGTTACAGATGAGGGGATCCAAAGGGTTAGAGAGATCAGAATGATATAGCATATTTATCATGGAAGACCTACTCACACAATGCAAGAATGTCCAGAGGACACAATTTTTACCAAAACTATGAGGAATAAATCTGTGAAAGTAGTTCTGAGGTAGTTTACAAGTTTAACCTCAGTATTATTATATAACTTTATGAATTTATGTGTATCACCTCAGTATTATTGTTGTATAACTTTATGAACTCATGTACATCACTTTATGCATTCATGTATACTACTCTGTGTATTTGTGTGCATCAGTATAAACTGATATTCTCATAAAGGTATATATATTATTGCAAGTTTTCTCAAAGGAAGAAAAGCAGAATGTCCGCAATGCTGTAAATCACATCCAGGCTTACTCAAGTCTGTCCAAAGATATCGGTGTGCAAGGAGGGAGGCTGCCAGGCCTGTTGCTTGTCATGTCCAGGAGCTGCCCTTATCTCAGACAAAGGAGTTCAGCTAAGGTCCAGATAATAACTCCCACCCTGCAAGTTCTGGCTCTACTTTTCCAGTGTTTATCACCCATTCCCTTAGTAACTCCTGCCTTGTTCACCAGCCTATATAATCTAGAAACAAAGAATATTTTGGGCTCAGACTTTGGACAAAAAGTCCTCTGGGTCAGCCGGCAATAAAGTTTCAGTGCTTTCTTGGGAGAATGGAGTTTCCACTACTTCATTTCCATCAGCCCTGATGAGCTTTGAAGTAGCCCTTCTTAGTAGGTCAGATATTACTGTGGGAATTGCAGTTAATGTGATTTCATTGTGATGAAATCCTTAAACACAATGGGGATGATCAGATCCCAAGTTGGCAGAAGCCATGTAATGACATTCAATCACCAAAGACAAAGTGAATATGGCTATCATAAAGGACAGCAGATTCAAAGCATCAGTCAAAATACTCTGACCAGCAGAGACTTATGACTTTGGCTAGTAGATCATGGGGGTACTTAGGAGTACAATAAATGAAAAGTCTAGTAAATTCTTGTTTGAGCTGTAAAAGCAGAAGAGATCTAGTTTAAGTGAATAAAAGTCTAACTGGAATTACAAAAGCAAAGTCATGGTCCCTTAATCAATTCCCAGACTTAAGACAGTTTACAGACCCAGAGCCCCTTGAATGAGAGGAAGCCAGGTACCCTTGGGGGAGGCCTCTATTAACTGCCACAAATTTATGCTGTTAACTTCCTACAAGCCTTCTCCAAGGAGAACTATGCATTTCACCAGGGTAACTGTGCACTGTGAGAAATGAAATGATCAGATATTTGGGGGATTATTAGGCACTGGTTCAGCAGTGACTAATTCATGGAGATGCAAAACATCACTGTGGTCCACCAGTCAAAATGTGGGCCTATGGAGGTCAGATTGTCAATGGAGTTTTAGCTCAGATCTGCCTCAAAATGGATCCAGTTGATCCCCAACCATTCTGTGATCATTTCTCCAGTTCTGGGATGTGTAATTGGAATAGATATACTCAGCAACTGGGAAAAAACCACACATTGGTTCTCTGACTCAAGGAGTGAGGGCTATTATGGTAGGGAAGGCCAAGGGGAAGCCACTAGAATTATCCCTACCTAGCATAATAATAAATCAGAAGCAATACTGGATTCCTGTAGGGATTGCAGATTAGTGGCAGCTTTAAGGACTTGAAGGATGCAGAACCCATTTCACAGCAAATTAAGCAGAAGAATGGGCACATGCTCATGGAATTCTCTAGTCTTACCATGTAATCATCATCCTGAAGCAGCTGGATGCCTAGAATGATGGAATGGCCTTTTGAAAGTTTCAGTTACAGCACCAACTAAATGGCAATACCCTGCAGGGCTTGGGCAATATCCTCCAGGAGGTTGGTTATGCTCTGAATCAGTGTCCCTTATGGAGCTTTTTCTGCCATAGTCAGTATTCATGGGTCCAGGAATCAGTGGTAGTGGCACCAACTCACGACCATCCTCTAAAAATGCTCAACTAGGAAAATTTTTACTTCCTGTCTCTTCAACCTTGAGCATTTCTTGTCTATTTGTCTTAGTTCCAGAAGACAGAGCGTTTCCACCAGGAAACACAACAATGATTCCATTGAACTGAAAGCTAAGACTGCCACCTGGCCACTCTACTTCTCATGCCCCTGAGTCAACAGACACAGAGGGATTACTTTTCTTGCTGGGGTGATTGATACTGATTATCAAGAGGAAATAGTATTGTAACTACACAATGGAGGAAAATAAGAGTTTTCTTGGAATATAGGAGATCCCCTATTGTGTCTCTTAGTATTACCATGCTCTGTGATTAAAGTCAGTGGATAGCTATATCAACCCAATCCAGGCAGGACTACCAATGGCCCAGAATCTTCAGGAATAAAAATTTGGTAAAGAACCATAGCCAGCTGAGGTGCTTGCTGAGGGTAAAGGGAATATGGAATGGGTAGTGGAAGAAGATAGTGATAAATGTGAACTATGACCACATGACCAATTATAGAAATGAGGAATGTAATGATATGAATATTCCTTCCTTGCTTTGTAATGTGTATGCTAGTATTTGTCCAGAAAGCAAATGTTTTTGTTTTCCTCTCTATTTTACCCCTTTATTATATGACATAATTTGTATAGTTATTTTCATAGTATTTAAGTTACAGGATATTAAATTTAAGAGGGAATATTACCCAAGGGTTTGCACCCTATTCTAGAAATATTTAGTGCATTTCCAGTTGCATGCAGGACAGTTGAGTATTGATGACTGGAAAAAATGTGCCTGTGTTGTTTTCTATTTAGAGATTAAGTCTGGTTTAAGGTGACATGTGTAGCTGCTAAACTGACAAGTTGTGGGCTGTGATGGTTGGGTTCATGTGCCAGCTTCTGGCCAAGTAATGGTGCCCTCTTTCTTATCAAGCAAGCACTGGCCTATCTGTTGCTGTAGGTATTTCATGGACTTTAGTCATGAGCACATTGGTTGCATCCATGGCCAATTGCATCTTCAGTTACTTAAGAAGAAAGTATTCAGCAATGAGTGATGCTAAATGTAATCAACTGAAGGTTTTTAAGGAGAACTCAGAAGAGAGGGTCTTTCTCTCTCTCCACTTCAGCCAGCCAGCCTCTCCTGGAGAGTTTGTTGAGGACCTTAACTGAAGCTCTCAGCTTATGGCCTGCTTACAGATTTTGGACTCTTCAATCCCCACAGTTGCATGAGACAATTTTATAAATCTCATATTTAAAGATATCTTCTGTTGTTTTTCCCCTGAGAACCCTAACTATTACAGGTGTTATTGGCCTCAAGAAATGAGTTGAGAATATTCTCTTCTGTTTTTGGAAGAATTGTGAGTCATGCATATTAATTCTTCTTTAAAATTTGGCAGAGTTCTTTGGTGAGGCCAAGTGGCATTTGGCTATTTTTTTAGGGTAGTTACTAAACTACCAAATCAGTCTTTTCACTTGTAAATTTATTCAGACCATTTCTTCTTCAACCAGTTTCCATAACTTCTGTCTTTATCAGAATTCATCCATTTCACCAAAATAGGAACTAGCCCTTAATTTGTGTTTTTGCAAGGTCAGCTCTAACCCTTTTCTCAACCTGAGACTGAGTTCCTCCTGAGGTCCCAGTCCCATGAAATCTGAAGTGTAGTGTAGAAGAAAGCAGGGCTGGATGTTGGATCTCCTACTGAAGGGAAAATGGGCTTCCTCTGACCCTTGGCATCCCCTACAATCTAGAGATGGCTCATGATTGAAACATGAAGGGGGATGGTGTCTGTGAAGTGGTAGGAGCTATATTGTGGCAGTATCCCATGGAGAATGCAATATGTTTGTCTGTCATGAAGTTATGTTTACAGAAGAAAAGTGTTCTTACACAGACTGTGTGTTTATGGGAGCCTTGGAAATAATGACAGGCATCAAAGCCCTCTTGAAGCTACCCCTTGCTTGTGAAGATTTAAGAGTTTAAAAATGTTCCTTTAAACAGCATCTTGGCTGAAAAAAGTTATTTCACCTCAGGAACAATGGAACATCTGATAGGGAGGGACTGGGAGGTTGTTTGAGTATTAATCAGTACCAGATACCCTCATGAAATTAAATGCAGCTATCAGAAGCTACTAGGATGCAGGCCTTTATTTTCCCATCTAGGCTTCTTGCAGGATTGATGGGAGGTGGTACGTCTCAGTCTAAGGAATAGAAGTGGGATTCTTCCTGGTGCATATTGTGATGTCTGTGGTGTGAAATATTCAAGAGACTCTTTCTCTTCCTCCCTACACAGACTTATACTGGTATCACATGGACAAAACAGCACAATTGGGATGGACTTACTAAATCCATCATTCTGACCAGGGGACATGCATAGCGGCTGGGCAGAGAACAAGAGCTCTTTTAGTGTTTGACAAAGGATTATTATGGGGCCATGGCAATGGAGGTACTTGGGAAAGGAGTGCTGTGTTCTTCTCACAGTGCTGAACTGTTGACTCAGTTCCAATACCTGAAGGCTCCATTAGGCAACCAAAGTATAGCTCTCTAAGCTACAAAAAGTGGTTTTCAGACTTCTTTCCCAGATTTTGGATTCTCCCATCAGAGAAGGCCAGAAAAATTAAATTTCCATGGCTCTTTGCATCTCTTTGTCAAATTTTAAATTATAATATTTTGTAGTCAGGCAGCAGCCAGACCATATTAGAGGGTAAAATAGGTGATGGGCTGGAGGAGATTGTCTGCTGAATGGTCTTGGATATGGGATCTTTGCTCAGAAACTTTGGCCCCTTTTTCATTTATATTTATGCTGCTTACTCATCCTTTCACTTACTTTCTAATTTTACCCTGTTCCTCTCTAGCCCCATGTTAATCCCACTATACATAATTTTTTAAACCAGGCAATGCCTCCAGATAGAAACACAAATAAATAAGGATGTTTGCAGAGTGAGGAAGGCAGACTATGGTGATGACTGGGGTTGAGAAAAGGGGTCAAGATCACATAAGCATATCCCTGAGGAAGTTTTCATCAGTTATCACCCTTTTCATCATCAATGAGGGAAACCAAAACATCAAGAAACAGCTCTCAGAGGAGACATCATCTGATCTTCTCATCCTCGCTAGAATTAGGGTTTGTACAGTCCTTGAGTAAGAAATAAAACAAAACTAAACTGAAGGAGTAACATGGGTCAAAGTCCTGACTACCAAGTGTTATAATTTAAAATTTGACAAAGAGATGCAAAGAATCACAAAAATTTAATTTTTCTGGCCTTCTCTGATGGGAGAATCCAAAATCTGGGAGGGAAATCTGAGAGCCACTTTTTGCAGCTTGGAGAACTATACTTTGGATGCCTAATGGATCCATTAATTAAGACTAGGTAAAAAAGGAGATATAACTTTCACTTTTTGGGGGGAAGGTAATGTCTTCAATTCAAGATATATTTTAATTTAAGCCCCAGTAATTGTTGGGAAAATATAAATATTAAAAAAATCATCTCCCAGCTTGAAAAAACTCTCTACAAAGGTAGAAGAAAAAAAAGAGCAATGTTATTATTGAATAAGCATTAAAGCAGAATGTGATGCATCACAGGCAATTCACAATTCACAATTTCAAAGACAAAGAAATCTTATGCTTTTTATGGGACTAAGAAGATACAACCTATTTCATACATATGGCAATTTATTTCTTATATATTCAGGACCAGAGGTGGGTTTAAAATTTGAGCTAGAAACAAACACCCTTGACTCCGACCTCCAGAAGTTATACTCATCCCTTATCAGGAAATTGGGAGAAAATTTATTTGATTACAATTCAAAAGAAATTACTTCCTTTCTTGTGTAGACCTTGCATGAAAAATTTGCGAGAGACTTATTTAAACTCTATCACACATTTCAAATGTACATGCATCTCAAAGGGACAAAGAAAGTGGTAATACTTACAAATATGGATTTTCTAAAATAAATAATCAGACAGATGGGAGTGAGAAGGCAGTCTCTACCCTAATGTTCAATGGGAGAATAAAGACTCTTAGTTTTAAATTTGTGTTTGCCCTTACATAACACAAAAGCACTTAGAGATAAAATTTCAGAAATGATATTCAGATGATAGAATGTTTGCTGTCACTATAAGGATAGAAATTAAGGAAATGCCATCAATTAAAAAATGGATCTGATTGTAGGACAGTAATAAAGTGAGGAGAGAAGAGAGATTAGAATTGATAATTGAGATGCTTCGATTATTTGAGGAGTGTTTTAATTCTTCACTGCTTATGAAAATACCACGCAATGTGTCACTTTAAACAATGGGAATGTAATAGCTGTTGGTTTTGTGGCTAAGAGAAAATCCACATCAAGGTGACTTCAAGGCAATGCTTTCCCCTGGAAGAGTGGCATTCTGGGACTAGCTGTCCATGATCCTTGGTCCTTAGGTTGTCACATGGAAAAGCCATTGCAACATCTCCTGTTCTTTCCCTTCTCTTCTGGGTTCTATTGATGTTCAGTTCTGGCTGCCCCATCTGCATCTTTCTCTCTGTCTGAATTTCAATCTCTTATAAGTGACTCTTATAATAGGATTAAGGCCTATCCTGATTGAGTTGGGCCACACCTTAAGTGAAGTAACCTCATTAGAAGGTCTTTCTAAGATTGGAGGATGTGACCAGTCCTTTTAGCAAGGAATCAAGAAAATATGTTGCAGCTAAGAGGATAGAAATTTAAATAATAGGCAGTAAGACAAGCATTGTTAATGATAATAACTAGCCCCTTAAGGAATGTTCCTATGGGAATGGAGTGAAGGGACTCAAAGGATATGGGTACTACATTTATTTATACAGTTGTGAACTATGATTTTCTGTCAAGATTGCTTTCAGAATTAATGATCATAATAACAAGCTAACATTTGAGTGGAATGCATCAGGACCTGTTCTACACACTTCACAATATTACTCTTCCTATGAACTCTGAGTTGGATACCATTACCATCAATAAGCTAACATTTGAGTGGAATGCATCAGGACCTGTTCTACACACTTCACAATATTACTCTTCCTATGAACTCTGAGTTGGATACCATTACCATCAATAAGCTAACATTTGAGTGGAATGCATCAGGACCTGTTCTACACACTTCACAATATTACTCTTCCTATGAACTCTGAGTTGGATACCATTACCATCAATTTCACTTCCTGAAGAATAAATGGAGGGACAGAGAAGATAAGCAAATTGCTCAAAGTGATTCACCTAAGAAGGGATATGACATTGAAATCCAGGCAGTGTAGCTGACAGTACTGAGTTGGTAAGATAATGCCAGAAAGTGTCCCCAGTTTTTCTCAGGATGACCCTTGAGAGAAAGCTCCAGGCATTACTTGCATGGTCCAGCTATTTTGAATTATACTTGGAGGCTGAAAATTTCAAATCCTTCCTTTATAGTAATAGAAAAGATCTTTTTAATACTTTTTATCGTAAAGAGGTAAACATTCATGTTATAAATTTATTCACTCCCTTTGATTCCAAAATATACATACACATATATATACAAATAAATACATACATATTTATTCACTCATTTATTGTTTGATTTATAGTACACACATGCATATATACAAATACATATATATTATATATATATATATATATAAATTTTTTCAACTTTTCACATGGTTGTTCAGTGCTAACTCTACCCAATGCTGTTAAGTGAGCTATGTAGTTCAACCATCAAGAAAAATTTTGAGGCTTCATGCCACGAAGAAGTTCATAGAGCTGGTCTCTGAGTTAGAATGCACATGCCTCACCTTATGGTTAGCCACTGCTCAAGTTAATCAGCTCTGAGAGCAGCAGGGGCATGTTGAAAGTGCATTCATTTTGTGCGTTCAATGTATCCTGTACATTGTGGTACATGCAGCTGCTTCTGTTCTGGAAAACAAATATCTTTGGAATAATTGGCCCTTCTTTCTTTTTTAAGTTCTAAAAAATATGACATTTATGTATATGAAATCATAGTTGGCATCCTAATTCCCTTACCTCTCACTCAGGGACCTGCTGAGACCATCGATTGGTGGCCCCCTCTCTGGCTTCTTTCTAGAGTCTTGCAGGGTCTCAGGTTCCAGGTCAAGGGGTCTCCACACTTTCCCCACCTTTCAACTCCCTACCTCCCACCTCAGACTCCCCAGCCCTTTTCTCAGAGTAAGAGTATAAAGATCCATAAGTAGAAGTATACAGGAGGGTTTTCCCAAAGTACATCAGTTAACACAATAAAGGATAGGAAAGCACTAAATGGTTAGGTAAACCCAGTCCCTTATTTCTTCTAACCCAGAAAACACTACCAAACCTTTTGAGAACCACTAGGAAGAGAGAGACATTTTATAGTATGTTTTCCATGGAAGTGGTTGAATCAAAGGGATGCTAAACTGATCATTTTGGTAATCTAGAGTTCACAGTTAAAAGGCGGAGTGGAGGGATGAGGACCAAAGCCCAGTAGAATATGGATTTGACATTTCGGCCATGGCTTATGGACTCAGCATACTCATGCTGCAACCTGCAGGTTTTTGTGAGTATCTTCAAGTTAAATGATTCCTTCCTACTCTCCCAGGTGCTTCCCACTGGAAACTGTCTAACTCCACAAGCAAATATCTGAAACATGGAGATGTGATTTCATTTGCCTCATCACTACTACAAAGAGAAAGATGGAAAAACATGGATGAACCACACAAATCACACCTCTGAAATAAGAATTGTGGCAAAATGAATTGAAGGAGACTCTCATATGGCAAATTGTTATTCTGAGACTTGCTTCAGGGTTTTTAAAATTCAGATTAGACCATAAAAGTTAAAAGGGAACATAGGTACTATTCTGAGCTCTTTAATTTATTCCCATCCAAGCCTCTGAGTCAGGTTCTGTTTTCCTTCTCTTTATACATGGATTGTGACAGAGATGCAGAAAGAACTTGAGACACAACTTCAGACAGTGAAAGGTCGAGACCAATACTCAGGCAGTGCAGCAACTAAGACAGCTGATTACACCATGTGGAATGTGGCTGTCACAGACTCCAAGGAGCTTTGGATGGATCAGATGGAATGATATAAAGCCTTTCAGGAACATCATTTATTTTCTCACTGTAAAACAACCTTTGCAATTCTAGTTATCTTGTTAATTGTTCACTCCCTGTGGACTATGTCTACAGGCCATAATGGCAGTAAACAAGAAATTCACAAGAATGAGAAACAAAATAGGTTTCTTTAATTATACCATGGAACCCCTTCAACCCCCATTCCAGTGAGCACCTGCAGCAGCTTTCAAGGAGCAGACTGTGTAGAAGGTTACTCAGTCACTCCATCTGGTTAAGTAGACCTCTGTCAGGTTCTTTTGAACCCCTGCAGCTCTGTGCACTCTGGGCTGGGAACACTGCTTCCAGGTGGCAATATGGTCCTGGACAGGTCACCTTTCTTGAGGCCCAGTAAATTCACCAACAAATATGGGGATCTCCTAACTGGACAACTTCACAAGCAAAATGAATTGAAGGATTGGTGTGATGGAGGTAGGGAGGACTTTGGCTAAGTGGGGCCTTTATGGGGATGTTATGTGCTAGGAGTTTTACCCTGGGATTGTCCAGTGGGGGGCAGGAATATGTGGGTAATATGTGGGTAACATTGTCATTTTAATCCTTACATGGTATTGTAACTTGCTTACATCAGTACCTGGATTTGGGTCAAAATACTTTCATATTTTTATTGTAAATAGCTGGAAGTGAAGATAAGTTTTTGTTCGTTGTACACTGTCATGTGAAGAATAATACTATATCACATTTGCTGGGTTTATTTTTAAACAGTGAAAATAAACTGATGTGGACAGGGGAGTCTGGGCATTAGGTGGAAACTCCCCAGCTCTTATTCATTCTGCTAGTCATTCTTTCTAAGACTTCACTGTTGACTGTGCTGAGAAGTCCACTTCACCCAGGCTCAATCTATGGGCATTAAACAGTTTGAGCACAATCCCAATGATATGGCCATTGGGGTAGGGTGTGAATTTTCACCATGAAGCAGAACTCAACGCTTCCCATGCTGTGGACCACTTTCCAAGGACATGAAGCACCTTTTCTGACTAAACCGTGTCAGATATGTCTCCGCATTCATTCCTCAACTGGAAATCACCTCCACAGAAAGGACAAAAACTTCATTTCTGCAGGACCCAGGAAGGAGGCTCCGTGGCCCTGGAACTGCTCAGGCTGCCTCCACATGAATAAATAGCTTCCTTTCCACACCCAAAGCTGAGGAAGGACTTTTATTGCAGTTCTTCAAGGTGTTTATTTTTTTCCTAAAAGCTAGGGACAGAACCTTCATTTTCTGCACTGTTCCCATGTCATCCTTTCTCTATTTTCTCCAAAGTATCCACTCATTGAGGGCCTTATCAGGTTGAAAGCTGGCACACTGTGGGGCTTTTTACAGAATCGGGATGCTTGCTAGAGACAATCCTGATAAAGATTCAGGAGGAAGGAAAAAGTATCTACAATATTGAAGAAATGGATATGCAAAATATTTTAATCTCCCAGAGGAAGAGTTGGGAACAGGCTGGTCTTAGCTGAGCCATATCAGAGTCTGAGTAAGACAAAAATGGTGCTTCTAGGTACATGCCTTTATTATTTATTTTATTGGTTAATGTTTTCTGTATCACTTTCATAGTTGAAAAAATGTTAAAGAGTTTTCAAGTACAGGTAATACAACTCCCAACATTAATTTTTTTTAATGGAGATGTTAAATGTTTCATTGTTATTAAAAAGTCTCTTTCTTGGCTGCAAGGCTGTTTATTTTCACTGTTTAAAAATAAACCCAGCAAATGTGATATAGTATTATTCTTCACATGACAGTGTACAACGAACAAAAACTTATCTTCACTTCCAGCTATTTCCAATAAAAATATGAAAGTATTTTGACCCAAATCCAGGTACTGATGTAAGCAAGTTACAATACCATGTAAGGATTAAAATGACAATGTTACCCACATATTACCTAATATTTACAAGTAGTTTTAATTTCATGAACTCTGAATAACTAGATTCTAGTGTAAATCATTGGGTGGTGTGAAAAAGATGCAAATGGTGTTTATCTACTACCTTTAGAAGTTAAGTAGTATTTTCTCTCAATAGCATAGCTGAAATGAGAAGTTTCTGTTTTCCTATTTATATCGCTAAAAGTTGCCATTATAACTTTCTATCTACCAGTAATTTAAAATATTACTGGGTTAAGTTGTCTCAGACTAGTTTATTTAAGGGTTCCATTTTCCCTGTTCAATAGATTTTATATAATTTTCATATACTTTTTCACTTATTAGTTCATTAAGTTCTGAAGGATTAGAACAGTGTCATCTTGATCAGTCAACATTCTTTATAAAAAGATTTGGTGACAAATCCTGGATTTTCTGCATGTGGTTTATTAATTTCTATTACTTCTCTTGATAAAGAATAAAATTCACTAGCAGCTCTCACACTTTTCAAAGCACCAAATTCTTCTTGTTTGTTCAATTGTGTCCCAATCTTGGGAAGACTACAGTAAATGTCTCCCAAAGCTTCCTGTGCAAAATTGCCATTTTCCACTGTTCTAGTAATAATTTTTGTTGTTATCCATTCTTATTTATCTGTGAATTTCCACACTGAGAACAAAGCAGTGCTGGTACACTCTGTCCAAAAGTCATCTGCCACCAGCACCCAGGGCTGATGCAGACCGGATGTGACAGGTGCTGAGGCCACCCATATGCTACAGACCACAGTCTGCAAGCTCCATGCCACATAGAACATCAGGTTCACAGGAGTGCAGTGGGTTGCAGTGCAGCAACTTGGACACCTGGATGCTGTGTTTAGGGTGGCAATCCCAACATTAATTTTATATATTATTTACCCCAAATACCAACATTTATAATAATGTACCTTCCTGGCTTTAATAAAAGCCAACTTCTGAGTAAAAGTTTTGAAATAAAAATTTAAAAATTATCTAATTTTCAAATGAAAAAACTACCATGTTGCACAGTTTCTCATGACCAAGTGATGAACTTATATCACCTGATGTTCTATGTGGCATGGAGCTTGCAGACTGTGGTCTGTAGCCTATGGGTGTTTAGCTCAACCAAGCTCATGGGATTAATTAACAAATTCTGTGGAATTAATTAACAAATTCTGACAACTGGAAATAGGCCCCCAGCACTGACAAACCTGGAATAAGCACTAAAGGTACTAGGGGTTTTGCCCCAGTAGAGAGGGTGAAGTTGATAGAAAAAAAACACGAGGCTTTTTTAGCCCAACAGCACAAACTACTGAAAAAGGGCTGAATCCCCCAAAATGGGGACACATGAGCTATAGTTAGATAGAGCCACATAACAATTTCAGCTCTTGATTGACAAACCCAAAGAATGGCAGTGGTGGTGGAGTGGGGGTGTCCATTCTGAAAAGGTACTTCCCTCTAGCCATTCCAATACACCATAAATTATAAAGGATATCTACATAATGCGGAACAATAAACTCCAGAATAATCTCTTGACTCTGTTTGAAATCTTTCAGTCACTGAAATTGAATTTGTCTCAATTCTCTCCCCCTCTCTTTTGATCAAGAAGGTCTTCTCAAACACTTGATGCTGGATCCCAGCTTCTACCAGGCTTTCTGTCCCATGTTGCCAGGGAGATTTACACCCTTGGGAGTCATGTCCCATGTCGGAGGGAGGGCAGTGAGTTTACCTGCTGAGTTGGCTTAGGGAGCAACAAGAGGTTCTCTGGGGGTGATTATTATGCCTAATTTTAAGTAGGCTTAGCCTATCTTTTGCAGGAATAAGTTTCATAGGAATAAGACCCAAGATTGAGGGCTTGGTCAATTGATTTGGTTGTCCCCACTGCTTGCAAGAATATCAGAAATTCTTCAAATAGGGAATATGAATATTTCCTCCTTTTTCCCCATGCCCATAAATGGACTTTGCAAAAAACTTATTTATTCACTGTCCAAATCACTCTGGGATTTATTGGGGCATCACACTAACCTGGAAAAAGCAACAAAAATCTCATACCCTACTCAAGATTTCATGTACTTATGGTGTTTAAATAAACTGACCATAAAGTTAAATTATAAAATGCACTACTGTGTGGTGGTAACTTGATTAGATGATTCCATGGAAGTGTGTTTCCATCCATTAAAGATGGGGTAGCTTACTGAATCTCTTTAAGATGGAACAATTTTGGAAAAAGCTCGAGAGAGCCAGGAGAGCCCACACAGCCAGAGATCTTTGGAGATGAAGAAGGAAAATACCCCCCAGGGGATCTTCATGACACAAGAAACCTGGAGAGAAAGGTACAGACATAGCCACATTTACCATGTGCCTTTCCAGTTGAGAGAGAAATTCTGATCACTGGCCTTCTTGAACCAAGGTATCTTTCCCTGGATGCCTTAAATTGTACATTTCTATAGCCTTATTTAATTTGGACATTTTCATGACCTTAGAATGGTAAACTTGCAACTTAATATACTCCTCTTTTTAAAAGCCATTCGGTTTCTGGTATATCCTATTCTAACAGCTTGCAAACTAGAACAGAGTTTGGTAACAGAGAAGTGGGGTGTTGTTGTTTGCAAATACTGAACATGGCAGAATGGCTTTTTAGATGGATAAGGGGAAGAGATTTTGGAGGAGTTGTGAGGAGCTTGATAGAGAATGCCTAGAATGCTTTGAAAAGACTGTTGGTAGCAATGAGAACTCTAAAGATACTTCTGATAAGGCCCTATGCAGAAATGAGGCACGTTATTGCAAACTGGAAGGAAGGTGACCCTCATTTTGAAGTAGCAGAAAAAACCAATTGGTTGCTTTAGATGGAAAGCAGATTTAAAAACCATGAACTTGGATATTTAGCAGAAGAGATTTCCAAATTAAATGTTGAAAGTGCAGCCTAGTTTCTGCTTGCAGCTTATACTGAAATGTGATACGATGGAGATAGGAGCAGCTGAGAACTGAACTCTTGGGTACAAAGACACAAGAAACTGATGTTCTGGAAAATTCTGGGCTCCCAGGACGGGAGATCTCAGTGACTAGTGCCCAACATGAGGATTTAACCAAATGCAGAACCAGTCAGCCATTTCAGAAAATGCCAGGATTGGAGATGGAGCTATACAGGACAGATTTGTGGAAACTCCTGCTTGATGGGCATGATCCTTGTTTACTACATAGAAAGCCAACAAGAATGTTGTGGGATCTGTATAAACAGAAATGCTGCCAGTCTGTACTAGAAGACACAGGAGAGGGACAAAGTGAAGGTAGGATGTTGTGGTAGTTAGATTCAGGTGGCAAATTGGCCAGGCAAAGGCACCTAGTTCTGTTGCTGTGGACATGAGCCAATGCTACATGAACCTCATCTGTTGCTGATTACATCTGCAGTCAGCTAAGAGGTGTGCCTGCTGTAATGAATGGTGTTTGAATTCATTGGCTGGTGCTTACATGAGAGCGCTCAATGCAGCACAGGCCAAGAAGCTCAGCATACCTCATCTCAGCACTAGCACCTCAGCCCAGGCCTTTGGAGATGCAGAAAGGAATCACCCTGGGGAAAGGTGTTGGATCCCAGAGGCCTGGAGAGAAGGCCAGCAGAGATTGTCCTGTGCCTTCCCACGTAAGAAAGAACCTCAATTGAAAGTTAGCTGCCTTTCCTCTGAAGAACTAATGAAATAAATCCCCTTTTATTAAAAGCCAATCCAACAAAAACTCAGAAATGGACAGCACAATACTACCTAACTGTAATGTAATTATGTTAAAACACTGAATGAAGCTGCATGTGAGAATGATAGAGGGAGGAGGGCTGGGGACATAAATGAAATCAGAAAGAAAGATAGATGTTAAAGATTGAGACCGTATAATCTAGGAATGCCTAGAGTGTACAATAACAGTGAAATGTACAATGTACAAATTTTAAAAATGTTTTGGCATGAGGAAGAACAAAGGATTGTCATTATTGCAGGGTGCTGAAAATAGATGATAACTAATACTTTAAAATGTCACCTTATATGTGAGACTAAAGCAAAAAATGTTTATTTGTTACAAAATTTAGATTTTGACTAGAGCATTTCCTAATATAACTCATGTAGATAGTTTGATTGAATGTCATAAGTACTTGGAATCTCAGGTAGCACATGAGATTTTGTTGGTTTGTACAGAGTGATCCCCCAATGAATCCCAGAATGATTTGATCAGTGACTGGAAAAGTATTTGCAAGCCCCCTTCAGGGAATGGTGAGAGTGGGGAGAAATTCAACTTCCCCAAGTTGAATTCTTGATATTCTCACAAGCAGTGTGGACAACCAAAGCTATAGGCTGAGCCCCCAGTCTTGGGGTTTGTTCACATGAAACTTAACCCCACAAAAGATAGGTCAAGTCTACTTAAAATTTAGGTTTAAGAGTCACCCCCAAGAGAGCCTCTTTTGTTGCTCAGATGTGGCCTCTCTCTCCAGCCAATATGATGAGCAGTCTCACTACCCTCCCCCTCTCTGCGTGGGACATGACTCCCAGGGGTGTGGACCTTTCTGGCAACGTGAGACAAAGATCCTGGAATGAGCTGAGACTCAGCATCAAAGGACTGAGAAAAACCTTAGAATGAGCTGAGAATTAACATCAAGAGACTGAGAGAACCTTCTCGACCGAAAGGGGGAAGAGTAAAATGAGACAAAGTGTCAATGGCTGAGAGATTCCAAACAGAGTCGAGAGGTTATCCTGGAGGTTATTCTTATGCATTAAGTAGATATCACCTTGTTGTTCAAGATGTAGTGGAGAGGCTGGAGGGAATTGCCTGAAAATGTAGTGCTGTGTTCCAGTAGCCATGTTTCTTGATGATGATTGAACAATGATATAGCTTTCACAATGAGACTCTGTGAATGTAAAAACCTTATGTCTGATGCTCCTTTTAGCTACTATATCAACAGAAGAGTAGAACGTATGGAATAAAAATAAATAATAGGGGGAACAAATGTTAAAATAAATTCAGTTTGAAATAGTGGTAAATGAAAGCGAGGGGTAAGGGGTATGGTACGCATAGTTTTTTTCTCTATTATCATTTCATTTCTTTTTCTAAATCGATGCAAATGTACTAAGAAATGATGAATATGCAACTATGTGATGATATTAAGAATTACTGATTATATATGTAGAATGGAATGATTTCTAAATGTTTTGTTTGTTTTTTTTTAATTAATAAAAAAAGTTAAAAAAAAAAGCCGATCCATCTCTGATGTGTTGCATTCAGGCAGCTAGCAAATTAGAACAGATGTCTTCAGAGACATAACCATGGAGGCTAAGGTCAGACATCAGGAGATCTTGGGCCAGGAGAGTGGACCCACCCAAGTACTTGGAGTGTGTGAGTTTTCCCCAAAGGCAGAGGGTGGGCATTCCACCTCATTGCAGTGGAAGAGTTGTGTTGCCTCAGGCATTGGAGGGGGTGGAGCACATTCCTTGGGGATGGGGAGAGCCTGGCTGCCCATCCTCATAGAGGAGTTGAGTGGGTGCCCCAAAGAAGTCAGAGAGCTTGGGTGTAGCCCTGATGTTTGGAGAGGGTCTATCTGAGATAGTGGTCTCCCCATTGTCCCCCAATGTTGCATTTGCAGAGAGGTGGGCTGCTGTGCAGGCCCTTGTAAAGAGTGGGAGTGCCACTTTCTAAAGCCCCGAAGATAAATCACTTTCAGACTTTGAAATCTGATGGGTTTGCCCTGCAGGCTTTCAAACAGCTTGGGTCTGGTGACCTCTGTATTCCTTCCAATTTCTCCCTATGGAAATGGGGGTATTTATTCTACAATTGTCCTCCTTTGCATGTTGGCAGCAAATAATTTGTTCTGAGTTCTACAGTTCCAGATCCAGAAGAGAATTTTGCCTTAGACAGACCATGCCTTGTTACACAAAAAGCAATATGATATTTGTGGCCACTTAAGTTAGAGGCTTGGATTCATGAACAATACAGACCTTAGTGATGGAAAAACAGAATTTATTAGGAAATGATTAAAAGATTGTTAGAAATGAGACATAGTTACATTACCAGGAGGGACAGCAACAACACTCAAAGAGGAGCACAGGGGAATTCCAGAGACAGCATTCAGGGTCTGACTGGAAAAGTTCCAAGCAGAGAATCCTCCTCTTGCTTGGATGAGATTTTTCTCTGCATGTTTAGCTATTTACATGCAGTTTATATGGTGCTTTTACATAATAGTGGCTGGATTCTAATAAGCTTGCAGGACTGGGCCCAGTAGGACCTTTGGAAACTGGCTAGGGACTGAGAGGCGTTTCCTGGGACCTAGATAACTTCATCAAAGTATGTCTCCTTTTGGGAGGATAGCCAGTCCTTCCAACTGGAGTACATATTTTCACAATTTTGCAACAGGGTCATGCAATGGCAACATCAGTTGAGCAGAACAAACTCTACAAACCTAGTTTCCCTTTCATGCTACATGACTGTCGCTGACTTTGATGAGATTTTGTACTGTTTCTGACTTTGTATTGCATTTGTATTGTTATTGAAATGGTTTAAGCCTTTCTGATATTGTAATGGAATGTCTTTATTTTGCATTTGGAAAGAACATGTCTTTTTGGCATCCAAAGGGTGAAATGTGTCAGTTTGAATCTGTGGTGTACCCCAGAAAAGCCATGTCCTTTAATCCTCATTCAGTATTGCCAGGTGGGGTTTTTAAATTATCCATGGAGGTGTAACCCACCCAATTTTAGGTGACAACTTTTGATCAGATGATTACCAAGGAAGTGTGTCTCCACCCAAGAAAGGTGGGGGGTTGCTTAGTGGAGCCCTTTAAGAAGGAACTATTCTGGAAAAAGCTCAAGGGAGCCAGGAAAGCCCATGTAGCCAGAGACCTTTGTAGATTAAGAAGGAAAACACCCCCAGGGGAGCTTCATAAAAGAAGCCTAGAAAGCTAGCAGTTGTTGTCATGTTCACCATGTGCTTTTCCAGTTGAGAGAGAAGTCCTGAACGTCAACAGAGTTCTGGAACTAAGGTATTTTACCCTGGATGCCTTAGATTGGACATTTCTATAGTCTTGATTTAACTTGGACATTTTCATGGCCTTAGAATTTGTGGTAGTTAGATTCAGTTGTCAACTTGTCCAGGTGAAGGCACCTAGTTCAGTTGCTGTGGCCATGAGCCAATAGTACGTGAACCTCATCTTTTGCTGATTTACATCTGCAGTCGGTTAGGAGGCGTGCCTGCTGCAATGAATGACATTTGACTTAATTGGCTGGTGTTTAAATGAGAGAGCACAATGTAGCACAGCCTAAGAAGCTGGCATTGCTCATCTCAGCACTCGCAGCTCAGCCCAGGCCTTTGGAGATGCAGAAAGAAGTCACCCCGGGGAAAGTTGTTGGAACCCAGGGGCCTGGAGAGAAAGTCAGCAGAGACCATCCTGTGCCTTCCCACGTAAGAAAGAACCTCAGTGGAAAGTTAACTGCCTTTCCTCTGAAGAACTAACAAAATAAGTCCCCTTTTATTAAAAGCCAATCCATTTCTGATGTGTTGCATTCTGGCAGGTAGCAAACTAGAACAGAATTGTAAACTTTCAACTTAAATTACCCACTTTAAAAGCTGTTCTGTTTCTGGTATATCACATTTTGGCAGCTTGCTAACTAGAACATCTTCAATTTTCCTAGTATGACTCATTTTTTGCTGGCATCTAGGCATTTGATTTCCTTAATTAGTTTATTCTGAGGTTTTCACTTTTCACATAAGGTTTTCCTGCTAGATGGCTTTGTTCTCTGTTGGTTCTTTGACATTCAGTTCAACTTTTTAAAGTTCTATAGCATAGATTCTGTTTAACTGATCAGAATTTTTCTACTTTTGTTTTTATGTTTCTTACTCTGGCTATAGGAGTCTTTTTTTCTGAGGAGGGTCTCCTCAGATATTATAGAACCCAGTCAGATTTTCCCAGACCAGACAGGCCCGCATCTCAGGAGGAAAGAGTAGCTGTCATCAGTTTTCTCTGAAGGAAGACCCAGCAGGTTGACAGACTTTCATATGAAGCCTCTAGACTCTGTGCTTTTCCAATGCTGTCCAGCATGTGGCATTTGTCTGCCTGCAGCTTCCCACCAGTATAAAGTGCTGTGGTGCCTTTAATTTCAGCAGACTCTCCTTGTTGGGTGTGTGGTTTAGACCAAGGAGAGATTGTAGGATGGCTTTAATTGCTTCAGTTTTCCAGTCCCTGGGGCCTCAATTCCTTGAAGGAAAGATTCTACTTGAGCTGGGTCCCACCTTTCTCTTGGGGAAGATATACGTTTTAGGGAATGAAATTTTTCACCTATTTACTTTGTCTCTTCGACAAGCTTAATTCTGCTCTTGCCTAGGGCAGTGCTGGAGCCTGAGAGTGCTTCCAGTTCTATGTAACGAGCTGTTAAGGAATATAAAAAAAAAAAGCAACAACAACAACAAAAAAACCTTTTCAGAGCTGGACCCCCAGGCCTCAGATTGGTCAATCAAGAGCTTGAGTTGGAATGCGGCTGTATGTGTCTCCAGCCTTGTTGTGCCCCCTTTTCCTGGGGTCCACCTTTTCCCAGCATTTTGTGCTTTCCAGCTCAGGAGGGCTGTTTTATTTTTCTGTCCACCATGCCTCCTCTCTGCCAGGGCAAAAACTCCTAGTTCCTTTAGTGTTTATTCCAGGTTATCTGTGCTGAGGGCATGTTTTCAGTATTCAGAATTTGTTAATTAATTCTGCAATTAGAGCTTGGTTGAGCTTAGCCCTTGATGCTAATAAAGCCTGTTTCCTTTTCCCTTGGGGAACCAGCCTGACATGCCCATGGTGGAGGAATGCCAGCCTCGACCACATGGGAAGATTAGAGTTCTGTGTGATCACATAGTTGTGTATTCATCACCATGATCATTTTTTGAAAATTTGCATCTCTCCAGAAAAATAAATAAGAAAAAAGAAAAAACTCATACAAACAAGACCGCCTACCCCCTCCCTCTCAATGACCACTAGCATTTCAATCTACTCAGTTTATTTTAACCTTTGTTCCTCCTACTATTTGTTATTTGTTATCCATATTTTTTATTAATCTGTCCATACCATAGATAAAAGGAGCCTCAGACACAAGGTTTTCACAATCACACAGTCACACTTCAACAGCTTATCATTATACAATCATCTTCAAGAAACATGGCTACTGGAACACATCTCTATGGTTTCAGGTACGTCCCTCTAGCCATTCTAATACACCATAAACTAAAAAGGGGATATATATATATATATATATAGCATAAGAATAACCTCTAGGATAACCTCTTGACTCTGCTTCAAATCTCTCAGCCAGTGACACTTTATTTTGTCTCATTTTTCTCTTCCCCCTTTTGGCCAAGAAGGTTTTCTCAATCCCTTGGTGCTGAGTCCCAGTTCATTCTAAAATTTCTGTCCCATGTTTCCAGGGAGGTTTACACCCCTGGGAGTCATGCCCCATGTAGAGGGGGGAGGGGAGTGAGTTTGGTTGCTATGTCAGCTGAGAGAGGTCACATCTGAGCAACAAAAGTTCTCTGGGGCTGATTCTTAGGCTTAATTTTATGTAGGCTTAGCTTAACCTTTTCAGGGATAAGTTTCCTATGGGCAAACCCCAAGATTGAGGGCTTGGCATATTGATTTGGTTGTCCCCACTGCTTGCAACACCCTGCTATTTTTGATAGTGTTTTCATCACTAGTTAGGTCAAAATATTTAAACTTCCATATTTTGATATTTTCCTTAACTTATGAAATATATAATTGGAATTTTTTAAATTTTTAAAAATATGCAAAAATAGAAGGCATAGAATGAATGTTCAAAGGAATACTGGCATAAAACTTACAAAATTTAATGAAAGTTATGACTATGTACATTTAGGACAGGCAACAAACTAAAACATGGTAAAATTCAAGAAAAAGGCACCAAGATACATGATAGCCAAATCGTCCAATACTAAGAACAAGGAGAGTCTTCTTAAAGTTCAAGAGAAAAGCAAGAAGTTATACAAAAGGGAATGCTTATAAGATTAAGGCCCAATTTCTCATCTGAAACCATGGAGGCAGAGGCAGTGGGAAAAAATATTTCAAATATTGAAAGAACATAATTGCTAACCAAGAATTTTATATCCAGTGAGACTGTCTTTCAAAAATAAGGGACAAATTAAGTAATTCCCAGATTAACAATAAAAGGTGAGGGAGAATTAATCACCACTATCTGTGCTAAAAGCAATGTTAAAAGGAGTTCTTCAGATAAGCAGGAAAAAAGGGCACTAAACAGTGAAAAAAAACCAGCACAAAGACATAAAAATCTTTGGTAAAAGTAAGCATATGTGTCTTAAAAAATGCCAATAGTATTGAGTTATAGGTTTTGGTAAGTGACTCCACTTCTTATTTCTTACAAGTCCCATAATTTAAAAATATAAAAATAATGATAATTTCTTTTTGTTTTTTGTACATGGAATGTACAAACATGTAATTGTAACAAGTAAAAAAAGTGTGGAAAGAGAAGGCATAGTAACAGCGTATATATGTGCTATTAAAATTAAGATCATATTAAATCAAACATTATTCTCATATATTTATGATGTTAAATTTAGCTCATTTGTAATGACAAAGAAAATATAATAAATATATATGGAAAGAAATGAGAAGGGACTCAAACGGGACAATATAAAAAATCAAATAAATATGAGAGATGCCATGAAGGAATGAATTAAGGGGAAGTCGATATGACTTAGAAGTAGTAAATAGCAAAGTGACAGTTTAAAGTTCTGCATTATCAGTAGTTACTTTCAATATAAATGGAACAAACTCTTCACTCAAAAGGCAGAGAATGGCAGAATAGACGAAAAAGAATGACCTAACTAAATGCTCTTATGAAGATACCTTAAATTGAAAAACATTGAATGTAAAATGATGGAAGAATATATAACATATCAATGGGAACCAAAAGAGAGATGGATTAGCTCTAGATATCTGATAAAGCTTTTAGGAGCAACAGAGAACATTACTATATACTGATAAAGGAGCTAATTGAACAGAAAAACAACAATGATACATATATATGCATTTAAGGGCAGAGCTCCAAAGTATATGAAGCAAATATTGAAATATTTGCAGAGAGAAATAATTAGATGTTAATACTAGGAGATTTCAATGTACCACTTTCAAAAAGGAAAGAACATTAAGACAGAAAATCAATAAGTAAAGAGAAGTCTGGAAAGCCAGTATAAACCAACTAACCTTAACAGATATATATATATACATACATACATATATATATATATATATATACATATATATATACACATATATCTCCACAGAGAGAGAGAGAGAGAGAGAACACTTTACCCAGCAGTAGCAAAATACACATTTTTCTTTTCATTTACACATGGGTCATCCTCCAGCATAGTCCATATGTTTGATCAAAAATCAAGTGTCAACAAATTAAAAAATATAAAAATCAAACAAAGGACTTTCTCTAATCACAATGAAATGAAGCTAGAAACTAAACAGGAACATTGACCTGGAAAATTCACAAATATTTGAATTTTTTCAAATTCAAACTCTTAGCAAACTCTTAAACAAACAATGGGTCAAAGAAACAAACTCTTAAACAAACAATGGGTCAAAGAAGAAATCACACGGAAAATTAGAACGTATCTTCAGGTTATGAAAATACAAGTACCATATATCAAAACTTCTGGATTATAACAACAAAAATGAGAGAAACTTCCTAAGTTATTTAATGAGGCTATCATTATCCTGGTATCAAAGATTCCACAAGGTAATTACAGACCAATAGTTATTTCTATTTTGTATGTAAAATCCTGAACAACATAGTAGCAAATCAAATCCAACAGCATAATTACATGATTACAGAGCATGACCAAGTAGAATTTATCCCAAGAATTAAAGAATGGTTCAATATATAACAATCAAGGAATAAAAACAATAGAAAGCTATAGTGAAAAAAACAGTGTGGTAATGGTGAAACAATAGAAAAGCAGTTAATTGGAACAGAATAGAGAGAAAATTATATCCACATTAATATAGTCAACAGTCAACTAATCAATGACAAAGAAGCAAAGGTATTTGAGGAAGGAAGGATAAGTCTTTCCCACAAATGGTGTTAGAACAACCAAAAGTAAATGCAGACTTCACAAATTTCACAAAAACTATCCTAAAATGGATCACAAACCTAAAATAAAATGGAAATATATAAAACTTCCACAAGATAACAGATAGGACAAAATCTAGTTGACGTTAGATTTAGCAAGGACTCTTTTTTAGGAAGAGAAAGTATTTAATATTTTTGTTGTATAAAGAGTATAGCCTAAGGCAAGCCCTTATATTCCTGACCTCTGACCCCACCAAGGCACTCCTTTATAAAACTATAGTACAGCAGATTTGGAATTGAAAAGAAAGGTACAGTCCAAGTAGATAATTGAACAGGAACAGGAGATGGAGAAAGAATAACAGCCATGTGCTAGTCAAATACATATAGTCTCTGAAGCAAACCTGAAAGATGCTATGCCAGTTTGGGAGTATTATGTACCCCAGAAAACCCATGTTTTAATCCTGATCCAATCTTGTGGGAGCAGCCATTTCTTTTAACCCTGATTCAATATTGTAGGTTGGAATCTTTTAATGAAATTATCTGCATGGAGATGTGATACACCCAATTGTAGGTTTGACCTTTGGATTAGATGGAGATGTGACTCCACCCATTCCAGGCAGGTCATGATTACTCTTTTAAGAGGAAACATTTTGTGAGGGTCAAAAATGACAGAAACCTCAGAGCCAACAGAGAGAATAGAGACACAGATATCTGGAGATGCTTGGAGTCCAGCAGATGTTGCCATGAAGTATTAAGCAAACTAGAGCCAGGGGAGGCCAAGAGATAAAAGCCAGCCCTGGTGAAGCAAAGTAAGGACCCCCACAGGAACAGAGGCTGAAAGCAACGGAGCCCAGGAGCAAGGAACCAGATGCCAGCCACAAGACTTTCCAGCCAACATATATGTTCCAGACCCGATGGCCTTTTTTTAATGAAGGTAACCACTTGTTGGTGCCTTAACTTGGACACTTTTCCTTTCTTAGAACTGTAAACTTGTAACTTATTAGATTCCCCATTTTTAAAAGTCATTTCATTCTAGCATATTGCACTCCAGCAACATTTAAGAAAGTAAAACATATGCCAAACAAATCTGCACTGGTTGGCGTCCCTGTAATGGATGCAAATGAAAATGTTCAATATTGAAGGGAGTTGCATGACAAGAGAAAAGTCTGGGCCACAGCTACAGTGTGACAATCCAGAGGGAAGAGGAGAGTACCAGATTTGGTAGTTGTGTCACAAAAGCTCGAAAACAATACTTCTCCCCTTAAGGGGAGGGGGAATATACATTCCACCCATCTTCTTGCCTTACCAAATGTATATTTCTTTCACAGGAGTAAGACCTAGGATAGGTAAGGATAAGGCTGAGCAGCCCTAGATCTTTTACAAACTGCCTCTTTCATAAAGATACAACCATTACATTAGGGAAAGCAGGGATGGGAGAATTTTAAAGATCTTCAAAAATAAAACAGAACCCAGAGAAAATTTCAAAGCTATTGCCATATAGCACCAGCAACCAGTTTTTGCACTTCTCTTCCCTGTCTCAGTAATTACCTCTACAGCAGATTTATATAATTGGGTCAGCTCTTTCTATCCTGCAAAGTCTCTGCTAGTAACAGGTTATATCCTAGAGAGCTGGGAATGCCTGCCTTAGTCTGGTTCTTGCCTGAAGCCACAGTAAGTCTCCTCAAGGATATCCATCTTGGTGCAGATCTTGAGGACAGGGCCCAGCTTGCTGCTCATGGCACTCAAAGACATTCTTCTTTAAGTAATAGGAGGGGCTGTCCATCGATCTCCTGGAAATGAAAGCACTCTGTAATCTGTCATCAGCCTTGCAAAAAAGCAATGAACCCATAGATCTCCTCTATACTCCAATGGCTAGAGTAACTAGACAGGAACAGAAGGTTGATGCCATGCAAAATCTGGATGAGTGGAACTATATTGGGGTTGCCCAGGTCACATTCTCTATGCCCACCTCTCACTGATAAAGTTCCAGGAGATGTTTGGGGCAGTATTCTGTCATAATTGAAATTATCTGAACCCCAGCTAGAGTGTTCTTGACCCTGGTGGCACCTGCCCTGGGTCTTGGTATGGGTTATGTGAGGGACTATTGATGGGCCCCATGCTAGCACACCCATACTTGGCTATTTTCTTCCTCTTCAGCTGGAACTGGTGGCTAAAGCTCATGTTATACCTTTTAGCATGAGTTATGGAGGAGAACTTGCTTCGTGGGCATACTTCCCACAGTACTTACAGTTGAGGAGACTGGCCTTCTTGTCTAGCTTCAGTAGATGTGCTGTACCCTCTCAAGGGGTGACCTGACTCTCACACGGCCCAGTCTGTAGAGGCTTCTCCAATTTATTAAAAGAGCAACCCTGTGGGAAAGGTTCTGCTCCTAGTTGGAAAGCCTTCAATGTTATGGGTGAGAATCTGAGGCTTCACAATGGCTTGTGGGAGTTTTGAGTCACCCCATCTGTCTGTACACCATGGCTAGTGAAAGAGGTGGTACTTGCTAAGGCAGAGGTAGCTCATTGGCCCACTGGTTCAGTTTTCTCTCCAAGACTGCTCTTCTCCATATCCTCTGGGATCTCTGCTGCTGGATATACTTTGGCAGAAAGGACTGAACGCGATGTACAGAAACATTTTTTCCCTCAGATTCAGCCTTGCTGTGTTAGTTAGATTCAGTTGTCAACTTGGCCAGGTGAGCATACCTAATCTTGTTGCTGCAGACATAAGCCAACAGTACATGAACCTCATCTGTTGCCAATTACATCTGCAGTCGGCTAGGAGGCGTGTCTGCTGCAATGAGTGACGTTTGACTTAATTGGCTGGTGCTTAAATGAGAGAACGCAATTGTAGCACAGCCAAGCAGCTCGGCATTCCCCATCTCAGCACTTGCAGCTCAGCCCACGCCTTTGGAGATGCAGAAAGAAGTCACCCTGGGGAAACTTGTTGGAACCCAGGGGCCTGGAGAGAAGACCAGCAGAGACCATCCTGTGCCTTCCACGTAAGAAAGAACCTCAGTGGAAAGTTAGCTGCCTTTCCTCTGAAGAACCAACAAAATAAATCCCCTTTTATTAAAAGCCAATCCATCTCTGGTGTGTTGCATTCCGGCAGCTAGCAAACTAGAACACTTGCATTTGACAGCCAAGGTCTGGGGTTTACCAGGCAGATGATTTTGATAACACCCATACACTCAAAAAAACAAAGGAAAGACTGCTCAAATTGTCAACAGGGCTGAACAGGGAGTTGAATGTTCATGCCAGCTGGCAGTAACAAGCCAGAGTGAGGCAGCAGGAGTTGGTGCTCCACTTTTGTATGAGTGGTGTCAGCAGGGCCCATTGGGGAGCTGAACTTCCACCCTCACCTAGCAATGGAGAGGTGGAATGACTCAGAGCAATGCAGTGGTTGTCGGCCCTTTGCCTCCCCTCCCTTTGTATCAGCAAAACCAAATAGGGAGCAGGACATCCCATCCCACTTGTCAGCTACCAGATGGGGTTGAGGCAAGGTGAAGAGAGGTGGAACTATCCAAGAATCTATTTTGTAATGGGGAAGTATTCTAGTTTGCTAGCTGCCAGAATGCAATATTCCAGAAACAGAATGGTTTTCAAAAAGGGGAACTCATTAAGTTGCAAGTTTACAGTTCTAAGATCATGAAAATGTACAAATTAAGGCACCAACAAGAGGTTACCCTCATTCATAAACAAGGCCAATGAAGTTCAGGGTTTCTCTCTCAGCTGGGAAGGTATATGATGAAGTCTGCTAGCTTCCTCTCCCAGCTTCTCATTTCATGAAGCTCTCCTGGGGGTGTTTTCCTTCTTCATCTCCAAAGGTCTCTGGCTGTATGGGTTCTAAAGCTTTTTCCAAAATGGTTCCCTCTTAAATGGCTCCAATAAGCAACCCCACCTTGAATAGGTGGAGACGCACCTCCATAGGAACCATCAAATTAAAAGTAAGCACCTACAATTGGGTGGATCACTTCTCTATGGAAACAATAAAAAAGCTCCCACCCAGCAATACTGAATGAGGATGAAAGAACTTGGCCTTTCTGGGTAAACAACAGATTCAAACCCACACAGGTGATGTAAGGTAAGTTCAGCAGGCAGCTGAACATCTCCCTCCAACTGGACCTGTATACTATACTTCAACAAGGTGACCACAAGCAAAAAGAAATTATCAATAGAATCTAGGGTCACATAACATAATACCCAGTGTCCAGGGTACAATAGAAAATTACTTGTTATATCAAGAACTCAGAAAATTTCAACAAGAATGAGAAGACAATCAATAGATGACAATACTGAGATGACACAGATGTTGGAAATATCAAGAATATTAAATTGTATGATTGCTCAAACTGTAAGTAAAATGCAGATCAGCTTCAAGTCTCTACATTGCTTGGTTAAGCCTGCTTTCAAAATTAACTCCAAATATTTTCACTGTAAATAGATACATCTGAAAACAATTTAAACCTCTGGGTACTTGGCTAAATTTCACCACTTCTTTGTAGCAATTAATACATTATTTTGATATTTCAGCAGTCAAAATCTGAAGAATGCCTAAACTAACCCCATTTAAGTCAAAGCATTTCAAACAATGAGATATTTAGATTGGTCTTTCAAGTCACTTTCTTTGGTTTATACCACAAGTTAGCATATCATGTACATCATCACTTATTTGCAGCCTGGGATTTATTGACATAAATGATTCACCCCAAAACTCATCCTCATTATATGAACTGATTAAATCAATGGGTTACTGTATGGTTTGAATCTGTTGTGAACCCCAGAAAACTCAAGTTCCTCATTCAGTATTGCTGGGTGGAAGCTTTCTGATTGTTGCCATGGAGATGTGACCCACCCAATTGTGGGTTGTAACTTTTGATTAGATGGTTTCCATGGAGTTATGTCTCCACCCATTCAAAGTGGGTTTGCTTACTACAGCCCTTTAAAAGAGGGAACCATTTTGGAAAAAAAGAGCCATGACAGGCCATGCAACCAGAGACCTTTGGAGATGAAGAAGGAAAATGCCCCCAGGGGAGCCTCGTGAAACAAGAAGTCTGGAGAGAAAATTAGCAGATATTACCATGTTCACCATGTGCCTTTCCAGCTGAGAGAGAAATCTGGAACTTCATCAGCCTTGGCCTTTCTTGAGTGAAGGTAACCTCTTGTTGGTGGCTTAACTTGGACATTTTCACAGCCTTAGAACTGTAAATTTACAACTTAATAAATTCCCCCTTTTAAAAGCTGTTCTGTTTCTGGTATATCACATTCCAACTGCCCGTGAACTAGAACAGATTTTGGTACAAGAAGTGGGGTGCTGCTGTAGTGTGCAAATACCAAACACATTGTGGCTGTTTAACTGAATAATGGGAAAATTTTGGAGGATTTCTGAGGCGCTTGACAGAGAAGGCCTAGAATGCTTTGAAGAGACTGTTGGTAGAAATGTGGACTCTAAAGATACTTCTGATAAGGCCTTAGACAGAAATGAGGCATGTGTTATTGCAAATTGGAAGGAAGGCAACCCTTATTTTAAAGTTGCAGAAAATTTATCAAAACTGACTGCTGCAAGTGAAATCATTACCCTCCCCCTATGTGGGACATGAAATTCAGGGGTGAAAGTCTCCTTGGTGGTGTGGGAGATGACTACCAGGGATGTATCTGGCCCTGGCACCGTGGGATCAACAATGGCATCTTGACTAAAAGGGGGAAAAGAAGTGTAACAAATGAGGTATCAGTGGCTGAGAGAATTTAAAGAGTCGAGAGGTTACTCTGGCGGTCACTCTTATGCAAACTTCAGTTAGACATTGCTACCTATCATAACTTGGCACCCCCACAAAAACCATTCCAGTCAATCCTAAAGAACACTTAGGGTGTTACATAAGATTCTACAAAGGTTCAATGCACTAGGGTAACTTCCCTCAAACTTACAACCTCCAGATGGGTCGCTGGACCAGATAAGTCTTGAAACCTAGAGAGGCCAGGCTGTCCAGAACATCAGTTAGTTCCATCTCCCTACCCCTTATTACTGACAGCCCTTCCAACATGGAAAAGTTAGAATGGGCATAGCCCAAATACCCCTAAACAGTGGGAGAAAGATCAAAGTTGATGGTGGAGTTATACAGAGAAGGTAGGATTTAACAAATTAGTATGATTGCTGAATCATTATATTGATATTTCTTTTAGTCTCCAGTATCTTAGCACAGCTAGAAGTCAAAATCCTAAAATTGTGGAATTGTAACCCATACCAAACTTTGAAATCTGTTCTACAGCTAGTTGTTGCACTGTGCCTTAAATTTATTGTTTTGTAAATATTTTTCACACAAATAAAGAAAAAAGTGATAATAATATATATATATATATTCCTTCTAGCCTTCAATGTTCTGGAGCACCTAGAAGGAAAACTCTGATATGATGCTATGGCAGCCCATGACAAATCTGCAGTCTGTCCTATAACTACTTGTTGAAGAGTGCTTTGAAAACTATTGCTTTTTTCCTTGCTTTGTATATATTATACAATTTTTAAAAAAAGTAAAGAAAAAAAACTGCAACTGAAATGGAAGGCATATTTTAAAAGACATGAACTTAGATACTTAGAAGAGATTTCCAAATTAAATGTGGAAAGTGCAGCCTGGTTTCTCCTTGCAGCTTATAACAAAATGTGACAGGAAAGAGACTAGCTGAGAACTGAACACTTGGATACAAAGACACCAGAAATTTTTGTGCTGGGAAATTCTGGGTTTCCAGGAAGGGAAACCACAGCGAATAGTGCCCTACAGGAGGATTTAACCAAATAAGGAACCAGTCAGCCATTTCAGACAAAGCCGGGATTGGAATTGGAATTATCCAGGATGGATTTGTGGAAACTCCTTTTGTCTAAAGGGCATGATCCAAGCCTACTGCACAGAAAGCCAACAAGAGTTCTGTGGGATCTGTATAAATGCAACCACTTCCAGTCTGGACTAAAAGACTCAGGAAAGGGACAAAGTGAATGTCAAATGTCTTCAGAGGCAGAGCCAGGGAGGCTCAAGTCTGAAATCAAGAGACCTCGGGCCAGGAGAAGGGACCCACTCAAGTACTTGGAGAGGATATTTCCCCAAAGGGAGAGGGTATGCTTTCCACCCCATTGCAGTGGAAGAGTTGTGCCCAGGCCTTGGAGAAGGTGGAGCACATTCCTTGCAGATTGGGGAGAGCCTGGCTGCCACATTGTTATGGAGGGGTTGAGGATATGCCCTAGAGATAGCAGAATGCCCAGATGTGGCCCTGATGCTGGGAGAGGGTGGAGCCGAGAAGTTGGTCTCCCCATCGTCCCCCAGTGCTGCATTTGCAGAGAAATGGGTTGTGGCTTAGGCCCTTCTAAAGGGTGGGAATGCCACTTTCTAAAGCCCTGAAGACAAATCACTCTTACTCAGAAATCTGATGGAGTTCATCCTGCAGGCTTTTGAAACTGCTTGGGTCTGATGATCCCTATGTTCCTTCCAATTTCTCCCTATGGAAATGGGGGTATTTCTCCTATGATTGTCCCTCCTTTGGATGTTGGCAGCAAATAACTTGTTCTGAGTTTTATAGGTCCAGAGCTAGAAGAGAATTTTGCCTTAGGACAGACCATGCCTATAGATTACTTATATGAGATTTCATACTGTTTTTGACTTTGTATTCCATTTGTATTGTTACTGAAATGGTTTAAGGCTTTCTGACATTGTGCCAGAATGAACAAATTTTGCATTTGGAAAGAATATGTCTTTTGGGGTGCCAAAGCGTGGAATGTGGCGGTTTGAATCTATTGTGAACCCCAGAAAAGCCAAGTTCTTTAATCCTCATTCAGTCTTACTGGGTGGGCACTTCTTGATTGTTTCCATAGAGAAGTGACCCACCCAATTATGGGTGATAACTTTTGATTAGATTGTTTCTATGGAGGTGTGTCTCCACCCATTCAAGGTGCAGTTGCTTAATGGAGCCCTTTAAAAGGAACCATTTTGGAAAATGCCAAAGAGCCATGAGAGCCCATGAAGCCAGAGACCTTTGGAGATGAAGAAGGAAAATGCTTCCAGGGGAACTCCATGAAACAAGAAGCTGGGAGTGTAAAATAGTAGAAGTCGCCATTTTCCCCACACACCTCTCCAATTGAGAGAAACCCTGAACTTTATTGGCCTTTTTTGAGTGAAGGTAACGTTTATGTTGGCACCGTAATTTGGACATTTCCATAATCTTGCCTTAATTTGGACATTTTCACAGCCTTAGAACTGTAAACTTGCAACTTAATAAATTCCCCTTTTTAAAATCCATTCTGTTTCTGGTATATCACATTCCAGGAGCTTGCAAACTAGAACATTTACTTATGGGCAAGATGAGATGGTGTATGAGAAGACCTGACCAAATTTTAGGGCCAATAACAGAAAGCAAAGGCAGTTACTAAATAGGTCACATGTTCAGCCTAATATACTACATATTCCAAGTTTGCTATAAAAGGCAAACCTATCTGAGAGTAATAATCTGAGAAACAAACCTGAGAATTCATTGTTAGCAGACTTGCCTTAAAAGAATTTCTAAAGGAAATCCTTCAACTTTGTATGGCCCCAGTATAAGGCTGTGACAGTAATGACAATGGTCATTGTGCTGGTTGGAATATGTCACGTATGTTCCCCAGAAAATACTATGTTCTTTTAATCCACTCTTTTTGGGGCAGAACTATTCTCAGGTGGCACCTTTTGATTGGGTTGTTTCCATGGAGATGTGACCCAGCCCGTTCAAGATGGGTCTTAATCCTCTTGCTGAATCCTCTATGAGAGATGAAACTCAGAAAGCCCAGAAAGCTAGGAGAGAAATGCCCACAGACATTTGTAGAGAGCCATTTTGAAACCAGAACCCATAAGAAAAGGATAAACAGACATCATGAGGTGCCTTCCCATGTAAGAGGAACCACAGATGTCAGCAGCCTTTCCTCAGAGAAGATGTTTGTGTCTTGACACATTAATTTGGACAATTTCATGGGTTTAGAACTATAAATTTGGAACCAAGTAAAACCCCATTTCTGGTATATTACATTCCAGTAGCTTTAGCACACTGAAAAAATCAGTTTATCTGAATTTATACTTTACCTGATTTGTTTTCCTCCAGTGAGGAGGAAGATTCCATAAAAATGGGGCATAGATTCTTTCACCTTTTTCCCTGTTCACTTACATCCTGGCTTACTCATCCTCCCCACCCCCGCCTTCTTTTTCACATGGGCATGCACTGGGAATCGACCCCAGGTCTCTGGCATGGCAGGCGAGAACTCTGCCAGTGAGCCCACTGTTTTATGTCCACTCAATCCCTTCTTAAGCTCTCATCTTAACAGTTAACTTCCATAAGTCTTTCCTGTAAATTCTTGCAGCACTTGCACTTTAGTTTTCTAATAGCAACCATTACACTGTACTGTAATTGCTAGGAATTGTTCTGATCTCCCACTAGAGTACACCTTGTTCAGCTTTTTATTTTCAGCATGCATTATTCTGCCAAGCACAGAGCAGGGAGTATTCATCCATACCAAATGGATGAATAAATAAATGCATTTGAGACTTCAGAAGTATAATCTTAAAAAATATCTACACAGGTCCGACTTCCTGGAAGATGGCGGCTTAGTAAGACGCGCGGATCTTAGTTTCTTCTCCAGGACACCTACTAGGGGAGTAGAAACGATACAGAAAGCGCCCAAAGCCACAACAGAGATAAAAAAAGACAGCGTACCCCATCCTGGAACGGCTGGCTGGCTGAGAGAAGCAGCTCGGGTGAGATCGCCGAGGCGCGCGGGCCTTACCGGGCGGGGCGGGAAGCGGCCGGAGTTACTCCCTTCCCCCTTCCCGGGCCGGCTGGGAGAATTGGAGAGGCGGTCCCCTGAAACAAAGACGGCTGGCGCCCACACCACGCGCAGCCCCCGGACCAACTGAGAGAATTGGATCGGAAACCCCCAGGCCGCGGAGAACGGTGACGGGTGGGGGAGGCCCCTTCCAAACCCGTGACTCCCGGGGAACGTGCACTCTCTCGGGCGGGCCGCTGCCGCTGGCGCCCTCCCGCCACGCTTGTTGCCCAGGGCCGACTAGGAAATTCGGACGGGCTCTTTCCCTGGCTGCGGCAACCAGCAACCCTCCCTGCGTTCGGACCCCGGGCCGGCTCAAGCCGTTTCGGCTAGCGAACCCCCAGGACGGCGAGAGTTTTCCAAAGTTTAAGGTCCCACAGCACCTTTTACTGGTGGGACCCGCAGACAAACGGGTGCCACGAGCGCCACCTACTGGGCAGGATAAGAAAAACAGAACCCAGAGATTTCACAGAAAAATATTACAACCTTGCTGGGTCCAACACCAAGAGAAATCTGAATAAATGCCCAGACGCCAGCAGCAGAAGATAACTGTCCACGCTCAAAAGATTGAGAATATGGCCCAGTCAAAGGAACAAACCAATAGCTCAAATGAGACACAAGAGCTGAGACAACTAATCCTGAATATACGAACAGAAATGGAAAACCTCTTCAAAAATGAAATCGATAAATTGAGGGAGGACATGAAGAGGACATGGGCTGAACATAAAGAAGAAATAGAAAAACTGAAAAAACAAATCGCAGAACTTATGGAAGTGAAGGATAAAGTAGCAAACATAGAAAAAATAATGGATAGCTACAATGATAGATTTAAAGAGACAGAAGATAGAATTAGTGATTTGGAGGATGGAACATCTGAATCCCAAAAAGAAACAGAAACTATCGGGAAAAGAATGGAAAAATTTGAACAGGGTATCAGGGAACTCAAGGACAATATGAACCGCACAAATATACGTGTTGTGGGTGTCCCAGAAGGAGAAGAGAAGGGAAAAGGAGGAGAAAAACTAATGGAAGAAATTATCACTGAAAATTTCCCAACTCTCATGAAAGACCTAAAATTACAGATCCAAGAAGTACAGCGCACCCCAAAGAGATTAGACCCAAATAGGCGTTCTCCAAGACACTTACTAGTTAGAATGTCAGAGGTCAAAGAGAAAGAGAAGATCTTGAAAGCAGCAAGAGAAAAACAATCCATTACATACAAGGGAAACCCAATAAGACTTTGTGTAGATTTCTCAGCAGAAACCATGGAAGCTAGAAGACAGTGGGATGATATATTTAAAATACTAAAAGAGAAAAACTGCCAACCAAGACTCCTATATCCAGCAAAATTATCCTTCAAAAATGAGGGAGAAATTAAAACATTCTCAGACAAAAAGTCACTGAAAGAATTTGTGACCAAGAGACCAGCTCTGCAAGAAATACTAAAGGGAGCACTAGAGTCAGATACAAAAAGACAGAAGAGAGAGATATGGAAAAGAGTGTAGAAAGAAGGAAAATCAGATATGATATATATAATACAAAAGGCAAAATGTTAGAGGAAAATATTATCCAAACAGTAATAACACTAAATGTCAATGGACTGAATTCCCCAATCAAAAGACATAGATTGGCAGAATGGATTAAAAAACAGGATCCTTCTATATGCTGTCTACAGGAAACACATCTTAGACCCAAAGATAAACATAGGTTGAAAGTGAAAGGTTGGGAAAAGATATTTCATGCAAATAACAACCAGAAAATAGCAGGAGTGGCTATACTAATATCCAACAAATTAGACTTCAAATGTAAAACAGTTAAAAGAGACAAAGAAGGACACTATATACTAATAAAAGGAACAATTAAACAAGAAGACATAACAATCATAAATATTTACGCACCGAATCAGAATGCCCCAAAATACGTGAGGAATATACTGCAAACATTGAAAAGGGAAATAGACTCATATACCATAATAGTTGGAGACTTCAACTCACCACTCTCATCAAGGGACAGAACATCTAGACAGAGGATCAACAAAGAAATAGAGAATCTGAATATTACTATAAATGAACTAGACTTAACAGACATTTATAGGACATTACATCCCACAACAGCAGGATACACCTTTTTCTCAAGTGCTGATGGATCATTCTCAAAAATAGACCATATGCTGGGTCACAAAGCAAGTCTTAACAAATTTAAAAAGATTGAAATCTTACACAACACTTTCTCGGACCATAAAGGAATGATGTTGGAAATCAATAATAGGCAGAGTGCCAGAAAATTCACAAATACGTGGAGGCTCAACAACACACTCCTAAACAACGACTGAGTCAAAGATAAAATTGCAAGGGAAATTAGCAAATACCTCGAGGCGAATGAAAATGAAAACACAACATATCAAAACTTATGGGACGCAGCAAAGGCAGTGCTAAGAGGGAAATTTATTGCTCTAAATGCCTATATCAGAAAAGAAGAAAAGGCAAAAATTCAGGAATTAACTATCCATTTGGAAGAACTGGAGAAAGAACAGCAAGCTAACCCCAAAGCAAGCAAAAGGAAAGAAATAACAAAGATTAGAGCACAAATAAATGAAATTGAAAACATGAAAACAATAGAGAAAATCAATAAGACCAGAAGTTGGTTCTATGAGAAAATCAATAAGATTGATGGGCCCTTAGCAAGATTGACAAAAAGAAGAAGAGAGAGGATGCAAATAAATAAGATCAGAAATGGAAAAGGAGACATAACTACTGACCTCACAGAAATAAAGGAGGTAATAACAGGATACTATGAACAACTTTACGCTAATAAATACAACAATTTAGAGGAAATGGACGGGTTCCTGGAAAGACATGAACAACCAACTTTGACTCAAGAAGACATAGATGACCTCAACAAACCAATCACAAGTAAAGAAATTGAATTAGTCATTCAAAAGCTTCCTAAAAAGAAAAGTCCAGGACCAGATGGCTTCACATGTGAATTCTACCAAACGTTCCAGAAAGAATTAGTACCAATTCTCTTCAAACTCTTCAAAAAAATCGAAGTGGAGGGAAAACTACCTAATTCATTCTATGAAGCCAACATCACCCTCATACCAAAACCAGGCAAAGATATTACAAAAAAAGAAAACTACAGACCAATCTCTCTAATGAATACAGATGCAAAAATCCTCAATAAAATTCTAGCAAATCGTATCCAACAGCACATTAAAAGAATTATACATCATGACCAAGTAGGATTCATCCCAGGTATGCAAGGATGGTTCAACATAAGAAAATCAATTAATGTAATACACCATATCAACAAATCAAAGCAGAAAAATCACATGATCATCTCAATTGATGCAGAGAAGGCATTCGACAAGATTCAACATCCTTTCCTGTTGAAAACACTTCAAAAGATAGGAATACAAGGGAACTTCCTTAAAATGATAGAGGGAATATATGAAAAACCCACAGCTAATATCATCCTCAATGGGGAAAAATTGAAAACTTTCCCCCTAAGATCAGGAACAAGACAAGGATGTCCACTATCACCACTATTATTCAACATTGTGTTGGAGGTTCTAGCCAGAGCAATTAGACAAGAAAAAGAAATACAAGGCATCAAAATTGGAAAGGAAGAAGTAAAACTATCACTGTTTGCAGACGATATGATACTATACGTCGAAAACCCGGAAGAATCCACAACAAAACTACTAGAGCTAATAAATGAGTACAGCAAAGTAGCAGGTTACAAGATCAACATTCAAAAATCTGTAGCATTTCTATACACTAGTAATGAACAAGCGGAGGGGGAAATCAAGAAACGAATCCCATTTACAATTGCAACTAAAAGAATAAAATACCTAGGAATAAATTTAACTAAAGAGACAAAAAACCTATATAAAGAAAACTACAAAAAACTGCTAAAAGAAATCACAGAAGACCTAAATAGATGGAAGGGCATACCGTGTTCATGGATTGGAAGACTAAATATAGTTAAGATGTCAATCCTACCTAAATTGATTTACAGATTCAATGCAATACCAATCAAAATCCCAACAACTTATTTTTCAGAAATAGAAAAACCAATAAGCAAATTTATCTGGAAGGGCAGGGTGCCCCGAATTGCTAAAAACATCTTGAGGAAAAAAAACGAAACTGGAGGTCTCACGCTGCCTGACTTTAAGGCATATTATGAAGCCACAGTGGTCAAAACAGCATGGTATTGGCATAAAGATAGATATATCGACCAATGGAATCGAATAGAGTGCTCAGATATAGACCCTCTCATCTATGGACATTTGATCTTTGATAAGGCAGTCAAGCCAACTCACCTGGGACAGAGCAGTCTCTTCAATAAATGGTGCCTAGAGAACTGGATATCCATATGCAAAAGAATGAAAGAAGACCCATCTCTCACACCCTATACAAAAGTTAACTCAAAATGGATCAAAGATCTAAACATTAGGTCTAAGACCATAAAACAGTTAGAGGAAAATGTTGGGAGATATCTTATGGATCTTACAACTGGAGGCGGTTTTATGGACCTTAAACCTAAAGCAAGAGCACTGAAGAAGGAAATAAATAAATGGGAACTCCTCAAAATTAAACACTTTTGTGCATCAAAGAACTTCATCAAGAAAGTAGAAAGACAGCCTTCACAATGGGAGACAATATTTGGAAATGATATATCAGATAAAGGTCTAGTATCCAGAATTTATAAAGAGATTGTTCATCTCAACAACAAAAAGACAGCCAACCCAATTACAAAATGGGAAAAAGACTTGAACAGACACCTCTCAGAAGAGGAAATACGGATGGCCAAGAGGCACATGAAGAGATGCTCAATGTCCCTGGCCATTAGAGAAATGCAAATCAAAACCACAATGAGATATCATCTCACACCCACCAGAATGGCCATTATCAACAAAACAGAAAATGACAAGTGCTGGAGAGGATGCGGAGAAAGAGGCACACTTATCCACTGTTGGTGGGAATGTCAAAGGGTGCAACCACTGTGGAAGGCAGTTTGGCGGTTCCTCAAAAAGCTGAATATAGAACTGCCATACGACCCAGCAATACCATTGCTAGGTATCTACTCAAAGGACTTAAGGGCAAAGACACAAACGGACATTTGCACACCAATGTTTATAGCAGCATTATTTACAATTGCAAAGAGATGGAAACAGCCAAAATCTCCATCAACAGAAGAGTGGCTAAACAAACTGTGGTATATACATACGATGGATTATTATGCAGCTTTAAGACAAGATAAACTTACGAACCATGTAATAACATGGATGGACCTAGAGAATATTATGCTGAGTGAATCCAACCAAAAACTAAAGGACAAATACTGTATGGTCCCACTGATGTGAACGGACATTCGAGAATAAACTTGAAATATGTCATTGGTAACAGAGTTCAGCAGGAGTTAGAAACAGGGTAAGACAATGGGTAATTGAAGCTGAAGGGATACAGACTGTGCAACAGGACTAGATACAAAAACTCAAAAATGGACAGCACAATAATACCTAATTGTAAAGTAATCATGTTAAAACACTGAATGAAGCTGCATCTGAGCTATAGGTTTTTGTTTTGTTTTGTGTTGTTTTGTTTTGATTTTACTATTATTACTTTTATTTTTTTCTCTATATTAACATTCTATATCTTTTTCGGTTATGTTGCTAGTTCTTCTAAACCAATGCAAATGTACTAAGAAATGATGATCATGCATCTATGTGATGATGTTAAGAATTAATGATTGCGTGTGTAGAATGGTATGATCTCTAAATGTTGGGTTAATTTCTTTTTTTCCGTTAATTAAAAAAAAAAAAAAAAAGAGAAGGGATAATTGGAGATGAAGGGATACAGACTGTACAACGGGACTGGATATAAAAACTCAGAAATGGACAGCACAATACTACCCAATTGTAATGCAATTATGTTAAAACACTGAATGAAGCTGCATGTGAGGTATAGGTTTTTTGTTTTTGTTTTTTTTGTTTTTTTTCTTTCTATTATTGTTTTAATTCTTATTCTGTTGTCTTTTTATTTCTTTTTCTAAATCGATGCAAATGTACTAAGAAATGATGAATATGCAACTATGTGATGTTATTAAGAATTACTGATTGTACATGTAGATTGGAATGATTTCTAATTGTTTTGTTAATTCTTTTTTTAATTAATAAAAAAAAAAAAAATATCTACACAGTGTTTAGATGACCTATACAATAGTCCAAGTGTTTTTGGTCTTCATTAAGCAAAATAATTCCCTCATTTCTAAGAAAACCTATGCAAAAGTCCAATATGTAAGAGACTGAAGTGAATCTGCTCTGGAGGAGAGGCTAGCAGGTAAGGGGGCTGAGGGGAATAGATGGGCCTCATTAAGAACCCTTGAAAATCCTAGGCCCTCAGAGAATCCAGTTTCAAAACTATAGCTTTAATCTATTACAGAAGGAAGAAAAATAACCAGTAAAAATGAATATAGGGTACACAGATGGTTCACTGGTAGCATGTTTGCCTTCATGTGACAGAGACCTGGGTTCGATTCCTGGACCATGCATGCCTCCCTGCCCCCCCCCCCCCCCAAAAAAAAGAATACAGGAAAGATATGCTGTGTATTTCACACTTTCCATTTTGGTTGTTGTGTTGCTTTTCTTTTAATTTTGTCTTTGAGTGCCTCCTGACTGAGGACATATTGATTAGAAAACTAAAATTAACTAAGAAAACCATTATGGGTAGGTTTATGAATCCTTAAAATTATAAACCGGAATTTCTCTCATTTTATTTTCTCTTCTACTTACCTTGCAAGGCAGGGAGAGTATTCTCTGAATAAAACCAACTTGGATTAAATAGGAAAATAGTACAGCCCTTTTGAAATTCTGATGTATATAAAGCCCTATAAACAGAATTTATATGAAAACTGAGTAGAAATCTGGAAACAAGGAAAGACAGCAGGACTATATTATGATTTACAGTTTTAGAGGCTCTGAATATGGCATCTTTATTTCTTACAAACATGGATTATTAAGAAGCTAGAGAAAAATGGTTGTACACACTTAAAATATGTGCTCAAATGTCTAAAGTTTCCTTGCTTTAAAATTTTAAAATCTTTGTGTTGTAAAAAAATCAATAAAAAGAAAACTGTGTCAAGAAATTCGATTTGGAGAACAGAGACTTATACACAGTCACGTTTACTGAATTTTATAGTAAACAGATAAAATAATAAGTGGGCAGATGTCATCTGAAATTTGGTTTCAACAGTAGGAGTTCAGTAACACAAATAGTTCATTATTAGCTTATTTGATTTTTTTATCAAGTCATTGAAGTAGTAACAAAAAATATACTCATATCATCTGCAATGCCAAAGATTTAAGATGTCAAATATATAAGTATGACATAAGTATATACAAATATATAAATATGACAAATAACCAAAATATCTCTAGATAATGTACTAAAGAAAAATTAAATGAAACAAAAATAACTTGACATATCCTGTTGCCATTCCATGGATGTGGCCCAGAAAGAAAAAAAATAAATGTTTTAGTCATGTATGGAAAAACCATGTATATCCAGAGAAAATGTAAAAATGTATCTTGAGTTAATATGAAGAACCCTACACAAAAATTAACTCAAAGTGAATCAGACACATAAATATATAAGAACTAGCACCATAATGCTTCTAGAAGAAAATGTAGGGAAACATCTTCAAGACCTAGTAATAGGAGGTAGCTTCTTAAACTTTGTATCCAAAGCACAAGCAACAAAAGAAAAAATAGATAAATAGGAATTCTTCAAAATCAAATGCTTCTGTACCTCAAAAGACTTTGCCAAAAAAGGTGAAGAGGCAGCCAACTCAATGAGAGAAAATACTTGGAAATCACGTATTTGACAAAGGTTTGATTTTCTCAGTTCCCTGTGCCTGCCCAGGCCAAAAAAAAAAAAAAAAAAAAAAAGGTTTGATTTCCTGTATACACAAAGAAATCATACAAGTCAATAACAAGAGAACAAACAACCCAATTATTAAATGGGCTTAAGATATGAATAGACATTTTTCTGAAAAGCAAATACAGATGGCTCAAAAGCACATGAAGAGATGTTGATTTTCATTGGCTATAAGGGAAATGCAGATCAAGAGTACAATGAGATAACACCTCACATCTGTAAGAATGGCTGCTATTAAACAAACAGGAAACTATAATGTTGGAGAAGATGTAAAGAAACTGGGACACTTATGCACTGCTGGTGGGAATGTATATGATGCAGCCACTATGGAAAACTGTTTGGTGGTTCCTTGGGAAACTAAATACTGAGTTGCCCTATGACCCAGCAACAGCATTACTTGGTATATACCCAGAAGAGCTGAAAGCAATGACACAGACATCTGCACACCGATGTTCATAGCAGCATTATTCACAATCCACAAAAGATGGAAACAAACCAAATACCCATCAACAGATGAGTGGATCAACAAAATGTGGTTTATACTTATGATGAATATTATGCAGCAGTAAGACAAAATGACGTCCTGAAGCACGTGACAAGATGCGTGAGCCTTGAGGACATAATGCTGAGCGAAATTAGCCAGACACAAAAGGATAGATACTATATGATCTCACTTTTATGACAAACATACAGGTATAAACAAGAGGCTTATAATACAGAATATAGGGGACATAGAGACATATAGAAACTAGAGATGGGTGAAATGTTAGGTAATGAGTTTGAACTCCAATGTAAGGGAATAGATAGGAGCAAAGGTTATTCTCTAGTGGGTCTAGAAGTAATATTACCATATTGAAGTTGAACAAGATTGAAAGGGATTGTATAGACCTATGGGTCCCACTGATTCACACTAGAAATATGAATTAGTTCTCATAAGAATTACTTTAAAGATATGATTCTTGTATAAAAGAGTGTTCAAGTCCAGGATACAGGGGGAAAACTGCTATTGCATGCTATGAGCTATGTTCCAAAGCAAACCATCAGCACTACCACAGCAACAGCAGAGGTAAATAATGGGGGGAGGGACAAGAGTTAAGAGGAGGTTTAGATTTCTTATTTGGTGAGGGTGTGTTTATTAGTTTTCTTTCTTTTGGGAACAATGAAATTATCTAAAGTTTAGAATGTTGATGGACTGTGGACTTTGGGCCTTCTACATGTTGCCCGATGAATGCAGGTGGTAGAAGGATTCACTGATGGAGAAGGAGATGGGCGAATGATGGTGTTTACATACGAATGTCGTGCTGCTATAAAAAGGAACAAAGTTGTGAGGCATGCAATGAAGCGAATGAACATGTGGGACATTTGGTGAGACAAAATAAGCCAGAAACAAAAGAAGAACAATGGTACGGTCACCTTTAGAAAATGCTTATAAGAAAACAGGGGCCTAGATTGTAAGCTTTTAGAGCAGACACATTAACTCCAGAGTGGTGATTAATATTTCTGGCTTTTGAAAGGCTGTTTTATATATATAACCTGATACTTAGTGATAAGAACGAAGGCGAACAGGTTGGGGTTAAAGTAATTCAGAACATAGGGGTAAAGAAGACCATGCCCATATTTTAGAACCACACATACTCTTTGAGACCAATGGAAGAAAGGTTTATTTGATCTGCAACTGAAATTTTCTATAGTGCATAATCTAATTCAACCTAACTGTGTAGCTCATTTGAACAACTGAAACACAGGGAGCACAGAATAAGAAAGAAGACCTTTCATCTTGTATAGATTGTTGTACTGCCTGGAAACATGCTAGAGTATATTAAGCAGATAATCAAAAAGTATTGGCAGTGAGTGCACGGGTAGTTCAGTGGTTAGAATGCCCACCTTTCATGCAGGAGATCCAGGTTAGATTCCTGAACTATGCACTCTAAAAAAAGTATTGCAAAGTCCCCTGAGGAAGGGGAGATAGAATATGAACTATTAAACCTTATCATCAGGGAATCTCCTGACTCTGTGACACTGTGTCAAGCTTTAGGGACACCCAAATAGGCTATGCCCTCGATCATGAGGCTTACTCTTGTGAAGCTTATGTAGGTAGCGGAGAAGCTTAGACTACCTATAGGCATGCCTAAGATTTACTTCTGGAGGATGTCTGCTGTTGCTCAGATGTGGCCTCAATCTCTCTAAGCCCAACTCTGCAAGTGAAATCATTGCCCCTCCCACTATGTGGGACAGGACATCCAGGGGTGAAAGTCTCCCTGGTGAAGGGGGAGATGACTCTCAGAGATGAATCCAGACCTGGTACCATGGGATCAACAATTCTATCCTGACCAAAAGGGGGAAAAGAAATGTAACCAATAAAATATCAATGGCAGAGAGAGTTCAAATAGTCAAGAGGCTACTCTGGGAGGTTGTTCTTACGCAAGCTTCAGGTAGACCTTGCTACCTATCATAACCTGCCAACCCCCAACCAGGACCATTCCAGCCAATCCTAAAAACACCTAGGGCAATATATAAGATTCCACAAGGGCTCCATGCGCTAGAATAACTTTCCAGAAACCTACAACCTCTAGATGGGTCCCTGATCCAGATAAGTCCTGAAACCTAGCCAAGTCTCTCCAGAATATCAGATACTTCCATTTCTCTACCCCATATTAGTGATAGACCCTTCCAATATAAAAAATTTAGAATTGCCATAACCCAAACAACCCTAAAGAGATGTATGGAAAGATCAAAGGTGATGGCAGAGTTATACAGAGAAGATAGGACTTAACAAATGCATAGGAGTGCTGAATCATTAAATTGATATCTCGTTTAGTCTCCAGTATTTTAGAGCAGCTAGAAGTAAAAACCTAAAATTGGGAAATTGTAACCCATGTCAAAGTCTGAAATATGTTCTACAACTAACTGTGGTGCTGTGCTTTGAAATTTGTAGCTTTTTTGTATATATGTTATTTTTTACAAAAAAAGAAGGAAAAAAAGTCAATCATGATGATAAAAAAATATTTAAGCCCTCTAGCCTCTTATTCTGGAGTAGCAAGAAGGAAAAATATGAGAGGAATGTATGGTAGCTCATGATAAACTCTGGGATCTGTATTGTAACCAATTGTTGAAGAGTGTTGTGAAAACTATTGCTTTTTTATTCCTATACTTTGTATATATGTCATACTATACAATAAAAAAAGTTAAAGAAAAATTCGAGGAAACTGAAAAAAATTAATATGAAATGAGTATTGCCCAAAATTAAGAGACAGTAATTAAAAATAAAAATATACACACTCTATATCTTTGTCAAATTAATAGAATTTGCAAGAAATTTAAATGGCAATTACCATTAAATTCCCCTTTCACTAACAGTTTCTTACCCATGCATGCATGGCCCTGAAACATGTATCAAAACAAATAAAACTGTATTCTTTAACTACCTACTCAATATTAATCTTCCTTTGCTTCATGAAAAGGCAATTTGACATAATTAAAATTGAGCCTTAATATGTTAGAAAACTGTTAGACTCATTGTATTACATATAACATTTCTTTAAAAGTAAAACATAAAACCTCTTGTACATTTTAAAGAAGGAAAACTTAAATGCATGTGATATGATCATGTGGTAATTTTCCTGTTCACTGATTTCGAGATCAAGCCCTATTATATCCAAAGTAGATTAGATCAGTTAATGATTTTTTAAAAGCTGAAATCAGAATCACCTAAATTATGACGAGTAATTTTATACATCTGATTTACCTACGAATCAAGAGTTACATGGTAATTTCAGAGTTTAAACAGCCATCATCTATGCACAAGTTTTCCCTTAGGCTAATAATGATTAACTCTTAAAATAAAACTGCATAAGAGATTTTAATAGAATAGCAAAATGCTTTTCTGCCAATTTTTAAAAAAAATTTTATTAATAAAACCAATCAACATACAATATGAACGTTCTTTTTTCATCACATAGTTGTATATTCATCATCATGATCATTTCTTAGAACATTTGCATCAATTCAGAAGAAATAATAAGAAAACAGAAAAAAATTCATATACACCATACCCCTTACCCTCCCTTTCATTGATCACTAGCATTTCAATCTACTAAATCTATTTAACATTTGTTATCCCTATTATTTATTTATTTTTAATCCATACGTTTTACTCATCTGTCCATAAGGTAGATAAAAGAAGCATCAGACATAAGGTTTTCACAATCACACAGTTATACTGTGAAAGCTTTATCATTATACAATCATCTTCAAGAAACATGCTCTGCCAAATTTTAAGTCTTTCCAAGTACACAGAGTCCCAAAGTATATGAATTATACGGATCCAACGATACTTGAAACTTGTCAAAAATATGTAAGTGATCAAAAGGTAAATTCTCAAACCCAGGTAAATATTTTCAGATATTTATGAACATCTGAGAACACAAGACACGATAAGATTCAGGTTTTAAAGTGGTAAATATAGATATGTGCAAATGTGTTTTATCCTTAAATATGCAAGAAAACATGCTATATTCTGTAACTACTGACATTTATTTTTATACACCAAAATAAATGAAATATACATATACATTCTCAATTTATACTTAAGACACACCTACATGGTAAGAGTCTAGCAGAAGCAGTGTACCTAACACGCTACACATGCTCAATTGTACCCAAGAAAAATTTCCTACAAAATACATTTCGAATAGATTTTCTCTGTATTTTTGAACATTCAATTCAGCAGCTTCCCTGTACATAGCTACTAAAAGCCATGTATTTTCTCCTGGGTAACAGCAGTGCTTCCCCATGCAGGAATATAAAATACAGATTTAGTACACTCTCACATGTTCCAGTTCAGAAGACTTCATTGATTTCAAGAACTGTACTAATTAATCCCAAAGCACAGAACTTAGGTAATGACTTTTTTTTTTTGCTTGAAAACACTGTGTCACTACATGCTGTTTATTTCCATGAATAAATATACTGAAATCAAAATCAAAAAAGGGTCGTGGCCAGATTGGGAAGGGGAGAGATGCTCTATAAAAATACAATTCTAGGGCACAATAACTACATTTTTACTGTAGCCAGAAGTGAGACTCTACAAAGAGAATAAAATAACCATTTCACATAAAACTCTCTTAACAGATTCTCAAAAGAAAAACCTTTCAAAATGATGTCTGTTAATATTGTAAGATCAGGTCATATCTTAGCAATCAATACTCACTCAATTTTGTATTTATCATCTATACTAAAAACACATGTACTTTGTTTTTGTATGCTATATGGTGGAGGTCACATTTCATTCTTTTCCATGTGACTATCCCACTATTGTAGTATCATTTGTTGAATTTTTGGGGGGGAAAGTGCATGGGCTGGGAGCGAATTCAGGTCTTCTGCACGGCAGGTGAGAATTCCACCAGTAAACTACCCTTGCACCCCCCATATGCACTTTCGATATTCCACTAAATTTTCAGGGAATAGTCCTAATCTTACATAAAATCCACCACAGAACAGAAAAAGTAGGAACACTCCAATTAAATCTGTGCGGCAAGAGTAAATCTGACATGATAGTGAGCCAAGTGGAAGAAAGAACTGCACCATTCATGTACAGAGATGTAACATTCCTAACAAAATAATATCAAATTGCATCCAGTAATGTATAAAAATTGCACTAGCCCAGTAAGACAAGTTTCCTTATAGTTAAAAAATCAATTAATTAATGTAATTCTCCACAGAAACAGACAAAAGGGAGAAGAACCACAAGATCTACACACAGGCAGGAAAAAAATTTGAAGAAAGCTGGCATTTAACAATTTATTTTTAAATGCTCAAAGCATGAGGACATGTTAAAAGGACACAAAACCCAACCTGAAGAAGCTGGTCAAATTGAAACAACTCATGCACCAAAATAAACAATGAGAATAAGGCACTATACTGAAATAAAATGAAATAAAAGACATGAGCCCATTCAGATTAGATAAGTAGATAGACAGATGAGGGACATATAGATTATTTGATGAGGAATAGGATATTTACATAGACTCAATGTTTCTCATCATAAAATAATTATCAGTTACAAAATAGGAGAATAACTCTACCATGGAGAACCCTAGTAGAGTTCTCCTACTTCAGCTGAAGTGACCAGTTAAAATCAGTAAAGGAAAAAACAGAAATCACATTCTGCCTGATAGGAGGCAATGGAAATATTGTAAATTACTTTCATGATCTTTGGCCAAGTGCAACTTGAATTTGATGATGTGGAAGTGTCACAAATGCAAGCTGAGGGTCATTCTACAAAATAAATGGCCTGTGACCTTCAAAAATGTCAAGGTTTTGAAAGTCAAGGAAAGAATGAGTAAGTGTTTCTAGATTGAAGGAAAAAAAAGAATGATGACAAGCAACAAAATCTGATTCTGAACTGGTTCTTTTTGCTATAAAAGGCACTTTTTAGCTAATGAGTGAAATGTGAAGGTTTGAGGACTAGTTGGTAGTATTATATCAATGTTAATTTCCTGATTTTGATGGTTATACTGCACTTATGTAGGAGAATATCCTTGTTTATAGGAAATACAAACTTTTTAGGAGTGAGGATACAACATATGTGAAACTCACTCCAAAGTGCTTAAGGAAAAAAAAGCTTTTTGTATGATACTTTCAAATTTGTTATAAATTTAAGATATTTTTTCAAAATAAGAATAAGTTAAAAAAAAAACATTCTTCACAAACTAGGAATAAAAGGGAATCTTCTTTAACAAAGACCTGCAAAACACACCTACAGCAACCCTAGAATTCTCTTTAAAAGCACAATGCTCATTATTGCTATTTATAAACAATCATTTCTAGAGGTCCTAGAAAGCCATTAAGTTGACCAGAAATTACCATTATGCAGAGATTAAATTAACATCTAAAACCCCCAGAGAATCTACAGATAAATTTTTAAAATAAGAGAGCTTAACAAGATTGCTAGAATTAGACAGGCATACAAACAGTTGTTTCATAGTTTCTTCTTTTCATCACATTTCTGTAAAAAAAAGTGAAAAAAAAGCAAGTCATAAACTGGGATAACTTATTTATGATACTGACAAACATCAGGATTTAGACTATATGAAGATTACAACTCATTTTTAAAAGCAACACAGGAGAAAAACAGGAAAAAAACATAAAAAAGCGAAATATGAAGGGCCCATAAACATACCAAAGTGTGCTCAGATTTACTGAGAACCAGAGATATGCAAATTAAAGTCACGAGATACCATTTTACACTTACTAAATTGATAAAATTAAAAAGGATGTAGAATAACATGAAGTATTATACATTGCTGTTTGATGTGGTTCCATCATTTTGGAAAAACAATTTGGTATTAAATTATGACGCTGAGCAACGCAGCTTTCATTACACAGCAATTCTATTACTAGGCAAACACCTCAGAGAACTCTTTAATATGTAAGCCCTGAATGGGTAAGAATCATCTCTGTTCCTTCAGAGTCCCTGTTCCTCTATTATTTTCTTTTCCATTCAGGTGTCTGTGGACTCTGGGATTTTCAGTTGCGTGACAAGTGAGATGCTCCTAGTCCCTGGGGCTGCTGACCTTTGAGGCCAGGATATGGCTGGGCCATTCTGCTACAGTAGGGGGCACCTAAGAACAGGGCTCTGCCCCAGTCAGGTGGGCAACTGAGCTCCTTTCCTGGAGCTCACTTCCCAGTCACTGCTGGGGCAGAGAGCCATGCCTGCTTGCAGCACAGGTAGGTAGAGAGCTCTAGGGTCCTCTCCTTTTCCAGCTGCATTCTCATGCATAATGCTTCAGTCACTGGCCTGCAGGCTCCAGTCTTTTAAGGCAGCAACTTTAGAAGCAACCGTCCACCTACCTCCACCTTTTGCCTTCATGGGTTTTCGCCTTTTTAAAAACCCTTTCCTATCATATTAGAGGCGTCTCAGGAGGCAAAGGAGATAAATCTGTTATATTTAACATGAGGTTTACTAAATTATAAACTTTGCCAGGGTTGAAAAAAGACTTGCCAAACCGGGGAAGCCACGTTGTTGAGGTTTACTGAACCAACAAGCTTGGGTGCCTGAGCTTACAGAGTTGATTTTTCCCGGTTGGAAAACTGGATTTCAAACTTGAGATTGGGTCCACCACAGGGCAATTGCCTAGAGCAGATTTCCCAAAACCACGGATGAACACGCTGAGCCTTTTAAAAACAGTTCAGGGACAAAGGGGACTCTATATTCATACCCTTCAAGACGGATTGGTCTCACACGCTTCATCAACTGGTTTCAAGTTCTATTTACTGTGTTTCATCAAATACAATATCATCAGTTTTAAGCTGCACTATTGTTTCCGGAGTCACTAGGAAAGAGGACAGGCTGCCGATTCAGCATTTTCTGAATGAACCCACAACGAACACACCATTCATTGTCAGACACAGGCTGAGTTTTTAGAGATGTTAAAATGCACCTTAAAATCGAATAAACATGGCAGTCCTTTCCTCTTTTTCCTTACCTTGATAGTTTAGGGAGATAGGCTTCCGCGGGTGAGTAGTCTCCTTCAGTCCCGGAAGATATCGTCACACTTCTCCCCGACTCACAGGTGACAGGGAGGGGACGACACCGGAAGTAAACGCCTTTTTCACTCCGCCTTTAGCAAAGCCTATTAACGCGAGAGTTCCGTGCTCCCGGGCGCTTCCCCCGTCGCCCAGATCGCGCGTGTTAAGCAAGGGAGCAACACCCTAGAAGTACAGGCTGGCTGTCATGGACAGAAGATGGTGACGGCAGCTATAACTTTCGTAGGGGAGTCCGCCATTCCTGTGTGCCGCCCCTGGGCTTGCGGAGCCGTCGCTCGTCCGGCCTGGGGCATCGAGGGCCTCCCAGAGGTGTGGTGCCACCACCCAGGATCGCAAGACCCTGCGCCGCCCTTCGTCTTGGGGGAGGGGGAAGTGCGCTGACAGCATTCGCCCTGCGATACGAGGTACAAGTTTTTAATTGTTATTTTATTTTCAGTCAGTGAAAACCACCTTGTAGAGATATTGCTGCTCTAATAATTCATTAATATTTCAAAAGGATAGTAGGTATTAAGAAAATTATGAGCAGTTTCTCACATATTCTAGGTGATTGAAGGTACTTGGTTGGTCTATTGGATTGCTAGTTCAGTTCTTCCTTTTGGTTCTTATCAGTTTGTTTACAGTCTTCTAATTTTATAAAAACTTTCCAAAGGGAAATTAACCTTTCTTTTGAAAGCATGGGAGGGTTAACAGGTCATAATAAATCTCACTTGAAACTTTAATGAACAGACAAAATTCTATGTACTTAGAGTGTACCAACTCTTTATTTCTCACAAAATATTACGTAGGAGATGGGCATAATTGATATTTACATGCAAAGAGAGGATAAGCAACATGACAAATTCTGTCAGTAAAAGTTGCCACTCATAGTCAAATTCAGGAAGTCTCAGGATCAACAGTTATAATCTTAAGTAACAGGCTGGTCCTTTTACTTCACAGATTGGAAAAGGAGGGCATAGAAAGGCTGTCGCCCGAAAACTCTCACCTGTGCATTAACATTTTCTCCTATAGCTTTTCTTCTGGTGACATACATTGGTGACATACATTACCCTAGTCTTCCTCTTCAACCATACTCACACTTACCTTTCTTAATTACATTTATAGTATTGTGCTACCATCACACAGTATTGTGCTATCCATTTCCAAAACTTTATGCTCAACCTTATTAAATATTCTGTACTCCTAACCTTCAGTTGTCCAATTTCTACCATTTTTCTGTCTCCTGAAGATCTGTTTTCTGGAAATTAACTCCTAGAGTTTGTTCATTATATTTAGTTCATATTAGTGAAGCCATAAAATATTGTCCTTTTCTTTCTGACTTATTTCTCATAATGTAATGTCATCAGGGTCCACCCACATTGTTGCATGCATGATGATTTCATTCCTTCTTACCACTGTATAATGTTGCATCATTTACGTATACCACAATTTGTTCATCCACTCATCAGTTGATGGACATTTGGGCTGTTTCCATCTGTCGACAATTGTGAATGATGCCACTATTAACATCAGTGTACAAATGCCTATTTGTGTCCATTACTTTCAGTTCTTCAAAGTATATACTGAGTAGTGGAATTGCCAGATTGTGTGACAGTTTATACTCAACTTTCTGCAGACTGACCAAACTGCCTTCCAGAGTGGCTGCACCATTCTATATTCCCACCAACGGTGAATAAGTGTATCTATTTCTCCACATACTTTCCAACACGTTTAGTTTTTGTTTTTTTGGTAATGGCCATTCCAGTACATGTGAAATGGTATTTCACTGTTGTTTTGATATGCATTTCCCTGACAGCTAGTGAAGTTGAGCATCTTTTCATGTGCTTATTAGCTATTTGTATTTCCTCTTTGGAAAAGTGGGTTTTGCCCATTTTATCCTTGCAAATTTTGAGATGTATTCATATAACATATAATCCATCCAAAGTATATAATCAGTGTTTCACGGTATCATAACCGACTTAAGCAGTCATCATCACATTCAATTTTAAACCATTTTCATTATTCCAAAATAAAAATTATAGATAGGCAAAAAAAATGAAATCCATTTATGTTTTCCTTTTTGGGAAAGTATCTATGTCTTTTGCCAATTTTTTAAGTGGGTTATTTGTCTTTTTGTTGTTATGTTGTAGAATTTCTTCATATATACTGGATATTAAGCCCTTATCAGATAGGTTGCTTCCAAATATTTTCTTCCACTGAGTAGGCTGCTTTTTTACTTTCTTGACAAAGTCCTTTGGTGCACCAGAGTATTCAGTTTTGAGGAGATCCCATTTATCTATTTCTTCTTTCATTGCTTTTGCTTTGGGTATAAGGTCCAGGAAATCACCTCCTACTATAAGATCTTAACGTTTTCTTCTGAGTTTTATGGTCCTAGTTTTAGTATTTTAGGGCTTTGATCCATGTTGAGTTAATTTCTGAACAACATATGAGGTAGGGGTTCTCTGTCATTCTTTTGGTATGAATATCTAGTTCTCCCAGCACCATTTGTTGAAGAGGCTATTCTGTCTCAGTTGTGTGAACTTAGCCACCTAATCAGAAATCATTTGGCCTGAGATGAAAGAGTAATTTTCTGAACTTTCAGTTAGATTCCATTGGCCAGTATATCTAACCTTAGGCCAGTACCATACTGTTTTTTACCACTGTAGCTTTGTGATATGCTTTAAAGTCAGGAAATGTGAAACTTTCAACTTCATTTTTCTTTCTCCAGATGTTCTTAACTGTTTGGGGCACCTTGTCCTTCTAAATAACTTTGATTATTGCTTTTTCTATATCTGCAAAGCAAGCTATTGGGATTTTGATTGATTTTGTATTGTATTTATATATGCATTTGAGTAGAGTTGACATCTCAATGACATTTAGCCTTCTACCCCATGAGTATGGAATGTCATTACATTTATTTGTCTTTGATTTTTTTTTTTAACCAGTGTTTTCTAGTTTTATGTGTCCAAGTCCTTTACATCTTTTGTTAAGTTTTTTCCTAGATATTTGATTCTTTTAGTTGCTTTTTAAAACAGAATTATTTTTCTTGATTACCTTCTCAGATAGCTCATTATTACTATGTAGAAACACCATTGATTTTTGCATATTGATCTTATATCCTACAACATTGCTGAACTTGTTTATTTTTATTATTTTTTTGTTTTATTTAGGAGTTCAAGGAATTTCTGCATATTCCCCACAGCTGAATAAGTTGAAAACTCAAGTTGTATACCCTCTTTCTCCTTGGGGAACCTCTCCTCCTCACTACCAAAAAACACCTCAGTCCCATATCCTGAGAACCTGACATCCCCATTTCAAAAGAAGTGCCAGGAAAAGTGGTAAGTAATTGAGTAAAATATATATATACTTTCTTTATCATGAATGGTCAATGTTATAATTACAAAACTTATGGAAACCGTTGCTTGCGAGATCATTGCAGACTCTTAACTGCATAAATGCAATACCTGGTTCATTACTATATATGAGTACAGATTTTCTTTCTGGGCCATATGTTTTGAAGTTTGCTTTCTTTACCAGACCAAAATCATACTATATCTATCCTTTTGTGCCTCACTAATTATATAATAAGCAAAATATATAGCAAAATCATGCTGTATCTGTCCTTTTGTGCCTCATTAATTTCACTCAGCCTTATATCCTCTAGGTTCATCCATATTGTCCTATGCTTCAGGACTTCATTTCATCTTACTCCTGCCTAATACGTCATTGTATGTATGTACCACAAATTGTTTATCCACTCATCTGTTGACGGGCACTTGAATTGTTTCCATCTTTTAGAAATTAGCAATAGTGCTGCTATGAACATTGGTATACAAATGTCGGTTTGTGTCATTGCTTACAGCTCTTCTAGGTATATACTGATTACTGTTATTGTCCCTTTCATTAATATATAGTGGCCTTCTTTGTCTCTTATGATATCTTTATATTTGTGTCTACTTAATATAATATTATCATAATATCTGATATTAACATAGCTATTCTTGCTTTCTTTTGGTTACTGCTTGCATAAAACTTTTTTTTTCCACCTTTCCTTTGTATCCTTGGGTTTAAGATAGGTCTCTTGTAGCAGCATGTAGATTGATCATATTTTTCACTTCATTTTGCCCAGCTGTCCTTTTTTTTTTGCATGGGCAGGCACCAGGAATCAAACCTGAGTCTTTGGCATGGCAGGCAAGAATTCTGCTTGCCTAGCCACTGTGGCAGCGCCCTGAGCTGTGTCTTTAAATTCATGAATTTAACCCATTAACATTCAGAGTTAATTACTGTAAAGGCGGTTCTTGAATCGACCACCTTATCGTTAAGTTTGTGTGTGTTGCTGAATTTTTTAAAAATATTTTTTCATCATCACAATCAACCTTTTTTTTTCTTTTTTTGTGAAAAATAACATATACAAAAAAGTAATAAATTTCAAAGCACAATGCAACTGTTACTTGGAGAACAGATTTCAGAGCGTGGTATGGGTTACAATTCTACAATTTTAGGTTTTGACTTCTAGCTGCTCTAAGATAGACTAAAAGAAATAATGCAATAATATATTCAGAAATCATACTAATTTGTTAAACTCTACTGTCTCTGTATAACTCCACCATCACCCACTATCACTTTTGATGTTTCTCCCACTCTTTACGGGTATTTGAGCTATGCTGATTCTTAATTTTTTCATGTTGGAAGGGGCTGTCAGTAATATGGGGTAGGGAGCTGGAACTAGCTGATCATCTGAAGAGGCTGGCTGCTCAGTTTCTCCCAGGACCCCCGTCTGGAGGTTGTAGATTTCTGGAAAGTTCCCCTAGTACATGGAACCTTTGTAGAATCTTATATATTGCCTTAGGTGTTCTTTTTTTTTTTTTTTAATAATATAATATATATACAAAGCAAAGGAAGAAAAAAGCGATAGTTTTCAAAGCACTCTTCAACAAGTAGTTACAGGACAGATCCCAGAGTTTGTCATGGGCTACCATACTATCTTCTCAGATTTTTCCTTCTAGCTACTCCAGAATATAGGAGGCTAGAAGGAATAAATATTTTTTTGCCTTCACAATCAACTTTTTCTTTTTTTGTGAAAAATATATATACAAAAAAAGCAATAAGTTTCAAAGCACAGCACAACAATTAGTTGTAGAACAGATTTCAGAGTTTTTATATGGGTTACAATTCCACAATTTTAGGTTTCGACTTCTAGCTGCTCTAAGGTATTTGTGACTCAAAGAAATAACAATTTAATGATTCAGCAATCATATTCGTTTTTAAAACCCTACCTTCTCTGTATAACTCCACCATCACCTTTGATCTTTCTGTTCCACCCTTTAGGGGTATTTCGGCTATGACCATTCTGAGTTTTTCATGTTGGAAGGGGCTGTCAGTAATATGGGGTAGGGAGATAGAAGTAGCTGTTGTTCTGGAGATGCTCTGCCCTCTAGGTTTCAGGACTTATCTTGTCCAGGGACCCATCTGGTAGTCAATACGTTTCTGGAAAGTAACCCTAGTTCATGGAACCTTTGTAGAATCTTATATATTGCCCTAGGTGTTCTTTAGGATTGGCTGGCATGCTTTTGGTTGGGGTTTGGCATGCCCTAAGTGTTCTTTAGTATTGATTTGAATGGTTTTGGCTGAGGTTTGACAAGTTATGATAGGTAGTATATCTAACTGAAGCTTGTATAAGAGTGACCTCCAGAGTAGCCTCAACTCCATTTGAACTCTCTCAGCCATTGATACTTTATTTGTAGACTTCTCTTTCCCCTTTGGTAAGGACAGCATTGTTGATCCCACAGTGCCAGGGCCAAACTTATCCTGTGGAGTCATCTCCCATGCCACCAAGGGAGACTTTCACCTCTGGATGTCGTGTCCCACATAGAGAGGAAAGCAATGATCCCACCTGCAGAGTTTGGCTTAGAGAGTGAGGCCAATTCTGAGCATGTGTTGCTGGATTTTAGAAAATGGTAGAGCATTGTCTTTCATGTTCAGAGGGACAACAATTTGGACCTCATGTCCTTTGAATAGATGCTCAACAGTTGAACACAATTTTGAGTAGTGATATTACTTTCTTAGGTTAATGATATTTTTTAAAACAATTCCTTCTTCTGGAGAGAAATTGATGAAAACTTAAGTGTTGTAAGATCCAATAGCTTAATGGAGGCAGTAAATCTTCAGATACTTTATGCCATTAGCATCCCTGTAAGGGAGAGCCTCTTTTCACCAGAAAATTTGTTGTCATCCTCTGTGGCCATTTGCCAGAGGAGCTATTCATCTCTGTTTCATGGAATTAGAGAAGCATTAGGAGTCTATGAATTGATTAAGATATTCTGTGTTCTTGGCTTCTGGTATTTATTTACTTGGCCCTTGAGTGTCTAACTTTTAAAGATTTTGTCTGTAAACCATAAAAACTTCAATATCTGCTTCCCACACACAGAAACCAATGTCTTCATTGAATATCTTTCTTGTCCCCACTTTTGAGTGTCTTCCTGGAGCTGTGGAGGATTACACTAAAGGTAATAAAGGACGGGGTGGAGGAGAAGAAGGTGAAGGAGGAGGAGAAGAGCGGGGGAAGTGGCTGCTCCTGGGTGTAGTGTGATGTCTCCAGCCAGGGCCAAGCAGCAGCAGTAGCACCAGCAGCAGCAGAGAAGGGTCTGTGTTGCTAAGAGGCTTTTGGTCTCTTTTTCTCTTCCTCTCATGGCCAAAGAGGAGGAAGGTGGAGGGGACTCAGGAGGGAGGCAAGTGGGGGGATGAAGGGGTAGGAGTCTTAGATGGGGGTTTCAATGAAGAAGACTCCTTCTTCTCTCTCTGCCTCAGTCCCCCTCTGAGATCTCAGGGCTGGAGGGTGGGGGAAGGAACTCAGCTGCCTTCCCCCCAGCTCCCTTAATTCAAGGTTGAAGTGGGGTAAAATTAGTGTCCTGTCCCTTTAAAAATAGAAATAAAAGGTGCGTCTCCCCCCCATACCCCCCCCCCAACTACCTCTCTTTTCATCATCAGCTGAACTGCTGCTGCTGCTGCTGTGGTCTCTCTATCCTAAAGTTTTTATTTATTAGATCTATATCCTAATTCCCTGCTTTCTCGTAATCTTTTAAGTTACCCTTGCTATTACTCTTCAATTCTGTACTCTTTCTCCAGACCTTCCTCTCCTGTCTTTACTATTTCTTGTAGGGCAGGACTCTTGTTGGCAGATTCTCTCAGCCTTTGTTTGGCAGTAAAGATTTTAATCTCCCCCTCAATTTTGAAGGACACCTTGACAGAAGAAAGTATCCTTGGCTGTAAATCATTCTCATTCAGTACCTTAAATATATCATACCACTGTCTTTTCACCTCCATGCTAGCTATTGAGTAGTCCAAGCTCAGTCTTATGTTTTGAGTTCTATGTAGTGAATCACTTTTTGTTGCTTTCATGACTTTTTTATTTTCTTCAATATTTGACATGCTTATCTGTATATGTCTTGGTGTTGGCCTATTTGGATTTCTGCTATTTGGAGTTCATATGACTACTTTTATTTGCATATTTATGTCTTTTATAAGAATTGGGAAGTTTTCTTCCTTTATCTCTTCAGCTAGGCTTCCTATCCCCCCCTTACTCGTCTCTTCTTCTGGGACACCAATAATTCTTTTATTTGTGTACTTCATGTCATTTCCCTGAGATATAGTTCCATTTTTTCAATCTTTCTTGCTTTTTTGCATTTGTTTTAGTTTGCTAAAGCTGCCAGAATGCAATATACCAGAAATAGAATGGCTTTTATAAAGGGTGGCATCTAGAGGAAGATAGCTTGTCTCCAGAAAGGCTGGTGGCATCTGGAAATGCTGATGGCATCTGGAATACTTTGTCAGCTGGGAGGGCATATAGTTGGCATCTGCTGCTCCTTTGCCTTCTGGTTTCAAACAAATTACAGCTCTTGATTCCAGTGGCTTCCTTTCTAAGCATCTGTGGGCCTTCACTTAGCTTCTCCAGGGCAAAACTCTGGTTCTGACTTGCTTAGCATCTCATGGGAAGGTACATAATGACATTTGCTAGACTCTGCATCCCCAAGCTTCCGTGTCTAGGTGTCCTCTCTCTTGTCAGCACTCCATGCATCTCCAAATGTCTGCATCTATGTTGGTTCTGAACTTTTTCTCCATGAGCTCTTTTAAGGACTCCAGTAGCTAATCAAGACCCACCTTGAATGGACAAAGTCACATCTCCATCTAATCAAATGGTCCCACCCACAATTGGATGTGTCACATCTCCATGGAAACAATCCAATCAGAGGTTCCACCCCAAACAGTAGGACTGCCCCCACAATATTAGGAAAAAGAATATGGTGTTTCTGGGGTACATAGCATCTTCAAACTAGCAAAGCCTTCGAGTACAATTGTCCTATCTTCTGATTTGTTATTCTTTCTTCTGCCTCTTAAGATTTGCTTTATATGTCTCTAGTATACTTTTAATTTGGTCTACAGTATCCTTCATCTCATTGAGATCTGCTGTTTTTCTATTCTTTCAAATTCTTCTTTATGCTCTTACAGTGTCTTCTTAATATGTTTTATGTTTTTATGAACATCCTTGATTAGTTGTTCCAAATTCTTTGTCCCCTCCACTGAATTAATTTGGTCATTTGTCTGGGCGATGTCTACTTGAATCTTGATGTGCTTTATAATTTTCTGTTGCAAATGTGCATTTGATTCTATTAATAAGATTATTTTACAAGTTGATTTCCATCTGAGGTTTTATATATATTTGGGATTGCATTGAATGTTCCGTTTTGGACTTGGTTTGTCAGTGCTTCCCTGCCAAATTGAGTCCCAGATCTTATAGGAGGATTACAATTCTACCAGACACCCTTTTGAGAAGTGGGACAGATAGGCAGTTTATTACACTGTACTCTCCTTTTTCCCAGCAGATGGCAATCTTGAGCCACCTCTTCTCAGGCCTACCTCTCCTGGACTGCAGGTGCTGGCCAAGCTGAATGGATTTCCATTGTAATTCCAATCAGGGCCCTCTGCTTGTATGCCCCATGGTTCTGATGGCTCCTAGACTCCCACTTGGGATGACCTTGGGCTGTAGGACTGGATGTTTAAGCTTCCTCTGCTCACAGCCAATCTGGAAATGTCTTGCAGTTGGTCGCGGTGTATAATTTGGCCATCTTCCCATGCTTCGCCTCTCTGTCTGTACCTGACTGAGGTCTCTAGCCCCCTGTGAGAGGAGGGGAGTGGTATCAGGACCCCAAATAAGTCTCTTTCACTGGGTGATTGTCAGACCTGCACCACTCTATCTCTCCCTCCTCCATGGGGAGAGCCTCACGATCTCTGTCGGAAAAAAAAACTGGCACCCACGATAGCCTGTTTCAAGGATGAGGAGCACTGCACTCTGGATAGATGGTTTTTGTGCACAGGGAAAGCGAGGCTGGTGGCTTCCAAGTTCCCCATGGGAACGTCTAGCTTGCAGAACTGTGTGAGGAAAGATCTCCCAAGCCAGCTGCAAGAGTAGGCTGAATTTGTGACTGAGCACATTCACCCTATTCTCACCATTGCAGTTCCTCTGTTTTTTCATCCAGGGTCTCCCTGTATAGGGTAGAAAACTCTCTGTGTCATTCACACCCTGAAACTGCTGTCCTAGTTATTTTTCTGTCCCTTCTGTATTTGTTGCACAGAGCCAGGTTGCTCCTATTCTGGCAACTTCTTGGAAGTCCACAGTAAAGCTGGTATTGTGTGACACCTTGGAACCTGCTTCTTTTCCTCGGTCTGTGCTTGCTAGTCCTTGAACTTAGTAGCTCAAGTAGCTTTATTATGTTTTTTTTTTCAAAATTTTCTAAATACAGGATCATGTAATCTGCAAAGAGTGAAAATTTTACTGCTTCCTTTCCAATTTGAATGCCTTTTATTTCTTTTTCTTTCCTAATTGCTCCTGCTAAAATTTGCAGCACAATGTTGAACAATGATTTTGATGGTGGGCATCCTTGTCTACAAATCTTAGAGGAAAGGCTTTCAGTCTTTCCCCATTGAGTATGATGTTAGCTGTGAGTTTTTCATCTATGGCCTTTATCATGTTGAGGCAATTTCCTTCAATTCCTGTTCTTCAAGGTATTTTATCAAGAATGGATGTTTGATTTTGTTAAATTCCTTTTCTGCTTCTATCAAGATGATCTTGTGGTTTTTTTCCCCTTTGATTTGTTAATGTAGTTTATTATATTAATTGGTTTTCTTGTGTTGAACCTTTCTTTCATATCTGGGAAAAAAACCCACTTGATCATGGTATGTAATTCATCTAATGTGCTGTTGGGTTTGATTTATAAGTATTATGTTGAGGATTTTTGCATCTGTATTCATTAGAGAGATTGGTCTGAAGTTTTCTTGTAGTATTTTTGTTTGGCCTTGGTATTAGGGTGATGTTGGCTTCATAGGATTAGTTATATAGCATTCCCTTCTCAATTTTTTGAAGGCTTTGAGCAGAACTATATTATTGGAATGCTTGTTACAGTTCACCTGTGAAGCCATCTGGTTCAAGACTTTTTTTTGCTAGAGGATTTTTGATTACTGATTTACAGTCTTTACTGGTGATTGTTTTTGTAGGGTCTTTTACTTTAAGTGTTGTTCGTGTTTCTAGGAAGTTTTCCATTTCATTAAATTCTTTAGTTTCCTCTGGTGATCTCTGTGTTTCTGTGTTAAGACCTACTTACCTTGTCATCTGTTTTGCTTGTATCTCTTGTTTTGGTACTATAATTCCTTACTGCTTACTCAAAAAAAGAAGTAGAAGGAATTCCACAATTATTCAATAAATGTATGTCTGAAAATACCACGTCCAAAACATAAAATACATATTTAAAGGGCTCGTGGAGCCAGCAGATAAATGGTTCATAAAGTAAGATGGAAGAAAACTTAAAAAACTTTAAAGTGATAACCAGTATTCCCTATTCAAAAGAAAATAAAACCATAAAACAGTGAGAAACAGAAAATATACTCTAGGAATTGAAAATTAACAGGAGAGAGGGCTCTAACTATATTTGGCACACATTTTAAAAATTTACATTATGGAAAAAGTAATGATGGTTTAATACATTATATAAAATTGCCAAAGTCAAAAAGTTAAGCCAGTATTCCCAGGAAAATTACTGCCTTTATAATGTTAAAAATGCTTACATTAATTAAAATAAATAATTTAATGATATTGACCCCCTACTTTAAGAAGTTAAAAGAAATACAGTAAAATATCATTTGAGGAAAGACAGGAGGGAAATAGAGTGGAGAAAAAAAATCATTTGTAAATTTAAAAAGTATAAGCAATATCTAAGGTCCAGATCAGTGTGCCTAGTGGTACTTTCTACAATGAAGATAATGTTCTGTATCTGCCAGTCCATTACAGAAGCCACTAGGCACATGTGACTAGTGGATGTAGGAAATTTGGATAGTGGTACTGAAGAAAACAATTTTTTAATTTTAATTAAACTTTACTAATTTAAATTTAATAGCTACGTGTGATTTACAAATATGCAACTTGTATTGCAAGTTACAGGTATGAAACTTACAATATTGTATAGCAAAGACCAAGAATCTTGGATGTGGCAATTAAAGGTAATAGGTACATGAGAAATATGGGAAAAGGACACAAATTGTCAAAATAGGAAATGGATTTGGTAAGGCAGAAGTTGAAACCACAAAATGTAATATTGTGATATAAAAAAGATATTGGATATAAAAAAGGTGGAATATACTCAGACTTAGAAGAGTTTAAGTGAATGAGGCCTACTCATATGTGTTTTGAAGACTTGTTGAGGTCAGCTAGGTTCTGAGGTTCAAAAGGAAATTAAATTTTATTCTCCACCCAAAGTTCTGCCCAGCTCAGCTCTTTCTCAAAATAGTATAACCTATGTCATATATTCCTTTACAACATTGAATAAACCTAATAAGGGCTATGTCCTAGTTTGCTAGCTGCCAGAATGCAACACACCAGAGATGGGTGGCTTTCAACAAAGGGGATTTATTAGTTAATGTCTAGTTCTTCAGAGGAAAGGCAGCTAACTTTCAACTGAGGTTCTTTCTACGTGGGAAGGCACAGGGTGATCTCTGCTGGCCTTCTCTCCAGGCCTCTGGGTTCCAACAACTTTCCCTAGGGTGATTCTATATCTCCAAAGGCCTGGGCTGAGCTGCGAGTGCTGAGATGAAATATGCTGAGCTGCTTGGGCTGTGCTATATTGAGCTCTCTCATTTAAGCACCAGCCAGTTAAATCAAACATCATTCATTTCAGCAGGCACACCTCTTAGCTGACTGCAGATGTAATCAGCAACATGAGGTTCACATGCCTTTGGCTCATGTCCTCAGCAATGAGAACTAGGTGCTTTCACCTGGCCAAGTTGACACCTAAATCTAACTACCACAGACTAAATTCCAGAGCGCACACCTTGATTACACAGATAATAAATGTGTTCAGTACTTCATTCTGTGGGACAAACATTTTTTCATCTTGATTAGAAATACAGACAATTGCAAAATTGTAACCCTCATATAATGTTGCATATGTATGGCCATTGTGAAGGGAAGTTTTGAAAATTCATTTTTTTATTCATCCGTATGTCCTCTTGGCTACATTCTGTGTACTGGGAAATAGTCCAGGTCCTAGGGATTCAGCAGGGCACCTAACATACTGGGTCTTTACAGAGAAATGGCTAGAATTCTCAGAAATAAATCTGAAAATAAAAATAAATAGAAGATTTAAGAAATATGAATTTTCCAGTGGAGCTGAAGATAGCAGCGGCTGCCGCTCAGACCCCAACCAGATGGGGTGGAAGAGCCACTGGCTCTGACCTTGCTCTGGTTCTGGTCCCCACAGCAGAGTGAGTGTGATACCCCATCCTTGGGGCAGGGGCAGCAGTGGCTGAAGAGAGAGCTGGCTCCGGGCCTCCACTTGCTCCTTCTCCCTGCGTTTTGCAGAGGGTGCAGTGGCAGCGATGTTCTCGGTCTACTTGTATGAGTGACTGGTGGCCTGCGTGCTCCGCGGTCTCTTGTAAACTGACCCTAGCACCAGTGGCAGTGACTATGGGCTGGTGACCACTGGCTGTAGCTTCAGCAAGGACTTCTGTAAGGGCCTTCTCAAAAAGGGCATGATGCGTGCTTCATTTCCTGCACTGTTCTGCCGACATGCTTGGAGTTGCAGATGGTGTTCAAAGATGGAGAGACTATGGAGTTTAACCGTTTCAGATCTCAGGGACTTTAATATAAACGTGTGAGTATTTAGTAAAAGAAGGACAGTTTGTAATAAGTAATCCTATTGGTATTCTCACCACAAGCTACTGTGAGCTGCTGCAAAATAAAGTGCCTTAGTTTGGTAGCAGCACTACCTGCATGGTGGTGCTGGACAGAATTAGCCACTGCTTACACATGACCAGCTTGGGCCATTCAGGCTTCCTGGTTGTTAGAAGTTGTACATGAATCAGATGATCAGCAGCACTACTTCAACACTCCATTCCAGCTCTCCATTGGGTCACCCGAAGCTGAGAGAGTTGTTTTGAGTGACAGCCCAGATGCTGCTGCTAGCACTTCTTTTGATGTCCAGTTAAGTGACATGATCCTGATGATGACAGATGGGCTCTTTGACAACATGCCTGGTTATATGATTCCTCAGGAGCTAAAAAAGTTAAAGAACTCAGAACTGTAAGAGTATATAACAGACTGCAAGAAGCATTTCTAAACAAGCTCATGAATTGGCCTATGACCCAAATTATATGTCACCTTTTGCGCAGTTTGCATGTGACAACGGATTGAATGTGAGAGGTGAAAATCCAGATGACATCACTGTCCTTTTTAGTAGTGGCTGAGTATGCAGACTGACTCTTTTTTTTTTTTTAATTTTTTTTTATTAATCAAAAAAAAGAAAAGAAATTAACACAACATTTAGAAATCATTCCACTCTACAAATGCACTCAGTAATTCTTAGTTTCATCACATAGATGCATGATCATCATTTCCCAGTACATTTGCATCGATTTAGGAAAAGTACTAGCAAAACAGCAGAAAAAGATATAGAATGCCAATATAGAGAAGAGAATTAAAATAATAATACTAATAATATATATATATATAAAAAGGAAAAAGAAAAAAAACAAAAACAAAAGATACAAACACACAAACAAACAAACAAAAAACCATATTTCAGGTGCAGCTTCATTCAGTGTTCCAACCTAGTTACATTACATTTAGGTATTATTGTGCTGTCCATTTTTGAGTTTTTGTATCTAGTCCTGTTGCACAGTCTGTATCCCTTCAGCTCCAATTACCCATTATCTTACCCTGTTTCTAACTCCTGCTGGTCTCTGTTACCAATGATATATTCCAAGCTGATTCTCGAATGTCGGTTCACATCAGTGGGACCTTACAGTATTTGTCCTTTAGTTTTGGGCTAGACTCACTCAGCATAATGTTCTCTAGGTCCATCCATGTTATTACATGCTTCATAAGTTTAGTCTGTCTTAAAGCTGCATAATATTCCATCGTAGGTATACGCCACAGTTTGTTTAGCCACTCGTCTATTGATGAACATTTTGGCTGTTTCCATCTCTTTGCAATTGTAGATAATGCTGCTATAAACACTGGTGTGCAAATGTCCGTCTGTGTCTTTGCCCTTAAGTCCTTTGAGTAGATACCTAGCAGTGGTATTGCTGGGTCGTAATCCATTCTGCCATTCTATGTCTTTTGATTGGGAAATTCAGTCCATTAACTTTTAGTATTATTACTGTTTGGATAATATTTTCCTCTACCATTTTGCCTTTTGTATTATATATATCATATCTGATTTTCCTTCTTTCTACACTTTACTCCATACCTCTCTCTTCTGTCTTTTCGTGTCTGACTCTAGTGCTCCCTTTAGTATTTCTTGCAGAGCTGGTCTCTTGGTCACAAATTCTCTCAGTGACTTTTTGTCTATAAATGTTTTAATTTCTCCTTCATTTTTGAAGGACAATTTTGCTGGATATAGGAGTCTTGGTTGGCAGTTTTTCTCTTTTAGTAATTTAAATATATCATCCCACTGTCTTCTAGCTTCCATGGTTTCTGCTGAGAAATCTACACATAGTCTTATTGGGTTTCCCTTGTATGTGATGGATTGTTTTTCCCTTGCTGCTTTCAAGATCCTCTCTTTCTCTTTGACCTCTGACATTCTAACTAGTAAGTGTCTTGGAGAACGCCTATTTGGGTCTATTCTCTTTGGGGTGCGCTGCACTTCTTGGATCTGCAAATTTAGGTCTTTCATAAGAGTTGGGAAATTTTCAGTGATAATTTCTTCCATTAGTTTTTCTCCTCCTTTTCCCTTCTCTTCTCCTTCTGGGACACCCACAACACGTATATTTGTGCGCTTCATATTGTCATTCAGTTCCCTGATCCCCTGCTCAAGTTTTTCCATTCTTTTCCCTATAGTTTCTGTTTCTTTTTGGAATTCAGATATTCCATCCTCCAGTTCACTAATTGTAGCTTCTGTCTCTTTAGATCTACCATTGTAGGTATCCATTGTTTTTTCCATTTTTTCTTCTTTGTCCTTCACTCCCATAAGTTCTGTGATTTGTTTTTTCAGATTTTCTATTTCTTCTTTTTGTTCAGCCCATGTCTTCTTCATGTCCTCCCTCAATTTATTGATTTGGTTTTTGAAGAGTTTTTCCATTTCTGTTCGTATATTCAGCATTAGTTGTCTCAGCTCCTGTATCTCATTTGAACTATTGGTTTGTTCCTTTGACTGGGCCATATCTTCAATTTTCCGAGCGTCATCCATTATTTTCTGCTGGTGACTGGGCATTTGATCAGATTTCCCTGGGTGTGGGACCCAGCTGGTTGAAAGGTTTTTCTGTGAAATCTCTGGGCTCTGTTTTTCTCTTCCTGCCCAGTAGGTGGCGCTCGTGGCGCTCGTCTGTCTGCACGGCAGTCGGCCCGGGAAACCGCGCGTGGAGGGGGTGTCGCTGGCCGCTGCGGCTTGGGAGAGTGCCGGTCCTAATTGCCCAGCTGGCCCGAAATGCCAAGCGTGACGGGAGGGCCCCGCTATCCAACGTTCCCAGTCAGACCGGGGAGCCACGTGCGTGGAGGGGACCCCAGTCGCCAGCCGCCCCGGCCGGGAAAACGCGCGTCCCTCGGGTATCTCACCGCAGCAGATTCTCCCTGCCCGTTCAGCTGTTCCAGAATGGGGTACGCTGTCTTTTTGGTCTCTGTCGTGACTCCGGGAGCTGTTTCGTATTGTTTCTATTTCTTTAGTTGCTTTTCTGGAGGAGGAACTAAGACCCGCGCGTCTTACTAAGCCACCATCTTCTCCGGAAGTCCCAGACTGACTCTTGACTTGATGTCAATTTCTGTCTTTCCTTCTGTCATCCCTAGTTCTTCCCTGCCATGTGCGTATCCTGCTAGCAGACCAGGTTTCTTTGCCGGTGATCTCAGTGGCCAATGATGTAAACCTTTGCCTTGTCTTTTTGAGCCCCTTTGAGATCTTTATTGAGAATCGCTACTTTTATTCACTAACTCATATCTGGCAGCAACATTTAAAGATAATCAAGATTTGAAGATTGGCCTTCATTGCTCATTGTCCTTTCTCATGATGGGATGGAGATTTTCAAAGCCAAAATGGCTGTTAACTTTTTAAAAAGTATTTGAAGTACTGAAGATTAGTGCTGTTGGTAAAGTGATTTTAAAATGACAAGGTGTAAATAGGATTTTTAAAATCTAACAAATTATATGCCATGATGCATCTACTAGAAACATACATTATTCATCAAGAAGTGTTAAACGTGCATACTACCCAGGCACGGTCTTAGGATGATTGGTGTGGCTTTATGTCTTCATTGTAACTCCTGTTTTTCAGGGGCTTATAATTCTGCTCTAAAACATTGCTCTGTGTTATGAGATCTTGATCCCAGGAGCTTTTTTTTTATAAATTGGAAGAAAAATTCATTTTAGTTCTGTGGATACAAATGTTTTGTGCTTTTTAAAAGTTGCTTAATTGTGCTCCTGTGATTAAACTTTTGGCAGTTTATTTATTAGTCCAAATCACATACTGGTGGCCTGGTCTGCAGGAGGGGTAGGAGAGGCTCCTTAACAAATTTTTTAATGGAAGTATTTTTCAAGATTGTAAAATTCCACAAAGCCTTGAAATTTTATGTTATAGCTGAAATTCTTCCCAGCTGTCCGACACAATACTGTGGGAGCTGTAGGCCCAGAGGCATGTTGGGTCAAGAATGGACAGCTGTGTCTTTGAATTTTCTTGGCTTTTGATGATCATTCTCTGCATAGTCTTACTCTCAGACTTTTTCTTTCTTTTTTTTAACATAGGCAGGTGCCAGGAATCGAACCCTAATCTCTGGCATGGCAGGCGAGAACTCTGCCACTGAGCCTTGGTGGCCTGCCCCCTCTCAGACTTTTAATTAGTAGCTTTGCTTTCTATAGAGCATGTACCAGGAACTCCATATGGGAAGAGCACTATTTGCAGTGAAGCAGCAGTGCAAAAGTCCACAAACAAAACTTCTAGTGATGATCTGACATTTGGAATACCTCTAAACAAAAATTTAGAAGATTCTGAATCAAATTTAATAATATTTACAGTTTCCTAATAGCTATTTCACAGTGTATAGTTCCTTCTAAATCTACCCACATTCGGTTTTCCCATGATTTGCAAGTCAGGTTTGTGGACAAGTTGACTGCTGTTAAGATAGATATTTTGGGTCAGATTTTTCCTTAACTTGTGGTAGAAAAATATATATACTTAGAAATCCTTAAATTAAACATTGATATGTAAATGAGAATGCAATTAAATCTGATGAGAATCTGCTTGAGGAAAATGTAGATCTCTTTCTCTTAAGGAGATACTTACTCCTGGTTTATTGCATTAAAACTTAACATTTGAGGTTACCTCAACTTGTTTTAAAAGGTTTTTGTGAATTTGTACTGTACATTTGAGTAACTATCAAGCTTTTGTTTAAAATTGTGTAACGTGTATCATGTACATGTCTTTATATTTCAATGCATCATGTTTGTAACAGGCATTTAATTAAAATAAGAATGAGTTATTCATTTGTAAACCATTCGGTAATTTACTATTCCTAAATTAGCATAACATTATCTATTTTGAATTGCCTTTAATTACCTGTGAGAATGCCTTAATTACCCTAACTTGACAAAACAGAATTCTTTAGTAGAGGAGATGGGGGAGGGGGGATGGAGGGAAACTTTAGAAAATGAAAAATCATCAAGCTATTATAAACCACAGACATGTGAGTGGCAAGTGGCAGGGTATTTATTTTGCACAAACTGTGTGCTATCTCTGTATTTAAGTGTTAAGAGATTTTTTATATATAATCTGGATTTTAGTCCCTTGTCAGATGTATAATTTGCAAGTATTTTCTTCCATTCGTTAGGTTACCTGTTCAATTTCAAGTGGGTCCTTAGTGAAAAAAAGTATTTAATTTTTGTGAAATTCAGTTTGTCTATTTTTTTGGTTCTAGTGTTTTTAATGCAATAATTAAGCATTAATAGCCAAATGTGAAGTCATGAAGATTTACTCCTATATTTTCTTGTAAGAGTATTATAGTTTTTCTCTTATATTTAGCTTTAAATCACTTCATTTTTTTCTAAGTACTGTATGATAGTAATTAAAACTTCATGTTTGTATGTGAATATCCAGTTGTCTCACCACCATTTTGTGCAGACACGGTTCTTTCCAGAGTACAGGATCTATGTGCCATCTTTGAAATTAATTGACCATAGATGCATGTGTTTATTTCTGGATTATCAGTTTTATTCCATTGGGCTACATGCTTACCTTTATGCCAGTATCACAATATGTTTTTTATTCAAAATGTTTTTTAATTAGATAATTACTTGTGGATTTATTAAACAATCATGATTAAATTACAGGATTCACATACACCCCCACATACATATCACATGCGATACACTAGCATTGGTGTGGAAAATTTGATGCAATTGCTAGCACTTTTTGTAATTTTACTATTTTTTAACAGTAGTTGTATTTGTTACAACTGATGAAAGATTATAAAGAAGTACTATAACTTGTCCATATTTTGCATAGGGGTATTTTTCCCTATATTCCCAACCTATTATTATTTTGTTTTCATGCATGTCTTTATTTTATTATTTATTTATCAATACATTGGATTAAGGGAATGTCAGTCACAAGGTTTTTACTGTTGCACAGTCACACAATAAAAGCTCTGTAGTTATACAGTCAGTATCAAAGGTTAAGGCTACAGAATTACAGTTCAAAATTTCAGATATTTCCTTTAGGCTACTCTAATGCGAGTCAGTAATCATAATCATTGGTTGTATCCTAATTTCTCCATTACACCTTCCTCCTTTCATTTGATCCTTCGCTCAATCTTTAGGGATCGTTGATCTTTTTGGAGTAGATAAATGAAATTGGTTGATGTATTACATTAATTATGTATTACATTAATTGATTTCTTGCATTGAACCATCCTTGCATTCTTTGTATAATCCCCACTTGGTCATGGTGTATAATTCTTTTAATATGTTGCTGGATTCTATTTGCTAATATTTTACTGAGAATTTTTGCATCTGTGTTCATTAGGGGAATTGGCCTGTACTGTTCCTTTCTTATAGCATCTTTATCCAGTTTTGATATTAAAATGATATTTAGCTTCATAAAATGAGTTAGGTAAAGTTCCTTTTTCCTCTATTTTTTGAAAAGTTTGAGCAGAATTGATGCTAGTTCTTCTGGGAATGTTTGATGAAATTCCCTTGTGAAGCCATCTGACCCTGGGCTTTTCTTTGTAGGAAGATTTTTGATGACTGATTGAATCCCTTTACTTGTGATTGGTTTGTTCAGATTTTCTATTTCTTTCTGCATCAGTGTCGCTTGTTTGTGCGTCTCCAGGAATTTGTCCATTTCATCTAAGCTGTCTAGTTTGTCGGCATATAGTTTTTCACAGTTTCCTCTTATGATTTCCTTTATTTATTCAAGGTCTGAGGTAACACACCCGTTCTCATATCTGATTTGCTTTATTTGCAGTCTCCCTCTTTTTTTTGTCAGTCTTCCTAGCGGCCCATCAATTTTATTGATTTTCTCAAAGAACCAATTTTGGTTTTATTGATTCTTTCTATTCTTTTGTTCTCCCATTCATTTATCTCTATTTTAATCTTTCTTATTTCTCTTCTATTTGCTTTGGAGTTTACTGTTTACTGTTCTTTCTCAAGATCCTCCAGCTGTGCTGTTAGGTCCTTGATTTTTGCTTTTTCTGTTTTTTTAATATAGACATTTAGGGCAATAAATTTCCCTTTCAGCACAGCCTTTGCCACATCTAATATGTTCTGATAAGTGTATTCTCATTTTCATTCATCTTCAGATAGCTACTTATTTCTCTAGCAATTTCTTCTTTGACCCACTGGTTGTTTAAGAGTATGTTATTTCACCTACATAAATTTGTCAATGCTCTCGTTCTTTGGTGGTTATTGAGATCCAGTTTCATCCCATTGTGATCAGAGAAGGTGCTTTGAATAATTTCAGTGTTTTTAAATATATAAAGACCTGTTTTGCATCCCACAGCATATGATCTATCCTGGAGAATGTTCCATGAGCACTAGAGAAGAATGTATATCCTTGTGCTTTGGGGTGCAGTGACCTGTATGTGTCTGTTAGGTGCAATTAATTTATTAAGTTATTTAATTTCTCTATTTCCTTGTGGATCTTCTGTCTGGTTCTCTGTACAGGAGAGTGGTGTATTGAAGTCTCCTAGTAGTATTGTTGAATCATCTATTGCTCCTTTCAGTTTTGCCGATGTCTGTCTCCTGTATTTTGGGGCTCCTTGATTGGGAGCATGAATATTTATGATTGTTTTATCTTCTTGGTGAATTGACCCTTTAATTAGTATATACTGTCCTTCTTTGTCTCTTATGATGTCTTTACATTTAAAGTCTATTTTGTCCAATATTAATATGGCTGGTCCTGCTTTCTTTTGGTTTCTAACTTGCATGGGAAATCTTTCTCCATCCTTTCACTTTCAATCTATTTGTATCCTTGTGTCTAAGATTAGTCTCTTGGAAGCAGCGTATAGCTGGATTGTGTTTCTTAATCCATTCTCAATCTGTTATCTTTAAATTGGTATATTTAGTCTATTAACATTTAGAGTTATTACTATAAAGGCGTTTTGTTTTTTTTTTAAATATTTTTATTCTAAACAACAACAAACATGTCAACATTCTTGACATGGTTACAATCAGTGGCTCACAATGTCATCACATAGATGTGTGTTCATTAGCATGATCATTTTTTGAACATTGCGTCTCTCCAGCAAAAGAAAGAAAAAAGAAAAAACTCATACATACCATGCCCTTTACCCTTCCCTCTCATTGACTACTAGTATTTCAATCTACTCAATTAATTTTAACCTTTGTTCCCCCATTATTTCTTTATTTCTTACTCATATTTTTTACTCATCTGTCCATAACGTAGTTAAAAGGAGCATCAGACACAAGGTTTTCACAATCACAGAGTCACATTGCAAAAGCTATATCATTATACAATCATCTTCAAGAAACATGGCTATTGAAACACAGCTTATACAGTTTCACTGTCTTTGAAATCTCTCACCACTCACACTTTATCTCATTTCTCTCTTCCCCCTTTTGGTCAAGAAGGTTTTCTCAATCCCTTGATGCCGAGTCCCAGCTCATCCTAGGATTTCTGTCCCATGTTGCCAGGGAGGTTTACACCTTGGGAGTCATGTCCCATGTAGTAGGGGAAGGCAATGAGTTTGCTTGCTGTGTCGGCTGAGAGAGACAGAGGTCACTTCTGAGCAACAGAAGAGGTTCACTGGGGGTGACTTCTAGGCCTAATTTAAGTAGGCTTAGCCTATCCTTTGCAGGAATGTTTCATAGGGGCAGACCCCAGATTGAAGTCTCAGCCTCCTGATTTGGTTGTTCCCCACTGCTTGCAAGAATATCAGGAATTCTCCAAATGGGGAAGTTGAGTTTTTCCCCCTTTCTCCCCATTCCCCAAGGGGACTTTGCAAATACTTCTTTTTTCACTGTTGAAGTCACTCTGGGATTTATCAGGACATCACACTATAACCCGGATAAACCAACAAAATCTCATGCCCTAGTCAAGGTTCCATGTGCTTATGAGGTTCAATTAATGTTCAATTGTATGATGTCCATATCAGTTAAATTAGGAAATGCCCTTGTCAAAATATAAATTTTGTACCAAATAAACATTTCTTGCTTTAGTCTCACACAGAAGTTAAAGTTTTAAAATATGAATGGCCATCTATTTTCAGCACCCTGCAATATTGACATTCCTTTATTCTTCCTCATGCAAAAACATTTTTTTAATTTGTACATTTAGTCACTATCACTGTTTCTAGCCTGCATTCCTAAATTCTTGAATCCAACACCTTAAACTTTGGATTTTGTTTGTCAGCTTTATATATTCTTTTCCCTCTTTCTTTTTTTATCCTTTAACTTACCCTTAGGTATTCTTCAATTCTTGCCCTCCTCCAGACCTCCCTCTCCTGTCTTTTTCAACTGGCAGAACTACCTTTAGTATTTCTTGTAGAACTCATCTCTTTCTGACTTATTCTCCAGCATTTGTTCCTCTGTGAAAATTTTAATCTCTCCTTCAGTTTTGAAAGACAATTTGACTGGGTGCAGAATTCTTTGCTGGAAATCTTTCTCCTTCAGGATCTTAAATATACCATACCACTGGCTTCTTACCTTCATAGTGCCAGTTGAGTTATCTGAACTCAGTCTTATGTGTTTACCCTTGTATTTAGGAGATTGTTTTTCTCTTGTCACTGTCAGGATTTTCTGCTTCTCTTCAGCATTTCACAGACTAATTATAATTAGCGTATGTTTTGGGGAAGGCCTATTTGAATTTATTCTATTTAGAGTTCATCCGGCTTCTTTGATTTGCATATTCATGTCTTTTATAAGGGTTGGGCTGTTTTCCCCTGTTATATCCTGCACTAATCTTCCTAGGCCTCTTCTCCTTCTGGGACACCAGTGGTTCTTACATTTGTACACTTTGTTTTGTCCATTATTTCCCTGAGATCCAATTCAAATTTTTCCATTTGCTGTTTTGAGTGTTTTGCCGTTTGCTGTTCTGAGTGTTTGAAGTCAATTTTCCTGTCTTTTGTTTGCTTTTTCTTTCTTCTGCCTCTTCAGATCTGCAGTTGTGTGTCTTGAGTATTTTTTTTATTTGCTGTACAGCATCTTTAATCTCTGTGATATCTGCTGTTTTTCTGTTTATTCTTTCAGATTCCTCTTTATGCTCTTCTAATGTCTTCTTGATCTCCTTTATGTCATTAGTGATCTGTTCTAGTGTGCTAGCTGCCAAAATACAATATACTAGAATTAGGATGGCTTTTTTAAAGGGGGAGTTTAATAAGTTGCAAATTTGCACTTCTAAGGCCAAGAAAATGTCCCAATTAAAGCAAGTTTATAAAAGTGTCCAAAGTAAGGCACCATCAAGAGGTTACCTTCACTCAGAAAATGCCAGTGAAGTTCAGTGTTTCTCTCTCAACTGGAAAGGCACATGGCAAACTTCGGGGCTTCTGCTGACTTTCTCTCCTGGCTTGTTTCATGAAGCTGCTCTGGGAATGTATTCCTTCTTTACCGCCAAAGGTCTCTGGCGGCGTGAGCTCTTTTCTTCATGGCTCTCATCATTCTGACATCATTCTCTGCTCTCTGAGAATCTCAGACTTTTTCCAAAATGCTTCCACTTTTAAAGTGTTCTAGTAAACTAATCAAGACCTACGTGAAATGGGTGCAGTCACATCTCCAATTCCAGGTTGTTACCCACAATCAGATGAGTCGCATCTCCATGGGAGCAATCAAAAAGCTCCTAGCCAGCAGTATTGAATGAGGATTAAAGGACATAGCTTTTCTGGGGTCATCACAGATTCAAAGCGGCACACCATCCCATTTATTTTATTTAGTCGAGTTACACGTGCATCTTTGATTATTTGTTCCAAAGTCTGTGTATCCGCCAGTGTTTTAAGTTTTCATTAGCCTGGGCTATATCTGTTTGCATCTTGATGTGCTTAGTGATCTGTTGTCTTCAGTGCATGTAGATTTCTTGTTTGGTTTACTTTGTAAGTTGATTTCCTTCAGTAGTCTAAAGCTTCATATTTGTGGGATGAATGTGGAACAGGATGCATGTGCAAGGCGGGGCACAACAGTGCGGTGATGGTCTGCAGTGCAGGTATAGGCACAGGCTGGGGGTGCTACACCGGTGCCTTTGAGCATAGGGTGCATGTCATGGAGTTATAGATGTGTGGTGCTGGGGCCGTGGGTGCTCAAAGCAGACCTTGGAGTGCAGGAGCATGGTGCGGTGTTGGGGTCTTAGATGTAGTCCATTCCTAGTCCCAGCCTCCCCGTCCATGCACTCCTGAGGGCTCTGGGCTTCCATTTGGAAAGGGGCATATTAGGCTCTTTGCACCAGCTGGAGAGTCATCAGTTCTCTACATCTCAATTCTGCAGCTTTTTTTTTTAATGTGGCCAGGCATGGGGAATTGAACCCAGGTCTCCAGCATGGCAGGCGAGAACTTTGCAGTTGTTCAGCTTTTGTAACCAGGGCCTCTGTATGTGGTATAGAAGACCCTCCTGGGTTATTTACATCCTAGAATCGCTATCTCATTCACCTTCCCATCCCTGCTTTAGCTGTTCCTTGGAGCAGGGGTGAACATGACCTATCTTACTCCACCATCTTCCCGGATCCCTCTATTCTACTATCTTCCTAGAACCCGGGGTCCAGCCCTTTTGCAGTATTTTGTGCTGTGCAACTCAGAAAGCCTCAGGTTTTTCTTTTTTCCTGTGAGCCCTGCCTCCTCTCTGCTGGGACAAAAATTCCTAGTACCTTTAACACTTACTCCAGTTTTCTCCGTGCTGGGAGCCTATTTTTAGTAGCCAGAATTTGTTTATTAATTCCACAAGTGGAACTTGGTTGAGCTAAGCCCTTGCTGCTAGTGAAGTCTGTTTCCATTACCCTTGGGGAACCAGTCTGCCACCTCTGTGAGGAAGGGGCACCTGTCTCCATGACTTGGGGGATTTAAAGTTCTGTGTGGGGCCTCAGCTGGTCCAGCTTATTCAGACTAGTGTACACTCTGTCCTGTTGCTGATGTAGCCCCAGCAGTTGTTCTGTACTGTTCTTGGCTATTTACTAGCTGCTCTGGGAGGCGAACTAAATTCCATGTCTTACTAAGCCACCATCTTGCTCTCTCCAGATTTTTCCTTTATGTTTAATCCCTGCCTTCCTTCACAGAATTCTGGCACTTTGTCTAAATAGACCCAGCATATCTAGTTCCCTGTTATATCTCCAGGATATTGTATATTTTCGTTATAAAGGGTCAGCTGCTAAGTAGTAATTAGCCCTTAAAATCGTTTGTGGGAAAGATATTTATTTGGTTCAAAATTTATATTTTGAGTAGTGTATTACCTAATTTAACTTGTATGGACAGTTTATTTGAATACTATAAGTACATGGAATATTGAATAGAGGGTGTGTGATTTTGTTAGTTTATCCAGATTAGTGTGATGCCCTGATATGTCCTAAAGTAATTTGGGCAGTGAATAAAGAAGTATTTGCAAAATCCCCTTGGGGGATTGGGGAGAAAGGAAGAAATATTCAGTTTTCCCATTTAGAGAAATTCTTATATTCTTAAAAGCAGCAGGGACAAACAAATCAATAGGCCAAGCCTTTGATATTTGTGTTCCCCCTGTGAAACGTTCTTGCAAAGGACAGGCTAAGCCTACTTGAAATTATGTATGAGTGAACCCCAGAAAAACTATTTTGTTCTTATGATGTGGCTTCTCTCCAAGCCAACTCAGCAAGTAAATTTACTGCCCTTCCCCCTACTTCGTTCATGACTCCTAGGCATATAAATCTCCCTGACAGTGTAGAACAGCACTCCCAGAATTTGATGGGACCAGAGATCATGGGATTGAGAAAGACTTCTTGACCAAAGTGAGAAGAGAGAAATGATAAAAAGTAAAATGTCGGTGGCTGAGAGACTTCAAACAGAGTTGAGAGGTTATTATGCATTATATAGATATCTCTTTTTAGTTTATGGTGTACTACTTTCTATTTATGGCTGGAGGGAAGTACCCAGAACTGTGAGTTGTGTCCCAGTAGCCTTGATTCCTGAAGACGATTGTATAAAGATATAACATTTACAGTGTGACTGTGTGATTGTATCTGATGCCTCTTTTATCTGGGGTAAGGACATATGACTAAAAAACAGATAAAAATAAATAATAGGGGAATAAGGGGTAAAATAAATTGGGTAGATGGAAATACTAGTGGTCAGTGAGGAAGGTGCAAGGAGTATGGGAAAAATGATTTTTTTCTGTTTTTTTATTTCTTTTTCTGGAGTGATGCACATATTCTAAGAAATGATCATGATGATGAATACAAAACTATGTGATGATATCTTGAGTCACTTATTGTATACCATATATGGACTGTATGTGTGTGAATATTTGTCAATAAAATATATTTTTTAAATCATCCTTTGTTTTCCAATATTGTATGAAACTTTAATTTCATTTTTAACTTTCTTTATTGTACAACGTAACATATATACAAACCAATGAAAGAAAAAAACAGTAGTTTTCAAAGCACTCTTCAACAAGTAGTTACAGGACAAATCCCAGAGTTTGTCATAGGCTACCATACCATCATCTCATATTTTTTTCCTTTTAGCTGTTCCAGAGTATAGGAGTCTAGAAGGAACAAATATTGTTTTATCACAATCAACTTTTCTTTTTTCTGAAAAATAACATATATACAAAGAGCAATAAATTTCAAAGTACAAACACAACAGTTAGTTGTAGAACAGATTTCAGAATTTGGTATGGGTTACACTTCCACAATTTTAGGTTTTTACTTCTAGCTGCTCTAATATACTGGAAACTAAAAGAAATTTAATGATTCAGCTGTCATATTTGTTTGTTAAACCCTTCCTTCTCTGTCTAATTCCACCATCATCTTTGATCTTTCTATGCCACTCTTTAAGGGTATTTGGGATATGGCCATTCTAACATTTTCATGTTGGAAGGGGTTGTCATTAAATGGGGTAGGGAGATGGAACTAGTTGATATTCTGGAGAGGATGGGCCTTCTGGGTTTCAGGTCTTATCTGGTACAGGGACCCATCTGGAGGTTGTAGATTTCTGGAAAGTTACCCTAGTTCATGGAAATTTTGTAGAATCTTATATATTGCCCTAGGTGCTCTTTAGGATTGGCTGGAATGGTTTTGGTTGGGGTTGGCAAGTTATAGTAGATAGCAGTGTAAATGAAGCTTGCATAAGAATGACTGCTAGAGTAGCCTCTCCATTCTTTTGGAACTCTCTTAGCCACTGATATTTTATTAGTTATGTTTCTCTTCCCCCTATTGGTCAGGTTGGAATTGTTGATCTGCATAGTGCCAGGGCCGGACTCATCCCTGGGAGTCATCTCCTATGACTCCAGGAACACTTCCCCTCCAGATGTCATGTCCTGTGTAATGGAGTGTGCAATGAATTCACTTACAGAGTTGGGCTTAAAGAGAGTGAAGCCACATCTGAGCAACAAAAGAGGTCCTCCTGAAGTAACTCTTAGGTATACCTACATAAGCTTCACAAGAGTATGAGGCTTTAATTTTAATTTAGCTTGTAAATTAAAATTCAGTCAAAGTGAACAGGCTCTGTCTGATGGAACGAAACCCTGATTAAGTTCAGTATCTGTGCAATCAAGTTTGCTACCTGTGGGATGTATTAGTCGTTAGATCTATCAAATATTTATTCTTATATAGTGGGCACACAAAGATTGAATTTTCCTGTAGATGAAAAAGCTGAATAAGTCAGAACTTTAGGACGAGTGCAAAGTTGTACTATTCTGTGGAATTTGCCTAAAAAGTTTAGTTGACCTCAGTGTCCCCTCTTAATTTTGGATTCTGGGGAGTTTTCCAAACAATGAGATGTCCACTCTTATTGCCCATTTCTATTTATAAATACTGTCAGTTTCCTTATATTGTTCTTTCAGAGTAGTTGCTTAAAATACTTAAGTTTCATTGGTATTTGATTATTTTTATTTCCCCAGTTACTTCAACTGTAGAAATGGGAGGAAAGAGATGATAGATTTGAGTCTTGTGATATTCTAACATTGCTTAAGGAGTACCAAGCAGAGCATAAGAGGAAGGAGTGACTGGAACAGCTTGAATAACCACAGGGAACTGAAATATTAGAGAAATCTAGGAAAAATTGTTACCAAAAGCAGGTTATGAAACAAAAGTTCTTGGGTTCCAAGTTAAAGACTCAGACCTATAGACCGGATTTGTTTATGGGGAGCTCATGGGGATCATAGCATGATTTATTTTAGAGACATCTTTAATGATATTGGTTAGTCATCATTTGAGGTAGTGTGAAGAATTGGTAAGAGTAGTCATGCAGTTTGACTGTGAAAGGAGGAACATAGTATCTGGCATAAGAGAGGGAATTGCTCCAGGGGCATTTTGCTTCAAAACAGAAGAGTAAATGACTAAGTAATGAAGGGATTGATTGTGATAAGAGGAGAGGTTTGTGGTAAAGATTTCAATTTTAATCACTAATATAGTTTCTAAAGAAACAGGAAAGACAGAAATCTAATCAGTGGTAACTTGCCCCTTCAATAAGATAGAAAAAGTGATTAATGGATATGAATGCAAGGATAATTGTAAAGATTTTGCCCTAAACTGACTTGATTTGTCAGATTATGTTATTCTGATTACTATGAGTTTAATTCTATCTGCTGAAGGAAATGTGCAATGTGAGATTCAAAACCATGGGACTTGAAATGATTATAGAATGTGGAAGACTGATCGATTCGCTTATCAGGATATATCTGAAAGTATTAGAAATCATGACTGCATTTTGACCTAAAGCATAGCTTAGTAGTATACTTTATCAGATGGATTAAACAAGGCAGGTAATTAGAGTCATCTCCAAGTACACGTATCTGGTAAATGCTCAGATGTTTATTGACTGATTGGGTAAATACTCAAAGGGACCTCAGAAATATTGTTTTTTTAACATCATTTAGTATGAGGATTAAACTTTAAAAATATGTAATTCTCTTAGTATATTTAATACAACCATTTTTTCCCTAAACTTCAGGTACAAATAAGTAAATTAATCCTACCTCTGTTTATGACACATTATCGTTATTTGTCCATGAAATGCATATAGTTCTTAATGATGTTTTATAGGAGAATTTACATTATGCACATTAATTCACATATATATAAATATAGGATGTCAAGCTGGTGATGATGAATATATGAAAAAACCTTCAACTACCTCTGCAGAAAAATATCAGAGTGACCAAATAGATTTTCTCCAAAATCTCTTTATTCTATATCTTCTGAGCCTTCTAATGCTCTGAAGATTATGGGGCATGACAGTGACATTATGACCCATATACTTCTGATATTATCTGATGTAGGGCCTTTTCATGATTAGATTTGTATGATAGGTGTCATTGATCCTCCAAAGAAGACCTTGAAAAGATTTTCTCCATAATTAAATAAAAGTTTCTGGGGTGATATCCAAATCCATTGGGGTGAGATCTAGAACTTAGTGCTGAGACTGTTACATTGTTATATATCACATGTGAAAGAACCAAGATGATTTAAGTCAAGTGTGCCCAGGAGGACCAATATAGGTTAGAGCAAAGAGGAAATTGGAGTTCAGAGGACAAGGATAGATATCGGGAAACCAACGCTAGTGCCTCAACCAAGCATAATTATATCTGAAGGATTCCAGGTTGCATTCTCTCATGGTGGAGACTAATTCCAGATGAGTCATGGGTCAGGAATTCTTGTGTTTTGGAATCAGGGAAAAAATGAAAATTCTCTGAACCCCATGGAATAATTAATACATAGAGTTCAGTGATTTTCATGTCCTTATCTGTAAAGTGAAGGTATTCATATTTTCATTATTTCCTGGAGAAGCCAGAAACAACTCCTACATTTTGATCCAGGGAGAAGAGAAACCTTCCTCTATTTCTCTTGGAGTGCACTTCATGTTCCTATTGATTGGATTGGTTTACTTCCAGGTCAAGACTTGAGTCTGAAGGCTTCTATCTTTTTTCTCAGCTTTGCTCAGCTACTGTTTGTCTGGTTTTGAGTGAAAATTCAAAGGAGGACCAGTTCAGCTGAACTATTGACAATGCCAACACAGGTGAGTAGGGAATTCTTCAACTGAAGCTATACCACTGTTGCCAGCAGATTTCTCTTACTGTCATAAACCTTCTGAGTTTGGGGCTCATCAATAAGTAATCTCTTTCCCAACATTACAGTAGTTTGTTCCAGCCTCCATTAAGGATGTATATTCTCTTAAGAGATGAAAGATTATTTGTTCCTAACCCATGGCCTCATTGAAGAAATAATGCATTTATGGGATCATGTCAGTGCCTGAAGTTTGCTTTAGGCATGTGGTGAACCTAGGCGATAGAGATGAGTAAGAACAATAGCTAGCAGTGAGTGGGAAGGCTGGTGTTTCAGCAGGTGCATTCAATCAATCCAGCTTTACACATGCTAGGGTGTGAGACTGCATTGTTGACTGGAGCACAAGAGAAGGTTAGAAAATAAAAGAAAATAAGAAATCATTCATTTATTTTCCCCAATTTTAATTTTCTTAAAGTATTGATATATTTGCACATTTTGAAATACTAAAAATAAAATTTTCCTTAGAAATAGTCACCAATTTCCCAATTTCAATTTTTGTAGATCAACTTTATTCAAATTTTATAAATGGAGTCAATGTATAAGAATTGTTGTTTGTTCCCTTATGTCGAGTAAAATTTATTGTACCATGAAAAATTTTCAAGGTTTGTAGAGACCAGAAGAAATAAAGGGGCTTTTTTAAGTCTTGAACAGACAGATGAGATGAAGATGTAAGAGGAACAATGAAAACTGGTGTTGTGGGCTCTAGAAAATGTTGAGAATGGGAGGACTTCTACCAGAGTAACGGTCAGATTAGGGCCATATTTCAGTACAGTTGTCTCAATAGCCCCTGACTTATGATCCTTTACCAACTATACTTAACATTATTATGAGCAACTAAGTTATGCAGAATTCAGTGAGTTAGTATTTACTGATCCAGAGTTCTGTATGAAACCTGTTCAGTTCTGTAGAATTGTAGATACTGCTTCAAGATTCCCTGCCAAAATTTATAAATAATAGACTCCAGTGAATTGAATTTAGAGAGAAAGCACTTCACACATTAATGCACTAGATCTGTTCAAGTACATAACATGGTGGTAAATAATTTTATAAATGAGAGGAAACTGTGGTCATCCTTATACAGGAATAATCCAATCCTAGTCATTTATTAAAAGTGATATATCATTGATGTTTCTTGCCTTATGATGAGTCTGTAGATTTACCTGAAATTGGTAGAAAAGATCATTTTAGTTGGGCATGCTCTAGAGCAAATATTGTAATGAGTATCAGGAAGTCATAATTACAGGTCTTTGGGGAATTTTTTAGGTGTTATATCACACTGTATATCATGTGATATTCCTTTATGGTGAAATTATATACATTCAGAATTTCTGTCTGTGAGTGTATTTGAAAGGCAGATGGCGATTGAGCATTGAGATTAATCTTACTGGAGCTCCAAACACATTTTCAGCTTTATATACACAGTCTCTGCTTTCCTCATTGCTGTCATTTTGAGCATCACACTCAGGACTTAGTTAAGGATGGCCTTGTGTGAACCCAAATTTCTGTGCTGTTAGGAGTTAATGACCTTCAAAGATGTTGCTGTAGACTTCACACAGGAAGAATGGGCATTGCTAGATACATCCCAGAGAAAGCTGTTCAGAGAAGTGATGCAGGAGAATATCAGTCATCTGATTTCAGTGGGTAAGTCTCAAAAAATTTGTCTGTCAATGATATGTATCTGTCAATCATCTATCTAATCTACCTGCATATCTATCATAACTATCATATGGCATCATCTAAATTTCAAGACCTAGGTCAGCATCTCTATATTGTTATATAACCTTTTTATATTCCTTATATTTTTATATTTTATATTGTTAGTACATTTAAATTATTTTATAGCACATTCAACCACCTAAATGTAATATGTTTTCTAAGTTTTTACTTGCATCTAGTTCACCCCCAAAGAATTTAAACCTCTTGACTACTCACTTAATGTATTTCAGTCTCAATCTCCGACACTCAGAGCAATCCTGGGAAGTTAGTGAATAATTTTTTAATGAACAAATAAGGGATTATACATTTTGAAATAATTATTCTTCTCTAAGGGGTATCCTGAAGCTTTAGAACACATTAGGAAAAACACTTCATATATTATGTTCCACATAGAATTTAGATTGTTTTGGTGCAGTTTATGATTATTGGATCATTTTTAAAAATAATAATGAGCAATTGTGGAAACATAGAACTTCTTGGTTTTAAAAATATGGAGGATTCTGCATCTTTCTGAACTTGTGCATGGGCCACAACAACCCAGTGTAATGAGAAGAGCAACAGTTACCCTGTGGTGGTGAAATATCATCAGTGTTCTGTATTCAAAGTACTTTTACCTTGTTGACCCTCAATGCTTACCTTTTTCCTTTGGTAGCCTGCCATGGAGTTGATAATATACTATTAATACTTAATTCAAATTCCAAGTATCTTTTTTCCTATGAACAGGATGCCAAGTCTACAGATCAATTGTGTTTTCCCAGTTGCGACAAGAAGACACAGTCTGGAGAGAAGGAATAGAATTTCTCCAAAACCAGAGTCCAGGTGAGTTCTAGGTGCCCATCAGTAGTGGAGGGACCTCATAAATAAATGAATAAGTTCTTGGAATTATCAATTTTGGGTTTCCTGAAGTGCGTTATGATTTCTGAAGTGTAGGTGAGGATATTGGGGAAATTTTCTTCATATGTGGTCATTATTGTTTAAACTTAACAAGCTCTATTCAAGTGTCTTTGACTTTGGGAAAGGAATATTCATGTACTATTTGAATTAAATTTTCACATAATAAATCTTGTGTTATTCTTCGAAGATTTTCCTTCTTTTTACCTTCCTGGCATCCCAACTTTTTACTTTTGTCATATTTCAGTCCTAAAAATCTTCTCTGATTTTTAAAGTCCTGTAATGTTTTCTTCTGCATAGAATATTCCTTAATTTGATACTACCTCTCAGCCAAGTGTCAGTCTTTAAAATGTCCTAGTTTGTTTTTAACTTTCTAATAACTTTATTCCTATGATGCTATTCTTAACAATATTGTTTTTTCCTCAAATAATTATAGGTAAGAAATTTGCATATGAAAATCAAGAAATATTAATGCAACTTACTTACAGAAATTGCAATTCTGACATCATGCCATTGGTAAGATTCATTGGTGGGAACCCTACTCTTTCAAATACCTGGGGATTGAATAAATGAGAAATTCAGTGTAATCACCTAGTTGTAATTAATGTTGAAGTTAAAGGCTGATCTATCAAAAATCTGTGATAGTTTGAATTTAGGTAAAAATTAAACTAAACACAAAACTTTGAGTTCTTATGAAAGATGATTTCATAAACATGATTCACATACACAAATTTTGAAACATCCTGAAGTTTGAAATTGATCAGAGAGCACTGTAATTGAGATGGCATATTAAAGGAAATCTCTATTCATGAAGGTGACTGACATGTATATGGAACTAAATTGGGAAAGATTTTAATTGGAGACTTGAAGGATTTCTTAGAAATTTGTGTAGGGAAATGAAGAAATGTATGTAAATGTTCAAATGCTTGACATTCTCTCTTCTGATTCCCCACAGCAGATATCTCAAACTCAAAAGAATTCCTTTAAATGTATTTATTTCCAAGAAGACTCCACTCTCAGATCCACAGTGACTCCAAATGGATTAATTCCCATGAGAGAGAAAGCATATTTAAGTGACCCACTTGGGACAGTCCACAGTGACCAGCCGTCTTTTGATGAACATAAGCAGATTCACATTAGAAGTAAATCAAATGAATGCCTACAAAGTACTAAAGCCTTCATTGAAAGCTCTGGCTACAGACAATACAATGGAACTCAAACTAGAGATAAACTATGTGAATGCCTTCTTTGTGGGAAAGCATTCATTAGATTTATTGACCTTAGACAACATTGGAGAATTCACACTGGAGAGAAGCCCTATAAATGTAATCTATGTGGGAGTGCCTTCAGTCAGTCTTCTCATCTTCACAAACATAAGAGAATTCATACTGGAGAGAAACCCTATGAATGCCATACATGTGGAAAAGCCTTCAGTCAATCTAATGATCTTCAAAAACATAAGAGAACTCACACTGGAGAGAAACCCTATATATGCCAAACATGTGGGAAAGCTTTCAGTCAGTCTTCTAATCTTCGACAACATGAGAGAACACACACTGGAGTGAAACCCTATGTGTGCCATACATGTGGAAAGGCCTTTATTCATTGTCATGTCCTCAGACAACATGAGAGAACCCACACTGGAGAGAAACCCTATGAATGTCCTCAATGTGGGAAAGCCTTCACCCAGTATTCTCATTTTAGACGACATGCGAGAATTCACACTGAAGAGAAACCTGATGAATGCCATACTGGTGGGGATGACTTCACTGATTGATATACCTTCAGATGACATGAAAGAATACAGACTAGAGGAAAGCCCCATGAATGTCATCTGTGTGGGAAAATTCTCAATCATAGTTCTACCCTTAGGCAACATGAAATAATGCTCAGTGAACAGAAACCATAAGAATGCCATCTATGTGGAACACCTTAATTTTTCTAACCTTTGACAACATGAAATTATTCGAACTTGAGAGGAAAACTATGAATGTTGTCAATGTGGAGAAGCCTTCCAATATTATATAGTAATACTCTTAACTGTATTTGGAATGAGAGAACACACTACATGAAGACGTTTCAGCCATAGTTTTAACCTTTAAACACACCAGAGAACACACATACTGAAGAAAAACTGTCTGAAATCAACATGGTATTTTCTTTAGTCATCAGTACTATTATCAGTAAAATAAGGAAACTTACACAGGAAAGAATCTATATGAATGTCATTAACAAAGCCTTAGTTGTTGGCCTGTTGATGTACCATATGAGAACTCGCAGTATAAATCTAATAAAAACGGAAAATCCTAATCTAGCCAGATAAGTTACATGTTGAGGAATTCTGTGCACTTAATAGTGGAGCACCTTAATTTGTAATTTATGCTTTAAATGAGTGAACTCCATTGGAATGAATCACTAGGTATGTAATTAAGGTGTGCTGTCATTCAGTGAAACACAAGTTTTGGTGTGCTAAAAATACTCAGTTTATGGATAACTGTGATAATGGTAAATTAGATGGAAAAGTCACCAAAACATGAAGAGGGGAAAATCTTGGCAGAATGAACCCCTTTGGCAGAGATCCAGAAATTTCATGATAGAGAATATATTCAAGGTAAAATCTTAAGAAATCATTAATTCAGGAATTGGGGAGTTGTGGGCTTAGTGTGTCTCAGTTGGGATAGTGTTTAAGAGATATGGTGAATTGTTGGATATTTGGTAGCTGAGTTATAGAGATCAGTGGTCAAAATTCTGTAGGTTTGGGGATAGGAGAATGTGAAGTCTGATTTCGGAGTTTCTAGGGTAAATATGCTTTCTGGTTATCTAATGGATCAATGCTGGGCATTTTGGGGGGGTCAGTGATTTAATATCTGAAGAGTAGTTAACAGATTTTTGTTTTGTTTCTAATCATAAAGGTGACAATAGTTTATTCAAGTAACAACAATGTTTATTAGGGTAAAAGGGTCCTGCACATAATAGCTCACTGAGTCAAGCAGGGGCCCAGAGAGTTCCCATTTCCCCTCACTAATGGCCAGAAGTATCAGTCCAAATTTGCTGAAATAATTATTTTAATAATCAAAGAGGTAATAGATTTCAGAAGCCCATAGGAAATGCCATTATGGTGGTCCAAATGTGGAAATCCAGTCTTTGAGATTAATTTTGGAAGAGTTATTATCCAGAGCATGCACATGTAAAAATTCTCAGCTGGTTTCCTCATGTTAAGTCTGGTGAATGCTTTCCAACTAAAATTGGGGACACTAGAAGTATTTTTGTTCTCAGCACTACAGTTTATATTTTATGAAATATTGAGGGACTTCCCTTAAAAAGAAGCCAAGAAATGGTTACAGATGTGAAAGGACTTGTGTAGTATAAGCCACAGAATGGAAAGGAAAAACAGAAAACCTGGGGACAAAAGGAAACTGTTTGAAGATGATATATTAGGTATAGAGAAACTCCTGTTACGTTTTTAAAAGAAAATTGGAGCCCATTGTTAGTTTTAGGAATGTCACAGGATCTAAATAAAATTCAGTTTCTACATGTTATAGTTTGAAGGGATTATGTGCCCTAGCAAAGCCGTGTTTTAATCCTGATCCGTCTTTGAAGGCAGCCATTTCTTTTAATCCCTATTCAGCACTGTAGGTTGGAGACTTGATTTTATTATCTCATAGAGATGGGACACACCCAAGTGTGGGCTTTAACCTTTGGTTAGAGGGAGATGTGACTCCACCCATTCCAGGTGGGTCTTGATTAGTTTACTGGAATCCTTTAACTGAGGAAACATTTTGGAGAAAGCTTCAGAGCCATGAGAACTACACGAGCTGAGAGGGCCCACACAGCCAGAGACCTTTGGAGATGAAGAAGGAAAATGCCCCTAGGGGAGCTTCATGAAACAAGAAGCCTATAGAGAAATTCACCTGTCATCACGATGTTTATCATGTGCCTTTCCAGTTGAGCGAGAAACCCTGTACTTCGTCGGCCTTTCTTGAGTGACAATAACCTCTTGTTGGTGCCTTAATTGAGACATTTTTATAGACTTGTTTTAATTGGGATGTTTTCATGGCCTTAGAACTGTAAACATGCAGCTTAATAAATTCCTCCCTTTAAAAGCCGTTCTGTTACTGTTATATCACATTCTGGCAGCTAGCAGCGTAGAAGACTACATAACCCATTTATTCAGAGAAGTTGTCCATTTTAGTGACCCCATAATTTCACGGTATCAGAATTTGTACATTAAGTGTTGGATCCACACTGCAGTGGGAACAGCGATGGAAAAGTCAACTATCAGGAATCATCCTCAGCCTCTCTCCCACCAAGATCTCAAGCCTCTTTGGATGGGAAAAGCAGTTTTGAGTATCCCTTATTGGCTTTGTTATTCCAAAACCATCTATTATAATAGGATCCATGCTATATGCATAAACATGTATAACATGAATGCTGCCTTTCCACAGCACCCATAGTTTCCAAGGGTCTCTTCATTACACTGAGGAATATATGATTGATTCTCCAATCACACTGTTCAAAAACCAAACCAGACTGTTTTTTCTTTTATGATGGCTTCCCTCATGAGGCAAAAAACAAGTACACGAGGCTACTTAGATCCAAGTGCCCCTGGATTATTAGGACCTTTAACAGTTTAGCCCACTGGGCACTTTATCCAGTCCCCAAAGTGGTATATCATCTGCCTGATGGAAGAGAAACAGTAACTGCTTCCCCATGGATACCAGATGGCTTCAGCTAGCTCACCCATCAGTAAATCAGCACTGAGCATCTGGTAGTACATCCATGAGTTTGGGGACCTCTGCAGTCATTTGTGAAAAGGGAAGGCCTTCTGGTATTGCAACAGACTCATATTTGATGGGCATATTTCCCAACTCCTATGCAAAGGTGTTACTTCCTGAGGACCTAGGTGAGCACAGCTCTGGATTTGCCACTTCCATTTTTTTAATACATATTTTTATTTTAAAGAACAAACATGCAAACATCCTTGACATACAGACATTCTTGACATAGTTACAATTAATGGCTTCCAATATCGTCACATAGTTGATATCATCACCATGATCATATTTTTGAACATTTGCATCTCCAGCAAAAGAAAGAAAAAAGGGAAGAACTCATACACACCATACCCATTACCCTTCCCTCTTATAGACCACTAGTATTCCAATCTCAATTGTTTCCCTATTATTTATTTATTTATTTATTTTTACATGGGCAGGCACTGGGAATCAAACTCGGGTCCTCTGGCATGGCAGGCAAGCAAGCATTCTTGCCTGCTGAGCCACCGTGGCCCACCCCCTATTATTTATTTTTTTACTCCTATGTCCATATCATAGTTAAAAGGAGCATCAGACAAAAGGGTTTCACAATCAGACAGTCACATTGCAAAAGCTGTATCATTCTACTATCATCTTCAAGAAATGACTACTGGAACACAGCTCTACAGTTTCAGGTACTTCCCTCTAGCTACTGTAATACACCAGAAGCTAAAAAAAAAACAAAAAGATATCTATATAATGCATAAGAATAATACTCCAGGGTAACCCCTCACCTGTTTGAAACCTCTTAACCACTGACACTATTTTGTCTCATTTCTCTCTTCGCCCTTTTAGTCGAAAAGGTTTTCTCTGTCCCTTGATGCTGAGTACCAGCTCATCTTAGAATTTCTATCCTACGTTGCCAGGGAGGTTTACACCCCTGGGAGTCATGTTCCATGTAGAGTGGGGAGGGCAGTGAGTTTGCTTCCCATGTCCACTGAGAGAGGCCACATCTGGGCGACAAAAGAGGTTCTCTGGGGGTGACTCATAGGCGTAATTTTAAGTAAGCTTAGCTTGTACTTTGGAGGGATAAATTTCATAGAGGGCAAACCCCAAGATTGAGGGCTCGGCCTCTTGATTTGGTTGTCCCCACGGCTTGCAAGAGTATCAGAAATTCTCCAAATGGGGAAGTCTAATTTTTCCCCCTTTCATCCCATTCCTCCAAGGGGACTTTGCAAATACTTCTTTATTCACTGTTCAAATCACTCGGATTTATCAGGGCATTACACTAACCTGGACAAGCCTACAAAATCTCATGCCCTATTCATGATTCCATGTACTTATGATATTCAGTTAAACTGTCCATATATCAGTTAAATTAGGATATGCACTCGTGAAAGTATAAATTTTGCACCAAATAAATATTTCTTGCTTTAGTCTCAAAACAGAAGTTGAAGTTTTAAAATATGAATGACTATTTTCAACACCCTGTAATGACATTCCTTTCTTCTTCCTCATGCAAAATCTTGATTTTTTTTTTTTCTTGGCATAAGTAGGCACCAGGAAGCAAACCTGGGTCTCTGGCATGACAGGTGAGAACTCTGCCTGCTGAGCCAACATGGCCTGCCCACAAAAACGTTTTAATCTGTGCATTTAGTCACTATCATTGTAAACTCTAGGCATTCCTAAATTATACCATATCAGTCTTTATCATCTATCTTTCCTTCAGGTTTCATATGTTCTCCCAGCCCTTCTCCATCATTCCTGCATTTAGCTTTATTCAATGTACTTATATTATTATGCTACAATCAAATACTATTGTACTATTCCTTTCTGAAGTTTTACAATCAGTGCTGCTGCACAATCTGTATCCCTTCAGCTCCAATTACCCAATCTCCACCCTATTTCTATCTCCTAATGACCTGTGCTCTTCAATTCTCCAAGTTCACTCATTAATTTTCATATCAATGAGACCGTAGTGTATTTGTCCTTTTGTTTCCAGCTAATTTCACTCAGCATAACATCCTCAAGGTCCATCCACGTTGTTACGTGCTTCATGACTTTTTTCTCACAGCTATGTAGTACACCATTATATATATACACAGCTTGTTTAGCCACTCACCTGTTGATGAACATTTGTGCTGTTTCCATCTTTTGGCAATTCTAAATAATGCTGCTATATACATTGATGTGCACTTTTTACTTCAATTTGATGATACTCAATCATTGGGCATTGCCTGAGTAAGGCTACTGATTACCCAGAACCCAATATATGATGGGGATTTCTATCCTCAGGAGGACCTGAGAGCTCTTGGACGTCCTTTCCATTTCCACCACAACCCAATAGTACACCAGAGTTTGCCTTTCATACTAGTGCTGGGCTTCATCTGAGAACTTTGTGTTCTAGAATCCCATGGCTCTTTATATGAATTATTGTCAGGTTTCCCTTCTACTGGATGCAGTTTGAAATGTCCCAGAAGTTTTAATTACACAGGGGTACCACTAAGTAAATTCTTACTTATGTTCACTGTGTAGATGTTACTTGAGTCATCCCTTCCAATGTTCTATTGTCCTTTTTTCTTTGAGGGCTTTAGGGAGCATGAAAGACCATTATGCAATAGCACAATGCTGGGCCACATGAGTTGTAATTGAGGTACCTTGATCTGATTGGAGCCTTGTATAGAAGTTTATGTATGTCTATATTTTTCCAAATCTGCAACAGAGGTCTCAGCAGCCACATGCTGAATGTGAATTGCTGTCCCATGTTTAGGATCTAGGTTTTAAGTGGGAAACATTATTATAAGCCATGACTAGGGATAAGCAATGTAATATGGTTGAGTAGCAACTTTCATGCAAGGCCTAATTTTCACCTGATAGGGCCCATGATATGTCACCTGAGCTCATCTTCAGGAGTTACATGACTTCTCTGCCTTTGCCCTCTGCCTTTTCTTAAGTGAGTCCTCATGATTTGGCCCTTTTTTTTGCATTTAAGTTGTGCGTTCATGTCCTGTTCTGATTAACAGTATGGAAATTCTATTTGTGTTCTTCAAATGGCCGTTTGCATTTGTCCACATTGGTGACAAATTCATCTTCCCACCACACAAGCTGTTGCTACAGCCCCTGTGCCTATGCAGAGGAGCTTCTTATAATTCAGTCATTGATTTGCCAGTCACTGGATAATATGGATAGTTTATAAGAGCTGAAAAATCCATAAATATATAATAGAATGTTGTAGGAGATGCCTTAGCAGCAGTCACCACCATATGAAGCTCAAGCCATTGGATAGAATATGGTCAATCAGTCTCAAACAAAAGGTTGTCATTCTTGGAGCGGATTCCCACAGTGGCCCAATGGACTCTTATCAGCTATGAGTTTTGCAGTTTGATCTGTGAACCAAGCCATATCATTAGATGGACTACCCTACATATCCAAGGGCAGGCAGGACCACTCTTTGTGCTGTTTGGTCCCATCCAGCAAAGTAGAAATTTATTCATGGTGCCAGTTAACTCCCTGAGGTCCTGCTAGTGATTGCTCATAGATGTACCAATTCCATTTAGTGAAGAAGCTTTGTTCAATCTGTCCTACTTTAGTGCGTGCCCACATAATTATAGGTAGTCTGGCCTTAGAACCACTGAGGGCACAACGGTGATCAAATTTTCAGTCTGCACCAAGGTCCAATAACAGGCTAAAAGCTGCTATTTGAAGTACAGTATGGTATTTAGTGGCTACATTGAGTAGGAAATAATGTGCTATAGTCAAGGTAAATCGTCTTCCCTATCTGTCTCATTGTACTCACAGTTGGAATTGTCTTCCTCATTGTCCCAGTAGGGACACAAACACTTAGCAAGCCATGTATCCTTTTCAGTACTCAGTATTAAAAGGGCAGCTTGCAGTATTCTGAATCTTTCTGGGCTTGCTGTCCTCTTTCCTGCCTTTTATTGGCTCCTATGATGATCTCAGCCTCTAATTTAGAGAGCCCTGCTTCTTGATATTAGTGTTGGTCTTCTGGAGTCATCACGTCAGTTTCTGTATCATCTATTCTGTTTTATTAATCAAAGTAGCAATACCCTGAAGGTGGGCCTCACCACTTTTGTCTTTCTCTAGGGGTCTTTCTTGTTTGGCCCGTCCGTGTATTTTCTTGTTGCTTAGCTTTCATCCATCTAGGCCTGCCTCTGTTCTGCTGCTTCCACCCCAAAGTGGGATGTGCTGGTGCATATTTTCCATGACTTTGCCCATCATCTCCAGGAAGAACAAGGGAGCAAGTGTGTCTTCCACTGGACAGCCCCTTGTCTCATGAATGCCTGCAGTGCTGTTGAAGGTAGAAATGTCTCATCTACATCCTTTCCAAGAGTGGAATCATACAGCCATGTCTGACAACATAACATAAAGTGAAGTTTTGGCCTCTTTTACAGTTTTCCATGGGATTTTTTATGAAAAGTTCCCCCAGTTGAAAACAATGTTATCATGCTCCAAGGAACACAAACTAAAAGTGGCATGGGTTTGTCTATCCTGTTCACTTATCATATTAACTTGGTTTTGCATTTTGTTATTGATCCTCTGTTTAGATCTTCTATCTATTGAAGATAGTGGTGTGTTGATGTCTCCCAAAATTATTGTGGAGAAGTCTTTAATTTTGCCAGAGTTTGTCTCATATACTTTGAGGTACCTTGATTAGGTGCATAGATATGTATGATTGTTATTTCTTCTTGGTGAATTACTCCTTTTGTTAATATGTATCATCCTTCTTGGTCTCATAATCTTTTTCAATTTAAAGTATGTTTTCTCTGGTATCAGTTTCACTACTCTTTTTGTTGTTGTTGTTGTTGTTTTTTGTTACTGCTTGGACAGAATATATATTTCCATCCTGTTCTAGTTTGCAAGCTGCCAGAATGCAACACACCAGAAACGTATTGGCTTTTAATAAAAGGGGATTTATTGTGTTAGTTCTTCAGAGGAAAGGCAGATAACTTTCCACTGAGGTTCTTTCTTACATGGGAAGGCACAGAATGGTCTCTGCTGGCCTTCTCTCCAGGCCCCTGGGTTCCAACAACTTTCCCTGAGGTGACTTCTTTCTGCATCTCCAAACACCTGGGCTGAGCTGCAAGTGCTGAGATGAGGGATGCCGAGCTGCTTAGGCTGTACTACATTGTGCTCTCTCATTTAAGCACCAGCCAATTAAATCAAACATCATTCATTGCAGTAGGCCTTCCTCCTAGTTGACTGCAGATGTAATTAGCAACAAATGAGGTTCAAGTGCCATTGGCTCATGTCCACAGCAACAAAATTAGGTGCCTTCATCTGTTCAAGTTGACAACTGAATCTGACTACCACACATCCTTTCACTTTCAATCTATCTATCTTTGGGTCTAAAATGAGTTTCTTGTGCACAGCATAGAGATGGATCATATTTTTATCCATTCTGCCAATTTTTGTCTTTTGAGTGGGGAATTTAATCCACTGATATTCAATTTCATTATTGTAAAAGCAGTCCTTACTTAAGCCATTTTATCCTTTGGATTTTATTTGTCAAATCCTTGTTTTCTCTCTCATTTTTAATTTTTAGTTACCCTTACCTTTCATCTCCATTTCTATACCCTCTTCCAAGCCTCTTGTCTTTGTCTTTCCAGTTGGCTTAATTCCCTTTAATATTTCTTGGAGGATATGTCTACTGTTAACAAACTCTCTCAACTTCTGTATATCTGTAAATATTTTATACTCTCTCATTTTGAGGACCACTTTGCTAGAGGAAGAATTCTTAGATGTCAATTTTTCTCCATCACTCTCCTAAAATATTGTACCACTACCTTCTTGCTTGCATGGTATCTGATGAGAAATTAGCACTTAGTCTTGTGTGGCTTCCCTTGTATGTGGTGAGTCACTTTTCTCTTGCTGCTTTCAGAAGTCTCTCCTCTTCAGCATTTCACATTCTGATTAGGATGTGTCTGAGTGGATATATTTGTATTCTGTGTGGAGTACATTGGACTTCTGTGCTGGTTTGAAAGGGTATATGTCCCCTAGAAAAGCCACATTTTAATCTAAATCCCATTTTGTAAAGGCAGAATAATCCCTATTCAATATTGTATGTTTGAAACTGCAATCAGATCTTCTCCCTGGAAGTGTGATTTAATCAAGAGTGGTTAAACTGGATTAGGTGATGACATGTCTCCACCCATTTGGGTGGGTCTTGATAAGTTTCTGGAGCCCTATAAAAGAGGAAACATTCTGAAGAATGAAGGAGATTCGGAGAGAACAGAGAATGCTGCAGCACCACAAATGAGAGAGTCCACGAGCCAATGACATTTAGAGATGAAGAAGGGAAACGCCTCCCAGGGAGCTTCATGAAACCTAGAAGCCAAGAGAGAAAGCTAGCAAATGATTCTGTGTTCACCATGTGCCCTTCCAGCTGAGAGAAGCCCTGACTGTGTACATCATATGCCTTCTCACTTGAGAGAGAAATCCTGAACTTCATCAGCCTTCTTGAACCAAGGTATCTTTCCCTGGATGGATACCTTTGATTGGACATTTCTATAGACTTGCTTTAACTGGGACATTTTCTTAGCCTTAGAACTATAAACTAGCAACTTACTAAATTCCCCTTTTTAAAAGCCATTCTGATTCTAGTATATTGCTTTCTGGAAGCTAGCAAACTAGGACAACTTCTTAGATTAGCATATTTTTATCTTATATAAGAGTTGGGAAATTTTCAACTATTATTTCCTCAGATATTCTTCTTGGCACCTTTTCCTTCATTTTTGTTTCTGGGGTATCTATGATGAGTATGTTTGTGCTCATGATGTCAGTCATTTTCCTGAGATCTAGCTCACATTTTTCCATTTCATCCTCATTTGTTCTTTTGCCTCTTTGGATTTGATTGCTCCATCTTCTTCTTCCTCTTCAAATCTGCTGTTATGTATCTTTAGTTATGTGTTCAATTTCATCTACAGTGTGTTTAATTTTCATAAGATTTGGTAGTTTTCTGTGCATCCATTCAAATTCCTTATATACTCCTAATGTCAGTTTCCTTTATCTCTTTAGCCATCTATTTGAAATTATTTAGACTGGTTTGAACATCTTGATTAGTTGTTACAAATTTCATTCTCCAACTTTTAAATTTGATTATTTCACTTGGACATATCTTCATGTTTCTGAATACATAGTGTAATTTTTTTACTGGTATCTGGGCATCTGATTATCATGATAAAATTATTTTGAAGATTGGTTTCCTTTCTATCTAAGATGTTGGTGCATATGTCACAGTTCTCTAGAGAAACAGAAGCAATAAGAAAGATTTATAATGTTGTCTCAGATTACTGTGTGGATGGAAGAGTCCAAAATTTGTAGGGCAAGTGGGGAGCTGATTAACTCCAATTAAGGGTTTGGACAGAACTCCACAGTAGAGACTTGCTGGCTGAAAAAGCAATGAAAGTATCTCTCCCTCCTTTTAGGGATTGGATTATTTCGTTGAGGGAGACACATCTCAGTTCATCACAGATGTAATCAGCCACAGGTGCTGTCAACTGACTGATTTAATGCACCAGCCTTGCAATTTATCAGCCTTCCATGAAATATTTATGGAAGTAATCAAGCCACTGCTTACCTGACCAGACAACTGGGCATAATCACTTGGCCAGGGTGAGATCAGGACCTAACCATCACAGTCTCACTGCTTGTCAACTTGGGAGTATACATATCACCTCAAAACATGCTTAATTTCCAAATAGAACACATTAACACACATTTTTTGTTGCTTAACAATACTCAGTTGTCCTGTGTACAACCAGAAATGCTGTACATCTCTCCAGGATATGGTGCAAGTCCTTAGGTGAAATTCACTCTTAAACCTCATATCCAATGACTTAAATACTATAACATGCACAATACAACTTATGATAAGAAAAAACAAGATATTGGCTTATGTACAAAGCAAACATACTCAAAACAGGGAGGAAATATTCATATGATCACAGTCCTTGTTTCTGTAACTGGTCATATGGTTGTAGTTCATATTTATCATTATCTTTTTCTACTACCCAACTGGAAGTACTTTTTGAATTTTTTCTACTACCCAACTGGGAATAGTTTTTGAACTTTTGCCCTCAGCAAGCACTTCAACTGGCCATTGTTCTTTATCAGATGGGGTGACCCAAACCTATGTTCCTGAAGTTTCTGGACCATTGATAGTCCTGCCTGGATTGGATTGCTGCACTTTTCCATTGATTTTAATCATAGGGCATGGTAATACTAAGAGATGCTAGGGCAACTCCTGTATTGCAGGAAAGCTCTTCTTTACTTCCATTGTCCAGTTGCAGTCCTATTTCTCCTTGATAATTAGGATCAGTCACCCCAAATAGAACAGTAATCCCCTTCCATGCTTGTTGATTCAGTGGCAGGAGAAGCCAAAAGTGGCAAAGTGGCAGTTTTAACTTCTAGTTCGATGGAATCGTTGTGTCTCCTGGTAAGACCACTCTTCGTTTTTGAACTAAAAACTGTAGCTGAGTAGAGCTTAAGGTTTCAGGGACAGGAAGCAAAATTTTCAAAGTAGATTACTAGGGATGTGCATTAGCTGGGATTCTGTAGAGAAACAGAATCAGCAAGAAATATCCATAGATAAAAAATTTATGAAATTGCCTCATGTTACCATGGGAATGTAGAGTCCAAGGTCTGTAGGGCAGGCCACAAGCTGGCAATTCTGATGAAGGTCCTCAACAAATTCAGGAGAGGCTTGCTGGACAATTGTGGGAATGGAAGAGTCCAAAATCTGTATGGCAGGCTGTGAAGTTGGCTGCTCAGATGAAGGTTCTGGACAAGCTCCACAAGAGAGGCTCACTGGCTGAAGCAGGAAGAATGTCTCTTCTGAATCCTTAAAAGCCTTCCAGTGATTAGATTAAGCATCACTCATTGCAGAAGACACTCCCTTAGCTGATTACACATGCAATCAGCTGTGGATGCAGCCAATGTCATCATGATTTAAGTCCATGAAATGTCCTCAAAGCAAGACAGGCCAGCACTTGCCCAACCAGACAACCAGGCACCACCACCTAAGCCAAATTGACACACGAACCTGACCATGACAGGGTTATATGAGTGGTGCCTCTCCCATTAACAGCCCTTGATTCCTGGACCTGTGGATCCTGGCTGTGGGAGAAACAGCACCATAGAGTGGACACTTTACTCGGAGCATACATATCCTCCTAGAGAACATTGCCCCAATCTTGCAAGATATTGCCAACTAGTTGGCACCATAATTGGGTCTTCAAAAGGCCATCCCGACATTTTATCAATCCAGCTACATCTGGATTATGGGGAACATGGAAAGACCAGAGGATACCATGAGCATGTGCCCATTCCCACCATTCATTTGCTGTGAAGTGGATTCCTTGATCAGAAGCAATGCTGTGTGGAATACCACCATGTTGGTAGGTAAGGCATGGGGTAAGCCCATGGATGCTAGATTTTGCAGAAGCATTGCATGCAGTGAATGCAAACCCATAACTGGAGTGTGTGTATATTCCAGTTAGAACAAATCACTGCCCCTTCCATGATAGAAGTAGTCCAGTGTAATCAACCTGCCACCTGGTAGCAGGCTAATCAGGTGAGGAAATGATACCATATCAGGGACTGAGTCAGTTTCTCTGCTGCTGGCAGATTGGGCACTTAGCAGTGGCTGTAGCCAGATCAGCATTGGTGAGCCATAGTCCATGTTGCTGAACTCATGCATAACATCCATCCCTATCACCATGCCCACTTTGTTCATGAGCCCATTGGACAATGGCAGGAGTGTCTAAGGGAAGAGGATGGCTTGCATCCACAGAACAGGTTCTCTTATCCAATTGATTATTAAAACTTTCCTCTGCTGAATTCACCCTCTGGTAAGCACTCACATGGCCACAAATATCTTCATGTTCTTTACCCAATCAGAAAGGTCTATCCACATACCTCTTCCTCAGACCTCTTTGTCACCAGTGTTCAATCATGCTCTCTTCTAGCTTACAAGCTGATGGAATGCAATATACCAGAGCTGAAATAGCTTTTAAAGAGGGGAACTTAATAAGTTACAAGTTTGCAGTTCTAAGGAAGTCAGACTCCCCAAATTGAAGCACCAACAAGAGGTTACCTTCATTCAAGAAAGGTCAATGGGTCAGGAACACTTCTGCCAGTTCGGTAGTCGTGTGACTTGCATCTGCTGTTCCCATGCTCCTGGGATCTGTTGCTTTCAGCCTCTGTTCTGTGGGGTTTCTGAACTTTGCTTCTCTGGGGCTGGCTTCCATCTGTTGGCATCCCTTGACTCTTTTCAGGTTCTGGCTTGTTTAACATCTCTTGGCAATGTCTGTTGAGCTCTAAACATCTGTGTCAGCTCTCTCTCTCTCTCTCTCTGTAAGCTCTGTCAGTTCTGAAGGTTTTGCCATTTCTTGCATTTCTCCAAAGTGTTTCCCCTTTTAAAGACTCTAGTAATCTGAACAAAACCCACCTAGAATGAGTGGAGTCATACCTCCATCTTATTAATAGCTTACTCCCACAAATGAGCATACCATATCTCCATAGAGATAATCTACTCAAAGTTTCCAACTTAAAATATTGTAATCAAGATTAAAAGAAATGGCTGCCTCCACAAAATTAAATCAGGGTTAGGACATGACTTTTCTGGGGTACATATTATTTTCAAAATAGCTCATGCTCCTTCCAAGTCCCTGACTATCCACAGAATTATTAGCAACATCCCATGAATCAGTATACAAATGTACATCTGGCCAGTTCTCCTTCCAAACAAAATGAACAGCCAGGTACACTGCTCAAAGTTCTGCCCACTGGGAGGATTTCCCCTCACCACCGTCCTTTAGAGACATACCATAATGCAGTTGTAGTGCTGCAGCTGTCCATTTCTGGGTGGTCCTTGCATATCATAAAAAAAATCCATAAACTAGGACCAAGTTTTCTATTCCTCAGTCAAATGATTAATGAATTTTCCAAGAGGACATAGCTCTGTTCTGAGAAAGAGAAGGTAATGTTGCAGGAGTGGGAGCCATGGGCATTTTGGCCACTTCCTCATGTAACTTACCTGTGCCTTCAGGACCTCCTTGAGTCCTATCTCTAATATACTATTTCCATTTTATGCACACCTAACTTTACATCCTGGTGGGTCATGCAATACCCAGCTCATGATAGGCAACTTAGATCTCATGGTAACTTGGGGCCCATTGTTAAGTGTTCAATCTCTATTGAATCCCAGTAGCAGGCTAGGAGCTGTCTCAAAAGGAAAGTAGTTATCCCCAGTGGATGGTAAGCCTTTGCTCCAAAATCCTAAGGGCCTGCATTGTGAATCTCCTATAGGGGCCAACAGTGTCTCCAGACAGCAACTCTATTTGCCATTGACACTTCCAGCACCATAGGATCTGCTGGATCATATCACCAAAGTGGCAGAGCAGCTTGCACAGCATACTTAACATGTCTCAGAGCTTCCTCTTGTTCTAGTCCCCATACAAAACTAGCAGCTTTTCTTACCCAGTAAATGGGCTGGAGTAGCACACCAAAATCTGAAATATATTGTTTTCAAATCCAAGAAGACCAGCTAGTCATTGTGTCTCTTTTCTTGTCCTAGGAGGATCCAGATGCAAAAGCTTATCCTTCACCTTATAAGAGATACATGCCCTACACTACTGGACTTCTAGAAATTTTGCTGAGGTGGAAGGCCCCTGTATTTTCGTTGGATTTTTCTTCTATCCCCTGACATGCAAAGGCCTTATCTATAAGTCTAGAGTAGTTGCTACTTCTTGCTCACTGGATCCAATCAGCATGATATCACCAATATAATGGTCCTGTGTGATGTCCTGTGGATGGGAGAAATGGTAAAGATCCCTGCTGACAGGATTGTGAGATAGGGCTGGAGAGTTGAAATACCCCATGATTATGAGAGTGAAAGTACACTGCTGGCCTTGCCAGTTTAATGCAAACTGTTTCCCATGGTCCTACTGACAGTTATTGGAGAAAAAAGCATTTGGCATACCAATAGCTACATACCAGGTACCAGGCACTGTTTTGATTTGTTCAAGCGATAACACCACATCAGGGAAAGCAGCTGCAATTGGAGTCACCACCTGCTTAAGTTTACAGTAATCCACTGTCATCCTCCAGGATTCATCTGTTTTCTGCACAGGCCAAATTGGAGAGCTGAATGGGGATGTGGTGGGAATCAATACCCCTGCATCCTTAAAGTCCTTAAGAGTGGCACTAATCCCTGAAATCCCTCCAGGAATCCAGTATTGCTTCTTATTCACTAGTTGCTAGATAGCAGTGGTTCTAATGGCTTTCACTTGGGCTTTCCTACCATAATAGTTCTCACTCCATGAATCATATAACCAATGTGGGGATTCTGCCAGTTACTGAGTATGTCAATTCCAATTAGGCATTCTGGAACTGGGGAAGTAACCACAGAATGGGTCTGTGTACCCACTGAACACACTGTGAGATGGAACTGAGCTAAAATTCCATCAATCGCCTGATCTCCATAAGCCCCTACTGTGACTTGTGGACCAGAGTGACATTTAAGTCTTCTGAAATTAGTATCACTTCTGAGCCAGTGTCCAGTGGTCCCCAAAATATCTGATCATTTCCTTTTCTGTGCACAATCACCAGGTAACAGGCTGAAGGTCTCCCTGCAGAAGGCTGGGAGGAAGGTTAACAGTATAAATTTGGGGCAGTGTAAAAGTGTCTTTCCCCAAGGGTACCTGGCCCTTCCTTCATTCAAGGGGTTGTGGGTCTGTAAACTGTCTCATGTCTGGGAACTGCTTAAGGGGCTGTGATTCACCATATGTAACTGCAATGAACTGCAATGAAATGACCTAAGGTAATTGGCTTGAATTCAAGTTAGACTTCTGTTCACTTGACCTGGAATGCTTCTTCTTATACAGCTCAAGCAAAAATTTAGTATCTGGCCCATATATTTCACTTTGAGATTCCCAATGATCTACTAGCCAATGCCATAAATGTCTGTGAGTCAGATTATTTTGACTACTGCTTTAAGTCTGCTGTCCAATGTGGTGGCCATAGCCACTTTGTGGTGATTAACTGTCACCACAGAGCTTCTACCACTCAGGATCTGATCCTCCCCATTATGTTTAAGAATTCCAGCTCAGTGATAACAATTCCCATAGTAATAACTGACCTACAGAAAAGGGTGACTACAGAGCTCTTCAGGGAGGATAGAGCTAGTCTCATGAATTTCTTTCTCAAGGTTCTAGTGAAAGATCTGTCCTCTGGGCATTCCAGCAGTGTGTGAGCAGATCTTCCATGATAAATAAACTCTAACATTCTAATTTATCTAGACCTCTCAGTTCCCTCATCTAGCTTATACCAGAGGAGTTCTGGCATTTTGGCCCAGTTTATGTTGGCCAACTTTTAATCCATGTTTCTGCCAACTGTCCAAACTGTTAAGGCCATTTCTGACCTCTCATGCTATAACACTGAATGCAGAAACTCTGCTTAGTGGGCTCATATCAATAAATTCAGCTTGATCCAGATTTATATTGCTTCCCCCATTTTCCTACAGCTTTAATATACAGCCCCACACCTATTCCCCTGACCTCTGTCTATATAGATTGGAAAACTCATGCAGTTGTTTTGAAGTATAGTGTAACGCCACATGGTTAACACTTTGTACCTCAAATTCAGGGCTTTTTAAAACTTTAATCTAGTTGTAATAAATTGTTTATTCTTGTAATAAAGAAGTGCATTGGGGTGGGTCATGAAAAGGAATAGTAGTGTCTTTCAAGCCAATTACCTCAGGTCATTTCATTGCAGTTACATATGGTGAAACAGGATTAGTCACTCCAGACAGAGGAGTGGGGGCTGTTTCCCCAGGGAAGGTAGTTACAGGGTTAGCAGTCACAGTAGGGTTAATCTCATTAGGTCCGTGCTGGATAGCAGTCTCAATGCTGGATGGGGAGAATTGAGGTCAGGAAGCTCTTTCCTCAGGGCAGTCCATTACAGGTCTATTGAGCAAAGACTCAGCAGGTTCCAGGGATCCTACCTCCTCATCACCATCATTATCAAGCTGTATATCCCATGTTTCAGGATCCCATTCTTTTCCAATCAAAGCCCTTAATTTAACATCAGACACCCTGAAAGGTGGAAAATTTATGTTGTAAATCTGCTTCTCTCAAAATGAGGCTCTGTGTCTGGTTTTCAGGGATCTCAAGTTTGCAACCACAGGAAATGAAATTTTCTTTCAGGGCACACATGGAAACTTTTATATCACTTATATAGCACTTTAGGTGAAAATTTGAAGCCTTCAGCTCATCCCTTTCCTTCATCACTGAATCAAGTTCATCTAACAACAACCAACCAACATCATTATACCTCTTAATTCCACAAATTTCCATAAAGGTTTCTGAAACATTCTCACCCAGAGCCTTGCCTCATATAAGCATACAGGTATCAGAATCTAGATGTCCTCTTGAATACTAGAAACAGAGTCATTAGTGCCTCTGAGTCTAGTCAGAGTAGAAAACAATTATAAAAACCTATTTTTAAGATTCCGTTTCTCAAGAACTACTCCTGGTATCAAGCTGCTTTAGGGTTCTCTAGAAAAACAGAACCAACAGAAGAGATCTGTAAATATTTGATTTATAAAGTTGTCTCACGCAACAGTGAGAATGAGAGCATCCACAATCCAGAATGTGAACTTTCAGCTATGATAAAGGGTCTGGACAAACTCCAAAGGAGAGAATTGCTGGCTGAAGAAGCAGTTAAAGAGTCTCTCTTCTTCCCTAAATGCCTTTAATTGAATGGATTATCTCATTGTGGGAGACACACTATGCCAGTTTGAATCTGTTGTGTTTACCCCAGAAAAGCTATGTCCTTTAATCCACATTCAGTATTTCTGGATAGTATCTTCTAGTTTCTATGGAGGGTAAAATTTGATTAGATGGTTTCCATGGAGATGTGTTTCCAACTATTGAAGGTGGGGTTGCTTACTGGAGCTGTTTAAGAGGGAACCATTTTGGATAAAATTTTAGAGCCATCAAAACAAATAAAGCCGGGGCGGGCCGCGGTGGCTCAGCGGGCAAAGTGCTTGCCTGCTATGCCGGAGGACCTCGGTTCGATTCCCGGCCCCAGCCCATGTAACAAAAACGGAGAAACAGAATACAATAAAACAAGAAAATGTTTAAAAATGTTTCCCTTTCTTCCTTCCTTCCTTCCTTCTCTCTGTCTTTCCTTTAAAAAAAAAAAAAAAACAAAAAAAAACAAATAAAGCCAACAGAATGGGCAGAGCCCCAGGGAAGCTACCAAAGAGAAAGCTAGGAGATCCCACTATGTGCCTTTCCAGCTCAGAGAGAAACCCTGAACATCATTGACCTTCTTGAACCAGAGTATTTTTCCCTTGATACCTTAGATTGGACATTTTTATAGCCTTGCTTTAATTTGGACATTTTTTATGGTCTTAGAACTATCAACCAGCAACTTAATAAATTCCCCTTTTTAAAAGCTATTCCATTTCTGGATATCACATTCTTGCAGCTTTCAAAGTAGAACAGATTTTAGTACCAGAGAAGTGGGGTGCTGCTGCAGTTTGCAAATACAGAACATGTTTGAACAGCTTTTGAAATGGATAAAAGGAAGATTCTGAAAGAGTTGTGAGGAGCTTGGTAGAGAGTGCCAAGAAAGCTTTGAAGAGATGAGAAATGTTGGCTTTGCAATAGGCTCAGCCCCCAATCTTGGGGTTTGTTTATATGAAACTTAACCACGCAAAGATTAGGCTAAGGCTACTTAAAATTAGGCCTAAGAGTCAGCCCCAAGAGAACTCTTTTGCTGCTCAGATGTGGCCTCTCTCTCTCAGCCAACATGACAAGCAAACTCATTGCCCTCCCCCTCTCTATGTGGGACATGACTCCCAGGGATGTGGCTCTTTCTGACAATGTGGGACAGAAATCCTAGAATAAACTGGGACTCAGCACCAAGGGATTGAGAAAACCTTCTTGACCAGAAGGGGGAAAAGCAAAATGAAACAAAATAAACTTTCAATGGCTGAGAGATTCCAAACAGAGTCAAGAGGTTATCCTGGAGATTATTCTTACACATTAAATAGATATCACCTTTTTAATTAGGGTGTAAAGGAGAGGCTGGAGGGAACTGCCTGAAAATATAGAGCTGTGTTCCAGTAGCCATGTTTCTTGAAGATGATCATATAATGATATAGCTTTCACAATGTGACTGTGTGATTGTGAAAACCTTGTGTCTGATGCTCCTTTTATCTACCTTATCAACAGTTGAGTAAAACATATGGATTAACAATAAATAAATAAATAGGGGGAACAAATGTTAAAATAAATTTAGTAGATTAAATGCTAGTGATCAATGAAAGGGAGGGGTAAGAGGTATGGTATGTATGAATTTTTTTCTGTTTTCATTTTATTTCTTTTTCTGAATTGATGCAAATGTTCTAAGAAATTATCATGATGAATATGCAACTATGTGATGATATTGTGAATTACTGATTATATATGTAGAATGGAATGATCATATCATAAGAATGTTTGTGTTTATATGTTGGTATGTTTAATAAATAAAATAAATTTAAAAAAAGAACCCACCCAGCAGTATTGAAAAAAAAAAAAGAAAGAAATGTGGGCATTGGCTGGAAGGCAGATTTTTTTTGTATGCTGTATAACAGGATCACATTTCATTATTTTTCCATGTGAGTATTTCGTTATTGCAGCACCATTTGTTGAATTTTTGTTTGTTTGGTCTTTTGTTTGTTTTGCTTATTTGTTTGTTTTTTGGGGGAAATGCATGGACCCAGGTCTCCCACGTGGCAGGTGAGAATTCCACAATTAAACTACCCTTGCACCCCCATGGAAGGCAGATTTTAAAAGTCATGAACTTGGATATTTAGCAGAGGAGATTTCCAAATTAAATGTGGAAAGTGCAGCCTGGTTTCACATTGCAGGTTATAGCAAAATATGACAGAAAAGAGACAAGTTGAGAACTGAACTCTTGGGTACAAGACACCAGAAATTGATGGTCTAAAAAGTTCTTGGCTTCCAGAAAGGGACCCACCCATGCACTTGGAGAGTTTGTCCTAATAGCAGAAGGTGGACTTCTACCTCCTTGCTCAGAAAGAGCTGTCCCACAGGCCTTGGACATGCTGGAGCACATTCCTTGTGGATTGGGGAGAGCATGGCTGCCAGTCCATTGTTCTGTAGGGGTTAAGCATGTGCCCTGGAGAAGAAGAGAGCCCAAGTGCAGCCCTGATGTTTGGAGAGGGTGGAGTAAACAAAAAGATGGTCTCCCCAGACCCCAGGTTGCATTTGAGGAGCACCAGGTTGCTTCATAGCCCTTGAAAGGGGTGAGATTACCACTTTCCAGTGCCCTGAGGAAAATGACTCTCAGACTTTGAAATCTAATGGCATTTGTCCTGCAGGTTTCCAGAACTGTTTCGGACTTGTGATTCTTCCAAGTTCTCCCAAATGGAAATGGAAATATGTATCCAATGACTATTCCTCCTTTGTATGTCTATAGCAGATAGCTTGTTCTGAGGTTTACAGGTGCAGAGCCATAGGAGAATTTTTTGTTAGGATGTGCCATACCTGTAGCTGACTTTCACGAGATTCTGTACTGTTTTTGAGTTGGTATTGCATTTGTATCGTTACTGAAATGGCTTAAGGCTTTCTGGTATTGTTATAAAATGAATGTATTTTGCATCTGGAAAGAACATATGGTTACAAAAGGGTGGAATATGCCAGTGTGGAGCTCTGTGTACCCTAGAAAAGCCATATCATTTATCTTCATTCAGTATTGCTGGATGGGATCTTTCTGATTGTTTCCAATGAGATGTTACCCTCACATTATGGGTGGTAACTTTTGATTAGATGGTTTACATGGAGATGTGCCTCCACCCACTCAAGGTGGGTTTGCTTACTGGAGCCCTTTAAGAGGGAACCATTTTGGAAGAAGCTTAAGAGCTAGAAGAACTGATGGAGCCAACAGAACAGACAGATCCCCAGGGAAGCCATTGAAGATTCCTGGAGAGAAAGCTGGCACACATTGCCACATGCTTTTTGAACTGAGAAGGAAACCCCAAACATCATCAGCCTTCTTGAGCAAAGGAATCTTTCCCTGGATGCCTTAATTTGGACACTTTTATAGCCTTGCCTTAAGTTGGACGTGTATATGGCCTTAGAACTCTAAACTTGCAACTTAATTAATTCCCTCTTTTAAAAGCTGTTCCATTTCTGGTGTTTCACTTTATGATAGCTTGCAAACTACAACACCATAATATACAAACTCAAAGAATTGAAGTTAAGGGCATGGGTTATCAGGTTGGGGCCTAATGTAAAGGTTCCTAAATTGTAAGTTCTTAGAACAGTCACATCTATTCCTGAGTTGTAACTATTATTTCTAAATTCTGAGATGCTGAGCTATTTGTGTATAATTTGTCCACTTTGTGGAACTTTGGCTACTTGTGTGAAACCTGAGACTCAGAGTTAGAGCTCTGAAGCTATTAAAGTCAGCATTACCCCGTGTATCAACTGATACAAAGGTTGAAAAATTGATCAGACTTCAACTAGGGATATGGATGAGAAGGTGATCTGCATAAGACTAAGGTAAATCAGAGTACAGGTAAAGGATGATATAGTCAATATTTTAAAATTTCAACTTCGGTGTGAGACCAAAGGAAGTGATGTTTATTTGGTGTAAACTTTTGTTTTCGATAGTGAACTATCTTGTTTGGCTTGTCTGATAGTTAGGTTATGGTGTCAGCTTGGCCAAATGATTATGCCCAGTTGTCTGGTCAGGCAAGCACTGGCCTGATGCTGCAAGAATATTTTGTGACTGGTTGATAAAACAGGCTGGTATACTAAATCATCAGTCAGTTGAATGTATCTGTGGCTGATTACATCTGTGATCAACTAAGGCATGTCTCCTATAATGAGATAACCCAATAAATTGAGGGCTTTTAAGGAAGAAAAGAGACACTTTCACTGCTTCCTCAGTCACTGAGACTTTGTCCACACCCCTTACTGGAGCTGCCAGCTTCATAGTTTATCCTGTGCACTTGGATACTTCCATTCTCATAGTTGCATGAGACACCTTTATGAATCTCATATTTATAGATTCTTCTGTTGGTTCTGTTTCTCTAGAGAACCCTGATTAACACAGCTTGGCACTGGATGTGGTTTTCAAGAAGCAGAATCTTTACCATTGGGTTTTTTGGGTGCATGGTTTGGAAATTGAACTACCCATGCATCCCACAATTGGTTTTTACAATTGGTTTTCTACTTTGATTAGACTCAGAGGCACTAAAGAGTCTTTTTCTAATAATCACGATAGCACTGATAATACATGGGGTGGGTTGGCAAAAGAGACAACAAGATATCACCGTTAGATTCTGCTAACTGTATGCTTATATGAGGCAAGCCTCTGGGTGAGAATATTTTTGACACCTTTATGGAATTTTGTGAAATTAAGAGGTATAATGATTTTGGCTGATTGTTGTTAGATATGGTAGATACAGTGATGATGGTGAGGAATGCTGAAGACTTCAAAGTTGCACCTTAAGTGCCATTTAAATGACATAAAAGTTTCCGTATGTGCGCTGAAAGAAAATCTTATATCCTGAGGTCACAGACTTGATATCTTTGAAATCTAGACACAAACCCTCATCATGCGAGTATCAGACTTACAAATTGAACTAAAATCTCAACCTTGCAGCATGTCTACTATTAAAGAAAGGGTTTTGACTTGAAAAGAATGGGATCCTGAAACATGGAATGGTAATATATGTCTTGATAATGATGGTGATGGGAGATGGGATCCCTGGACTCTATTGAGCATTTGCTAGATAGACCTATAATGGACTGCCTTGAAGAAACAGTTTCACAGTCTCCAGTCTCCTCAGAAGAGTCTACAATCCAACATCTTCCTAATGAAATTAACCCTTTATTGTCTGCTAACCCTGTAACCACCTCCTCTGTGTAAACATCCCTCACTCTTCTGGAGCACTAATCCTGTTTCACAAGATGAAACTGCAACAGAATGGCCTGAGATAATTGGTTTGAAAGATGCTTCTGTTCCTTCTCATGACCGGAAATATCCTAATATGGTAGAAAAATAGTCTCCCCCATCCCTCTTTTCCTCAAGACATGCAACTAGACTAAAGTCCCAACAGGCTCCAAAACGTGAAGCACAAAGTTGACCTATGATGATGTATGTATTATGGTCTGTTTCATGTGTTAACTTGGCCAGGTGGGGGTGCCTCGTTGTCTAGTTGGGCAAGTGCTGGCATGTCTGTTGCTGTGAGGGCATTTCATAGAACTAACTCATGACCACATTGGCTGCATCCACAGCAATCAGCTAAGGGGAGTGTCTTCTGCAATGAGTGATGCTTAATCTAATTACCAGAAGGCAGAGGGTGGGAGTTCCACCTCCTTGCAGTGGAAGAGTTGTGCTGCCTCAGGCCTTGAAGAGAGTGGTTCATATTCCTTGGGGATTGGGGAGAGCCTGACTACCACCATATGGAGGGGTTGAGTGTGTGCCCCAGAGACAGCAGAGAGCCCAGATGTGGTATCAATGCTTGGAAAGGGTGGAGCTGAGTAAAATGTCTCCCCCAGTGTCCCCCAAGCTTCCATTCAAAGAGAGGAAGTTCGGTGCATAGGCCCTTGGAAAAGGTGGGAGTGCTATTTTCTAAAGCCACAAAGATAAATGACACTCAGACTTTGAAATCTAATAGAGTTTGCCCTGCAGGTATTCAAAACTGCTTGGGCCCAGTGACCCCTGTGTTCCTTCCAATTTCTCCCTATGAAAACGTGGGTATTTATCCTATGACTGTCCCTCTTTTGTATGGTGACAACAAATAACTTGTTCAGAGTTTTACAGGTCCAGAGCCAGAGGAGAATTTTGCCTTAGAATAGACCATGTCTGTAACAGACCTTGATGAGACTTTGTACTGGTTTTAACCATGTATTCTTTTTGTATTGATACTGAAATGGCTTAAGGTTTTTGTGATATTTTGGTGGAGAGAATGTATTTTGTATCTGGGAAAAACATGTCTGTTTTAAGGCTGTGGTAGTTAGATTCAGTTGTCAACATGGCCAGGTGAAGGCACCTAGTTCTGGTGCTGTGGACATGAGCCAATGGTACGTGAACCTCATATACTGCTGATTACATCTGTAGTTTGCTAGAAGGCATGCCTGCTGCAATGAGTGATGTTTTATTTAATTGGCTGGTGCTTAAATGAGAGAATGCAACATAGCACAGCCCAAGCAGCTCAGCATACCTCATCTCAGCACTCGCAGCTCAGCCCAGGCCCTTGGAGATGCAGAAAGAAAACACCCTGGGGAAAGATTTTGGAACCCAGAGGCCTGGAGAGAAGGCCAGTAGAGATCACTCTGAGCCTTCCCATGTAAAAAAGTACCTCAGATGAAAGTTAGCTTCCTTTCCTCTGTAGAACTAATGAAATAAATCCCCTTTTATTAAAAGCCAATCTGTCTCTGGTGTGTTGCATTGCAGCAGCTAGCAAACTAGAACAAGGGCAGAGGGTAGAATGTGCCAATTTGAAAGAATTATGTGCCCTAAAAAAAGCTCCATTTTAATCCTGACCCATCTTGTGGAGGCAGCCATTTCTTTTAATCCTTATTTAACACTACAGGTTGGAAGCTTGACTAGTTTATTTTCACAGAGATGTGACATGTCCTGTTATGGGTATTAACCTTTGCTTAGAGGGAAATGTGACTCCACCCATTCTAGGTGGGTCTTGATTAGTTAGTTTCCTTAAAAGAGGAAACATTTTGGAGAATGCTTCAGAGCCACAAGGACCATGACAGCCCATGCAACTAGAGACATTTGGAGATGAAGAAGGAAAAGACCCCCCACCCTGGGGAGCTTCATGAAACAAGAAGCCTGGAGAGAAAACTAGCAGACATCACCATGTTCACCATGTGCCTTTCAAATTGAGAGAGAAATCTTGAACTTCATTGACATTTCTTAAGTGAAGGTAACCCCTTGTTAGTGCCTTAATTTGGACAGTTTTATAGTCTGGGTTTAATTTGGGCATTTTCACTACCATAGAGCTGTAAACTTGCAGCTTAATAAATTCTCCCTTTTAAGAGCCATTGCATTTCTGGTATATTGCATTCCAGTAGCTTGTAAACTAGAACAATATGCCATACCACAAAAAACTGCATGAGTTTTCCAATCTATATAGACAGAAATCAGGGTAATGTGTGTGGGAATAGATATTAGGGGTGTGGGATAATAGTGGAAAGAATATAATGTTGGATCAAATTGAAATTTATGGGCCCACTAAGTAAAGATTTAGCATTCAATGTTTTAGCTTGAGGGATTGGAAAGGGCATTAACAGTTTGAATTGTCAGCTGAAATAAAGTTGGCTGACATTACCTGAGGTTGAACTGCCAGAATTGTTCTGCTATAATGTAGATGAGGGGATCCAGAGCCTTAGAGAGATTGGAATGTTAGAGTGGATTAATCATGGAAAATATGCTCACACACCCCAGGAATGACCAGAGGACACACCTTTCACTAGATCCTTGAGAAATATGAGAGTCCACATCCCTGAAGAGCTCTGCAGTGGTCCTTCTCTATAGGGAAGATGTTACCATGGGAATTGCTATCATAGAGCTGGAATCCTTAAACAGAATAGGTATGACTGGATCCCAAGTTAGCAGAAGCCATGTGGTGACAGTTAATCACCATAGACAAGGTGTGCATGGCCACCGTAATGGGTAGCAGACTTAAAGCAACAGTAAAAATAATCTGACTCACAGAGAATTGTGGCATTGGCCAATAGATCATGGGGGTACCTTGAAGTAAAATAGATGGGCAGTCTACTAAATTCTTGTTTGAGCTGTATAGGCAGAATAATTCTAGTTCAGGTGATCAGAAGTCTAATTTGAATTACAAAAACAGAATCACAGCACCTTAATCAGTTCCCAGATATGAGACTGTTTACAGACCCAGAGCTCCTTGAATGAGGGAAAAGCCAAGTATCCTTGGGGAAAGACCCTTTTACAGTACCCCAAATTTACATGGTTAACCATCCTCTGAACCTTCCCCAAGGAGACCTACAGCCTTTTACCAGGGTCACTTTGCCCTGGAGAAAAGGAAATGATCAGATATTTTGATGATTATTGGACACTGGCTCAGAAGTGACAATTCCAGAAGAACCAAATGTCAGTCTGTCCACCAGAGTAGGGACTTATAGGAGATCAATGGAATTTTAGCTCAGCTCCATCTCACAGTGAGTCCAGTGGGTCCCTGGACCCATTCTGTGTTTATTTCCCCAGCTCCAGAATGAATAATTGGAATCAACATACTCTGCAACTAGCAGAATCCTTATATTGGTTCTCTAAACTCATGGAATGAGAGCTATTATGGTAAGGAAATGCCAATTGGAAGCCATCAGGACTACTCCCACCTAGGAAAATAGTGCATTAGAAGCAATACTGGATTTCTGAATGGATTGCCGAGATTAGTGACTTGAAGATTGAAGGAGTGTTGATTCCCACACAACCCCATTCAGCTCTCTTGTTTGGCCTGTGTAAAAAACAGATTCATCTTGGAGGATGACAGTGGATTACTGTAAACTTAAGCAGGTGGTGACTGATTGGTGCTTTCCCTGAAATGGTACCATTGCTTGAACAAATCAAAACATGGCTTGGTACCTGGTATGCAACTATTGATATGCCAAATGTTTTTTTTCTCAATAGCTGTTAGTAAGGAACACCAGAAACAGTTTGCATTCAGCTGGCAAGACATGCAGTATACCTTCACTCTCATGACCACAGAGTATTTCAACTCTCCAGCCCTATCTCACAGTCCTGTCAGGAGGGATCTTTATCATTTCTCCCTTCCACAGGACATCACACAGGACCATTATATTGGTGATATCATGCTGATTGTATCTAGTGAGCAAGAAATAGCAAGTACTCTAGACTTACTGATAAGGCCTTTGCATGTCAGGGTACAGAAGGAAAATCCAACAAAAATACACGGGCCTTCCACCTCAGTGAAATTTCTAAGTGCCCAGTGGTATAGAACATGTTGAGATGTCCTTTCTAAGGTGAAGGATAAGCTTACATCTGGCCCTTCCTTTGACCAAAAATAGAAGCACCAGTCACTCTCACTCTTAGTGATCCACAAGGAAAATTTTTGCTTTCTGTCCCTGAAACCTTAAGCTCTACTGGTCAACAGATCTTAGTTCCAAAAAGAGGAGTGCTCTTGCCAGGAGAGACAACAATGATTTCGCTGAATTGGACATTAAAACAGCCATCTGGCCACTTTGGGCTTCTCACGCTATTGAATCAACTGGCACAGAAGGGGACTACTGTTCTGTCTGGGGTGCTTGATCTTGACTATCAAGGTTAAATCAGATTGCAACTGCACAATACAGGTAAATAAGAGTTTTCCTAGTATACAGGACATCTCCTAGGATTGTACTACCATGCCCTGTAATTAAAGTCTATGGAAAACTGCAATTACCAATCCAGGCAGGACTATCAATGGCAGAGAAACTTTAAGAATGAAGGTCTGAGTCATCCCACTTGGCAAAGAACCATGGATGGCTGAAGTGCTTACTAAGGGTAAAAGGAAAATGGAATAGTAGAAGGAGGTAGTGATAAATATGAACTATGACCATATTACCAGTAACAGAAACAAGGACTGTGATTGTATGAACATTTCCTCCCTGTTTTGCTAAGAGTGTTTGCCTTTGAACATAAGCAAATATCTTGTTTTCCTCTTATCATGTGACATCAGTTGTATTGTTCATGTTATAGTATTTACATCATAGGATATGAAGTTTAAGAGTGAATGTTGGGTGGGCCACAGTGGCTCAGCAGCAAGAATGCTTTATCCTGCCATGCCAGAGGACCCGGGTTTGATTCCCAGTGCCTGCCCATGTAAAAAAAAAAAAGAGTGAATGTTATCCTTGAGAGATGTAGTGTGTTTTAGGACATTTGAGTATTGTTAGGTGAAACATTTGTGCTATTGTGTTCTATTTGGAAATTAAGCATATTTCAAGGTGATATGTATAGCTGCCACATTGACAAGGGGGGGGGGAACTGTGAAGGTTAGGTTCTGGTGTCAACTTGGCCAAATGATTATGCCCAGTTGTCCTGTCATACAAGGACTGGTCTGACTGTTGCTGTGAGGTTATTTCATGGCTGGTGGATAACCAGAAGGCTTCTGTATTAAATCATCATCCAGTAAATTGCATCTGTGGCTGATTACATCTGCACTTAACTAAGGTGTGCCTCCTCCCATGAGATAATCCAATCAGTTGGGGGCTATTAATGAGGAAGAGAGACTCTACTTCTTCAGCCAGTGAACCTCTCCTGTGGAATTCATCCAGACCCTTCCTCAGAGCTGTCATCTTCACTGCCTGCCCTAAGGATTTGGATTCTTCCATTCCCAAGGTTTCATGAGACACTTTTGTAAATCTTATATTTGCAGATGCCTCCTGGTGGTTCAATTTCTTTAGAGAACCCTAAAACTTCTTGTATGGTGAGCTTATTTGAACACCATGATTACATGCTATCTTGAATAGGAAGTGAGATATTGTTGGTTTGTACAGATTAGTGTGATGATTTGATACATCCCAGACTTATTTGGACAGAGAATAAAAAATTATTTACAAAGTCCCCTTAGGAGAGAATGGAGAAAACATTCAATACCGGGGGGGTATTCCTTATATTCTTGCTAGCAGTGAGGACAACCAATTTAATAGGCCAAGTGCTTGTTAGTCTTGGGGCTTGCCCCTGTGGAACTTATTCCTGCAAAGGAGAAGCTAAGCCTGTCCATAATTATGCCTGAATTACCCCTAGAGAACTTCATTTATTGCTGAGATGTGGCCTCTCTCTAATCATGTCAGCGGTTGAGTGCACTACCCTCCCCCTTACATGGGATTTGACTCCCAGGAGTGTAAATCTCCTTGGCAACATGGGACATGTCTCCTGTGGGTGAACCAAGACCCAGCATCATGCAATGAGAAAGTCTTCTTGACCAAAAGGGGGAAGAGAGAAATGAGACAAAATAAAGTTTCTGTGACTGAGAGATTTCAAACAGAGTGGAGAGGTTATCCAGGAAGTGATTCTTATGCATTAGATAGATATCCCTTTTTAGTGTATGGTGTATTGGAGTGGCTAAAGGGAAGAACCTGAAATGGTTGAACTCTGTTCCAATAGCCTTGATTCTTAAAAATGATTGTATAACTTTATTGCTTTTACAATGTGACCTTTTGATTGTGAAAACCTTGTGTCTGATGCTCACTTTATCCAGGATATGGACAGATGAGAAAAAAATAAGGACCAAAGTATTTAAAATATTGGGGGAATAAAGTGTAAAATATCAGGTAGGTTGCAATACTAGTGGTCAATGAGAGGGAGGGATAAAGAGTATGGGATGTACAATTTTTTTAAGTTCTTTTTTTGAAGTGATGCAAATGTTCTAAAAATGATCGTGGTGATGCATACACAACGTTGTGATGATAAAAAAGATGAATGTGGTGGTGAGTTATGTGATGATACTATGAGCCTTTGATTCTGTACTTTTGATGGATTGCATCCTGTGTGAATATATCTCAATAAAATTGCATTTAGAAATAAATGTACTGAGAGCTGACAGTTACCTATGGCATTTCCAAAAGGAAAAACCATCTTCCACTAATCAATAAGGAGAAAATTCACAGATGAAGCAAACTGACAGGCTGAACAATAAAATGGTCCATCCACTTACCAGAAAAATACACATTCCAGAAATTATAGCAGAGCCTAAAAATGTAAAAATGCTATGACTCCAAGCACTAGAGAGAATGAAAGAGGGGAACATGTACTAGTTGATCACATATGTAATCAAACCCAGATGCAATCAATTGACTAATGAGTTAACACACCTGCCTTCTGGTTTATCAACCAGCTAATGAAATATACTTGCAGCAATGATCAGTCCAGTGCTTTCCTGACCAAACAACTGTGAATCATCACTTGGCCAAGATGACACCAGAACCTAACCATCACGTCCTCCTTTCTGTTACCACTCCCACAATGTACACTGGTGAATGAATGAGTGAATGAATGAAAGAGTGGTTGTGTGAGCATTGAACCCTGGAAGTGGTGCCAACATTTGACACCTCCCACAGACTTGGCCTATAAGGGTGGAGCCCATCTGCTTATCTAAATACATTTAGTCTGTTTTTGTTTCAAGCTGCCAGAATGATCAGTGAATATTAAACCATAGTCTTCAGAAGTCTTCTCTTGATGGAAACATCACTCACTCAGCATTTCACTCTGAACCACTTCAATGAGGCTCAACATAGAAATGATGACTTGCACACATGCTGTGACCTCCTAGGGTCACAATACAATAGGGAAGGCAGTTGTGGAAACATCGGGAAGGTGACACAGCAATCCCATAAGAGCATAGAGAAGAGCAGGGAGAAGAGGTGGACACTGATGGAGATGACAGGGCACATTCGGGAAGAGGCAGTGTTGGGCTGGATCTTACTTGGATAACAGGATTTCCCAGACACACACTGTCCAATGAAGCAGAGCTTTTAAAGAAGGGCTGTTGGACTGGGGAAGGGAGGTCCTTGCTATGTGCAGGTGATCTCTGAGGCAGACTAGCACAGCCCATTCCGGGTGGGCCAGAAGCATTGGTCAGTCCAAATGAAGGGATGAGCCATTATCAAGCTATATCAGAGATAACCAGGTGGGGAGTGAAAAACAAGGGGCTGAACAAGAGGAAAACCAAACCCTACTTCTCAGAAACAGTTGAGATAGCCAGGTGGAGGGAGAAAGAAGGAGTTAGGCAAGAATGAGTAAATGGAAATTTCCACCCTTAGCCTTAGCCTAAGGCATAACACCAGGCCAGTATATGAAACATGAACACAGCTCAATCAAGTGTGTCTCCTCTCTTGAGCATGCCCACACTAATCCTTAAGCATGTATTTCACCTTAAAAACCTTTGCTCTTTGTCTTTCACATGTACTGGCCTTTCAACAAATTTCACTCCTTGCTACTACTTATTCCCTTGCCCCTGATTTCTTTCTTGCAATGAGAATCTGATCCCACAGCAGAGCTCGGTCCTGGTGTTGGGAGACCTCTTGTAAAATTTTTACGGCAAGGTAGGCAATAGACAGTAGTCATCTTCCTCAGGTAAGGTATCTGTCCATGAAAAGTGCATTTCCTAACCAATGTCCTTTGATACTGATTCCTGCTGCACCCACTTGGCCCTTTCCCCTTGTTTTTCTTTACCTGGCTACCACTCTCCTTATTGTTGTGTTCCTTTTAGATTTTTGTTTTCTACTGGGTAATTGCCAGAACCCTCTGGAACATTATCAACTCACATTTCTACTTCCTGTCCTCTGTCTTACTCCAATCTGGGTAGGTTTCTCACCACAAAATCCTTTCCTCAAGTCCTCCCCCACTTTATATGCATTCTCTCTTCTTTCTGCCTCTCTCTCCTCCCTTTGTTTCTGACTGCTAAATCCAAGTATCTGTTCCTTTGTCTTCTTTGCTGTTCTTCATCTTTTATGCAAAGTTAGTGCAGGCTCTAAGAATGGTCCCTGAGCACTTGACAAAAAGGTGTATCTTGCTTTTGTGGTGTGCAGTGTTCTGTAAATGTCTTTTAAGTCTAGCTCATTTATTGTATTGTTTAAATTCCTTATTTCTTTACTGATTCCCTGATAGATGTTGTGTCCATTGATGGCAGTGGGGAATTGAGGCCTCGAACTCTTAATACACAGGTGTCTATTTCTCCTTTCAGTGTTTTCAGTGTTTGCCTTATGTATTTTGGGCCACTCTGGCTAGGTGATGAAATATTTATGCTTGTTATGTCTTCTTCTTGAATTGTTCCTTTTATTAATACATAATGTCCTTCTTTGTCTCTTTCAATTGTTTTACATTTGAAGTCAAATTTTTGGGGTTTAGTATAGCTACTCCTGTTCTTTTCTGATTGCTGTTTGCATGAAATATCTTTTCACAACTTTTCATTTTCAGTCTATTCTTGTCCTTGCATCAAAAATGAGTCTCCCATAGGCAGCATATAGATGACTTCTGTTTTTAAATCTATTCTGCCAATCTATGTTTTTGGATTGGAGAGTTTAATCCATTAACACTTAGTGCCATTACTGTAAAGACAGCACCTTCTTTGACCATTTTGCCCTTTGGATTTTATGTGTCATATCTAATTCTTTCCTCTTTTTACCTTTGCTGATAATCTTCATTTATATACTCTTCTCCAGGCCTCTCTCTCGTGCTTTTTCATATCTGCCTGTAGTGCTCCTATTAGTATTTCTTGCAGAGCAGGTCTCTTGGTGACAAGTTCACATATTTTCTGAAAATATTTTAATTTCCCCCTCATTTTTGAGGGACAATATTGCTGGACATAGAATTATTATTTTTCCTCTATTTTTTTCTTTCTTTTATTAATTAAAAAATATATAACAGAAAACAAACAAAAACATTTTAACATATAATCATTCCATCCTACATATATAATCAGTAATTCACAATATCATCACATAGTTGCATATTCATCATCATTGTCATTTCTTAGAACATTTGCATCAATTCAGAAAAAGAAATAAAAAGAAAACAGAAAAAATTCATACATACCATACCTCTTACCCCTCCCTTTCATAGACCACTAGCACTTCAATCTACTAAATTTATTTTAACATTTGTTCCCCCTATTATTTATTTTTATTCCATATGTTTTACTCATAAGGTAAATAAAAGGAGCATCAGACACAAGGTTTTCACAATCACACAATCACATTGTGAAAGCTGTATCATTATACAATCATTTTCAAGAAACATGGCTACTGGAACACAGTTTTACATTTTCAGGCAGTTCCCTCCAGCCTCTCCATTACATCTTAACTAACAAGGTGCTATCTATTTAATGCATAAGAATAACCTCCAGGATAACCTCTTGACTCTATTTGGAATCTCTTGCCATTGACAGTTTATTTTGTCTCATTTTGCTGTTCCCCTTTTGGTCGAGAAGGTTTTCTCAATCCCCTGATGCTGAGTCTCAGCTCATTCTAGGATTTCTGACCCAAGTTGCCAGGAAGGTCCACACTCCTGGGAGTCATGTCCCACATAGACAGGGGGAAGATGGTGAGTTTGCTTGTTGTGTTGGCTGGAGAGAAAGACCACATCCGAGCAACAAAAGAGGTTCTCTTAGGGGTAACTCTTAGGCCTAATTTTAAGTAGTCTTGACCTATCCTTTGTGGAGTTAAGTTTCATATGAACAAACCCCAAGATTGGGGTCTCAGCCTATTGCTTTGGTTGTCCCCACCGCTTGTGAGAATATCAAGAATTTGAAGATAGAATTCTTAGTTCTATGTGGGAAGGCACTTTTTCTCTTTTAGAATTTCAAATATACCATACTGCCTTCTTATTCCACAGTTTCTTCTGAGAAGTCCACACATAGTCTTATTGGGCTTCCCTTGTATGTGATGGATTTATTTTCTCTTGCTGCTTTCAAAATTCTCTCTCTTTTATATCTGACAATCTGATTAGTAAATATCTTGGAATATTTCTATTCAGACCTATTCTATTTGGGGTATATTGCACTTCTTTGATCTGTAATTTTATGTATTTCATAAGAGATGGGAAATTTTCAGAGATTATTTTGTCCATTATTCTTTCTCCTCCTTTTCCCTTCTCTTCTTCTTTTGGGACACCCTCAACATGTATATTCATGTGCTTCATGTTGTCATTCAATTCCCTGAGATCTTGCTCATGCTTTTCCATAGGATTTCTTTTGTGTGCTGGATTTCAGATGTCCAGTCCTCTAGTTCATGATTCTTTTTTCTGCTTCTTCAAATCTATCATTGATGGTTTCCATCATTTTTTTTCATCTCTTCTGTTATGCCTTCATTCCCATAAGTTCTGTGATTTGTTTTTTCAAACTTTGAATTTCTTCTTTTTATTAACCCAATGCCTTCTTTATATCCTACCTCAATTCATTGATTTGATTTTTGATGAGATTTTCCATGTCTGATAGAATATCCTGTTAGTTGTTTCAACTCCTGTATCTTATTTGGATTGTTGATTTGTTCCTTTTACTGGGTCATATCTTTGATTTTCCAAGTATGTTACTAATTTTTTTGCTCTCATCTAGGCATTTAATTTCCTTTATTAGTATATTCTTATGGTTGTTTTTACTCTTTTATGTATGGTTTTCTTGCTGGATGGCTTTGTTCTCTATCTGTTCTTTGGCATTCAGTTCAATTTATTATATACCACTAGGATAGGTACTGTTTAACTGATCAGAATTTTTCAGTTCTTGTTTTTCTGTTTCTTGCCCTGCCTATACGGAGCATGTGATAGTTAAATTCAGTTGTCAACTTGGCCAGGTGAAGGCATCTAGTTCTGTTGCTGTGAACTTGAGCCAATGGTGCCTGAACCTTGTCTGTTGCTAATAACATCTGCAGTTGGCTAAGAGGCATGCCTGCTGCAATGAATGACATTTGACTTAATTGGCTGGTGCTTAAATGAGAGAGCACAGTGTAGCACAGCCTAAGCAGCTCAGCATTCCTCATCTCAGCACTCACAACTCAGCCCTGGCCTTTGGAGATGCAGAAAGAAGTCATCCCGGGGAAAGTTGTTGGAACCCAGGGGCCTGGAGAGAAGGCCAGAAGAGATCATCCTGTGCCTCCCCACATAAGAAAGGACCTCAGTAGGAACTTAACTGCCTTTCCTCTGAAGAACTAACAAAATAAATCCCCTTTTATTAAAGGCCAATATGTCTCTGGTGTGTTGCATTCCAGCAGCTAGCAAACTAGAACAGAGCCTTTTTTTAGAAGGGTCTCTTCTTATATTATAGACCCCAGTCAAATTTTCCCAGACTGGACTGGCCCACATCTCGGAAGGAGAGAGTAGCCAGCATCAGTTTTCCTTGAGAGTGGGACCAGTAGGTTGAGAGATTTTTCTACTAAGCCTCTAGACTCTGTGCATTTCCTATTCTGCCCAGCAAGTGGTGCTTGTTTTTCCCTGGCTTCCCACTAGGGTAAAGTGATGTGCCTTTACCTTCATCAGACTCTGTGCTGGAGGTGTGTTTGAGATGGAGGGGAGGCTGTGGGAAGGCTTTAATTGTTTCAATTTTCCAGTCTCTGTGGTCTCAATTCCTTGAAGGAAGAATTCTACTTGAGCTGGGCAACACCTTTCTCTTGGATAAAATACACCTTTTAGGGAATTAACTCCTTTCACCTGACTAATTGCTTTGTCTCTCAGACAAGCTTAATATGCCCTAGCCTGGAGCAGTAATGGAGCTTGAGAAGACTTCCACTTCTACCTAAGGAGCTGTTAAGTAATAGAAAAGTGCAAAAAAAAAAAAACCTTCAGAGCTGGACCTCTGCTCCTTGGGTTGAGCTCAAGATGATACATGGCTCTATGTATCTCTATGCTTTGTATGCCCTCTTTTCTTGAGATCCAGCCCTTTTGCAGTACTGTGTGCTGACTCAAAAAGCCTTGGGATTTGTTTTCCATCAGCCTTACCCTTCTCTGCTGGAGCAAAACTCCTATTAACTTTAGGGCTTATTCCAGATTTCTCTGTGCTGGGGCCTATATAAAGTAGTCTGAATTTGTTATTTCCACAAGTGGAGCTTGGTTGAGCTAAGTCCTCACTGCTAGTAAAAACTGTTTCCTTTTCACTCAGGGAACCATTCTGCAAGGTCTATGGGGGAGAGGCACCAGCTTTCACAGATTGGATGATTTACAGTTCTGCATGATGTCTCAGCTGGTCCAGCTTGTCCAGACTGATGTATGCTGTGTGTCCAGTCACTGATGTGCCTCCAGCAGCTGTACTGCACTGTTCCTGGCTATTTACTAGCTGCTCTGGAAGATGAACTGAATTTCACACCCCACTAAGCCACCATCCTCACAAATATTTCTTTATTCACTGTCCAAATCACTCTGAGATTTATCAGGGCATTATACTATCCTTGACAAACCAACAAAATCTCATGCCCTATTCAAGATTCTATGCACCTATGGTGTTTATCTGAACTGACCATACAAATTAAATTGGGAAATGCATTATCCATAACATAAATTTTGCATGAAAGAAATATCTCTCCCTTTAGTCTCACACAGAAGTTCATGTTAAAATATGAATGATATCGTCCTCTATCCAGTCTTCTGATATATATTAGTCCTATCCTAATCAGCTTCATTCATAACCCTACTAGACATCAGATCACTTTTTCAACATTTTAACAGTTCTTGTTTGGAGTATTGCTTATTTTTATAGCTTAAGAGCTTTAAATTTGAGTCTCAGTGTTACCTAAATACCTGAAGTTTCTGGGAAAGACCATGCTTTTTACAAGCAGCTCAGTATCTCAGAGTTTATAATTAACAGTTACACTGGATATATGTGACTAGATAAGAGCTTACAATCTAGGACATTTTACAATAAGCCCCAACCTGATATCCCATGCTCTTGACTTTAATTCACTGAGTTTTTATATTGTAGTTACTCCATATAATTGAGGCATGAGAGTATTTGTCTTTTTGTTCCTGATATTTCATTCAATGTACAGCTCTTAAGTTCATGCCTCACAATATCATGCTGTCTTGCAGCCGCTGAATAGTCCATTGCATGTATGCACTATAATTCTCCATTCCATTCCTCAGTCATTGTGCCCTTAGGCCATCTCCATTCATTGTGGTTCATGAACAGTGCCACCAGAAACACCAGTGCACAAATATCCATTCATGCCCACACTCTCAGTTCCTCCAGGTATGTACTAAGCAATGGGGTTGCAGGGTCATAAGGCAAACCCACTCCTAGCCTCCTGTGGAATCACCACACTGCCCTCGAAGGGGCTGCACCTCTCATTTCCTTCTGATAGTTAAGAGGTGACATCTCTTTCTCCACATTTCCTTAGAAATTGTTTCTTTCTGTTAATTTTTAAATAGTTTTTTCACACATTATGCAATCCAGCTTAAGTGTATAGACACACCTTTGCCACCATATTCTATAAGAAGACATTTTCTTTTCTTCCACAAAGAATCCATATCCCTTTCCCAATTCCACTGCCTGTTAACATTTAGTTTTTGCATAATGCCTTTGTTACATTCAGTGGAAGGATATAAAAATGCTGCTGTTACCTATAGACCCTGATGTACACTGTTTGCACTTTTTCCCATATACCATCTGTAGCTGTGGAATTGTAACCCATACCAAACTCTAAAATTTGTTCTGCAACTAATTGTTGTGGTGTGCTTTGAAATTTACTATTGTTTTGTATATATGTTATTTTGCACACAAAAAAAGAAAAAAAAGTGATGATATAAAGTATATATTCCCTCTAGCTTCCAATGTTCTGGAGCAGCTTGAAGGAAAAATTTGAGATGATGATGTATTAGTTAAGGTTCTCTAGAGCAACAGAATTAACAGGGAACACTCACAAATATAAAATTTATAAAAATGTCTCATGTGACTGTGGGAATGCATAGTCCAAAATTCGCAGGGCAGGCTGTGAAGCCGACGATTCCAATGGAGGGTCTGGACAAACTCCACAGGAGAGGCTCACCAGCTGAAACAGGAAGAGCCTGTCTCTTCTGAATTCTCCTTAAAAGGCTTCCAGTGATCAGATTAAGCATTACTCATTGCAGAAGACACTCCCCTTTGGCTGGTTACAAATGCAATCAGCTGTGGATGTAGCTGACATCATCATGATTTAATTCTATGAAATGTCCTCATGGCAACAGACAGGCCAACACTTGCCCAACCAGACAAATAGCTATCACCACTTGGCCAAGTTGACCCATGATCCTAACCATGACAGATGGTATGGTAGTCTATGACAAACTCCGGGATCTGTCCTATAGCTTCTTGTGGAAGAGTGCTTTGAAAACTATTGTTTTCTCTTTCTTTGTTGTGTATATATGCTATATTATACAATTTTTTTTTTACTCCATCATATGTATATAACACTGCTTGTTTAGTCACTCATTCATTGATGGACATTTGGGCTGTTTCTACCTTTTGGTGATTGTAAATAATACTGCTATAAACATTGGTGTGCAAATGTCTATTTGTGTTCTTATCCTCATGTCCTCTGAATATATACCTAACAATGGGATTGCTGGATCATATGACAATTCTATACTTAGCTTCCTGAAGAACTGCCAAACTGCCTTCCACAGCAGTTGTAACATTTTACCTTCTCACCCAACCGTGGATAAGTGTGGCTTCTTCTCCATATGCTCTCCAGCATTTGCCATTTTCTATTCTTTTCATAGTGGCCATTCTAGTGAGGATGAGAAAATATCTCAGTGTGGTTTTGGTTTGCAGCTCCCTAATATCTAGTGAAGTTGAGTATCTTTTCATGTGCCTTTCAGCCATTTGTATTTCCTCTGTTGAGAAATATCTGTTCTCATCTTTTGCTCATTTTTAAATTGGGTTGCCTTTTTGTTGTTGAGTTGAAGAATATATTAAAATATTTTGGATTCTAAACTCTTTATATGTTGTTTCCAAATATTGTCTCCCATTGTGTATGTTGCCTTTTAACTTGCTTGACAAAGATCTTTGATGTACAAAAGTTTTTAATTTTGAGGAGTTCCCATTTTATCTATTTTTTTTTTCAAAGCTCCTGCTTTAGGCGTAAGATCTAGGAAACCGCCACCTATTACAAGTTTTATAAGACATTTCCCTATATTTCCTTCTAACAGTTTTATGATCTTAGAGCTAATATTTAGGTCTTTGATCCATTTTGAGTTAATTTTTTGTATAGGGTGTGACATATCAATCCTCTTTCATTCTTTTGCATATGGATATCCAGTTCTCCAAGCACCATTTAGTGAAGAGGCTACTCTATCCCAGGTGAGTTTGCTTGACCACCTTATCAAAGAGCAATCATCCATATATGAGAGGGTCTATATCTGAACATTCTGTTCAATTATATGGATTGGTATGTCTATCTTTATGCCAGTACCATGCTGTTTTGACCACTGTAGCTTCATAATATCCTTTAAAGTCATAAAATGTGAGACCTTCCACTTCATTTTTTCTTTCTCAAGGTAATTTTTAGCGTCTCAGGGTACCCTGCTCTCCCAAATAAATTTGGTTATTGTTTTTTCTATTTCTACAAATTAAGTTTTGGGGGTTTTAATTGTTATTGCATTAAATGCATAAAACCATTTGGATAGAATTGGCATTTTAACTATATTTAGTCTTCCAATCCATGAACATGGTGTGTTAGTTAGATTCAGTTGTCAACTTGGCCAGGTGAGCATACCTAGTCTTGTTGCTGCGGACATAAACCAACGATACATGAACCTCATCTGTTGCTAATTACATCTGCAGTCAACTAGGAGGCATGTCTGCTGCAATGAGTGACGTTTAACTTAATTGGCTGGTGCTTAAATGAGAGAACGCAATGTAGCCCAGCCTAAGCAGCTCAGCATTCCTCATCTCAGCACTAGCAGCTCAGCCCAGGCCTTTGGAGATGCAGGAAGAAGTCACCCCCGGGAAAGTAGTTGGAACCCAGGGGCCTGGAGAGAAGACCAGCAGAAACCATCTTGTGCCTTCCATGTAAGAAAGAGCCTCAGTGGAAAGTTAGCTGCCTTTCCTCTGAAGAACCAACAAAATAAATCCCCTTTTATTAAAAGCCAATCCGTCTCTGGTGTGTTGCATTTAAGCAGCTAGCAAACTAGAACACATGGCATGCCTCTTCATTTATTTATGTCTTCCATGATTTCTTTTAGCAATTTCTTCCAGTTGTTTTCTGTATAGGACTTTTGTATCCTTAGTTAAATTTATTTCTAAATATTTCATTCTTTTGGCTACAATTGTATATCGATTTTTTAAATTGATTTCCTCCTCAGATTGTCCATGTATAGAAACAGTATTAATTTTGGGGTTTTGCTTTTGTACCCTGTTACTTTGCTATACTCATTTGTCAGCTTTAATAGCTTTGCTGTGGATTTTTCATGGTTTTCAACTTATAGTATTATCTGCAAACAGTGAGAGCTTTATTTCTTCCTATCCAATTTGGATGTCTTTCATTTCTTTTTCTTGCCTAATTGCTCAAGGCTAGAACTTCCAGCACAATGTTGAATAACAATGATGACAGTGGACATCTTTTTCTTCTTCCTTATTTTAGGGGGAAAGCTTTCAGTCTGCTTCTCCATTGAGTATGATGTTAGCCCTGGGTTTTTCATATATCCCCTTTGTTATGTTGGGGAAGCTCCCTTCTATTCCTATCCTTGTAGTGTTTTCATCAAGAAGGGATGTTGAAATTTGCCAAATGCCTTTTCTGCATCAATTGAGATGATCATGAATTTTTTCGGTTTTGATTTGTTGATACGGTACATTACGTTAATTGATTTTATTGCATACCTGGAATAAATCCACTGTCATGGTGTATAATTCTTTTAATGTGCTGCTGGATTTGTTTTGCTAGAATTTTGTTGAGGATTTTTGCATCTATATTCATTAGAGAAATTGGTCTTTAATTTTCTTTTCTTATAGCATCTTTTTGTGGCTTTGCTATCAGGGTGATGTTGGCTTCATTGACAGAGTTAGGTAGCCTTCTTTCCTCTTCAATTTCTTTAAAGTATTTGAGCACAACTGGTTATTAATTCTTTCTTGAATTCTTAGTAGAATTCACATGTGAAGGTATCCATTCCTGTACTTTTCTTTTTTGGGGAATATCTTGATGACTGATTCAATATCTTTACTTGTAATTGGTTTGTTGAGGTATTATGTTTCTTCTTGTGTAATGTGGGTGTTCATGCCTGTTCTAGTTTGCTAGCTTCCAGGACACAACATACTGGAAATTAAATGGCTTTAAAAAGGGCAAATTTATTGAGTTGCAAGTTTACAGTTCTAAGGCCATGTAAATGTCCCAATTAAAGCAAGTCTACAAAACTGTCCCAATTAAGGCACCAACAAGAGGTTACCTTCCCTCAAGAAAGGCCAATGAAATTTAGGGCTTCTCTCTCAGCTGGAAAGGCATGTGGCAACATCTGCTAGCTTCTGTTCTAGACCTCTTGCTTCATGAAGTTCCCCTGGGTTTGTATTCCTTCTTTATCTCCAAAAGTCCTTTGTTGCATGGGCTCTGGAGCTCATTGTTCTGTAGTGTCTCCACTCTCTCAGGATCTCTGGCTTTTTCCAAAATTATTCCTCTTTTAAAGGATTTCAGTAAACTAATCAAGACCCACCTGGAATGGGTGTAATCACATCTCCCTCTAATCCAAGGTTAATACCCACAATTGGGCAAGTCACATCTCTGTGGACATAGTCTAATCAAGTTTCCAACCTATAGTGCTGAATAGGGATTAGAAGAATGGCTGCCTCCATTACATGGATTAACATGAAAACATGACTTTTCTAGTGTACATAAATCCTTTCACACTGGCACGATATCTTTCCTGGAAGTTGCCCAATTCATCTATGTGTCTAGTTTATTAGCATATAATTTTTCATAGTATCCTCTCATTACCTCTTTTATTTCTGTGGGGTCAGTTCTTATGTCCCCTTTTCATTTCTGATTTTATTTGCATCCTCTCCCTTTTTCTTTTTGTCAATCTTGTTAAGGATCCATCAATTTTATTGATTTTCTAAACAAACCAACTTCTGGTTTTGTTGATCTTTCTTGATTGTTTTCATGTTCTCAATTAATTTATTTCTGCTCTAATCTTCATTACTTCTTTCTTTGCTTTGCTTTGGGTTTAGTTTGCTGTTCTTTCTCTTGTTCTTCCAAGTTAACAGTTAATTCCTCAATTTTTGCTCTTTCTTTTTTTGATATAGGCATTTAAGCTAATTTCTCTCTTAGCACTGTCTTTAGCCTTGTTTCTTGAAGATAATTGTATAATGAAATAGCTTTTACAATGTGACTGTGATTGTGAAAACCTTGTATCTGATGCTCCTTTTATCTAGGATATGGATATATGAATAAAGATATGGATAAAAATAAACAAATAATAAAGGGATAAGGGGTAAAATAAAATGGGTAGTTAGAAATACTATTGGTCAATGAAAGGGTGTGGTAAGGGGTATGTTATGTATGAGTTTTTTTTTCTTGAGTGATGCAAATGTTCAAAATATTATCATGGCAATGAATACACAACTATGTGATGACATTTTGAGCCATTAATTGTACACCATGTATAGAAAGCTCATGTGGTAAGAATGTTTGTATGCTTGTACATTAAGTTTTATCAATAAAAATATTTATAAAAATGAGCTTTCCTGAAGATGGCAGAATATTGTGGCACATAGATAGACCCATTTGCAGAAATTGTAGAATTTTTGTATGATGCTGTTGGAGGACTTGATAGTGCCCTCTCAGAATAGGGACCAGAGCAGGCTATTGCCTTCACCATTCTTAAGGGTGCTCAAGCCAGCCTATCTGTCCTGGGCCTGCCAAATTTAGATAAGCCTTTTTACCTATATGAGAGTGAAAATAACTTTAGGAGTCAGTACAGAAGCTTGGAAACTTTCCCTTCCTGTAGCATATTTTTTTAAACACTTTTTATTAATAAACTTAACATACAAACATTTTTAACACACAAACATTCCAAGACATGGTGTACAATCAATGGCTCACCATATCATCACATAATTGTGTATTTATCCCCATGATCACTTTTTGAATACTTACATGACTACAGAAAAAGAAATAAAAAAAGAAGAAACTCATATATACCACACCCCTTACTCATTCATCTCATTAACAACTAGCATTTCCATCTACTCAATTTATTTTAATCTTTGTTCCCCCTATTATTTGTTTATTTTAACCAAATTTTTATTCATCTGTCAATATCATAGATAAAAGGAGCATCAGACACAAGGTTTTCAAAATCACACAGTCACAGTATAAAAGCTGTAGCATTATACAATCATCTTCAAGAAACAAGGCTATTGGAACACAACTCAGCAGTTTCAGCTACTTCCCTCTGGCCACTCCAATATACCATAAATGAAAAAGGGGATATCTATGTAATGCATAAGAATGATTTCCAAGATAACCTCTCAACTATGTTTGAAATCTCTCAGTCCCTGACACTTTATTTTTTCTCATCTCTCTCTTCCCCATTGTTCTAGTTTGCTAGCTGCTGGAATGCAGTATACCAGGAATGGAATGGCTTTTTTTAAAAGGAGAATTTATTAAGTTGATAGTTTACAGTTCTATGGCTGAGAAAATGTCCCAATTAAAACAAGTCTTTAGAAATTTCCAATCAAAGGCATCCAGGGAAAGATACTTTGGTTCAAGAAGGCCAATAACATTCAGGGTTTCTTTCTCATCTGAGAAGGCACATGGTGAACACAGTCAAGGTTTCTCTCTCAGCTGGAAGGTCACATGGCGAACATAGCATCATCTGCTAGCTTTCTCTCCTGGCTTCCTATTTCATGAAGCTCCCTGGGAGGCCTTTTCTTTCCTCATCTCCAATGGTCACTGGCTGGTTCTCTCTACTCTTTATGGCTATTTAATTTTTCTCTGCTCTCTGAATCTCTTTCTTTCTCCAAAATATTTCCTCTTTTATAGAACTTCAGAAACTAATCAAGGCCCACCCGAATGGGTGGAAACATGTCTCCACTTAATCCAGTTTAACAACCACTCTTGATTAAATCACATCAAGAAATGACTCCCTACATCACATCTCCAGGGAAATGATATAATTACAGATTCAAACATACAGTACTGAATAGGGATTAGAGAAACAACTGCCTTTACAAAGTGGGATTAGAATTAAAACACAGCTTTTCTAGGGCACATACATCATTTCAAACCAGCACCCCTTTTGGTCAAGAAGGTTCCTCAATCCCTTGATGCTGGATTCTAGTGCATCCTGGGATTTCTGTCCCACATTGCCAGGGAGATTTACACATTTGGGAGTCATGTATTGTGTAGAGGGGGAGGGCAATGAGTTCACTGGCTGTGTTGGCTTGGAGAGAGAGGCCACATCTGAGTAACAAATAAAGTTCTCTGGGGGTGCCCCTTAGGTCTAATTTTAAGTAGGCTTGCTCTATCCTTTGCAGGAATAGGTTTCATAGGGGCAAACCCCAAGATTGAGGGCTCAGCCTATTGAATTTGTTGCCTCCACTGCTTGTGAGAATATCAGAAATTCTCCAAATGGGAAAGTTGAATATATCCCCCTTTCTCCCCATTCCCCTAAAGGGACTTTGAAAATACTTCTTTATTCATTGTGAAAAATCACTCTGGGATTTATTAAGGCATCACACAAACCTGGGCAAACTAACAAAATCTCATGCCCTGTTCAAGATTCCATGTACTTATGGTGTTAACTGACCATTCAAGTTAAATTAGGAAATGTGATACCCAAAATATACATTTTTCACCAAATAAACACCTCTCCTTTAGTCTCACACAGAACTTGAAGTTTTAAAATGTGGACAATATCATCCTTTATCCAATCTTCTGATATACCTTAATCCTATTAGGTCATGTAGCATATTTTTTAAAGTTATTAAATCCCACAGACCAGGGATGGCTGCTCTGCCTCAGAGTAGCAGGTGCCCCTTCCTTGCTTATAGAACAAACCATCTAGCTGATGTGGGAACAAACTGTAGTAGCATATACATCCCACACTTCAGAAACATTCTGCAAGCAAAAGAAAATCGTGGCTTTCTTATGATAGGCTCCTAAAATATCAGACCAAGCCTTTAGATATGCCAGAAGTTCAAACCCAAGTCTATACCACCTTAAATCCAGCTACTCTGTTGCCTATTAACCAGAGAGGTACCCTCCTCAAGCACTGATGCACAGAGATGCTAACTCAAAATTATTGTACCACAGTAGATCTACAAGACCAGTCCCTAGAAAACCCAGAGTTGAAATGGTTTATGGATGGGAGCAGTTTTGTAAAAGGAGCTAGAAGAGCAGGATATGCTAGTCTCACACAGGAAGTTATAGAAATAAAGCTTCTCCAACCTGGAACCTCAGCCCAAAAGGCTTAAATCATAGCCCTCATTTGAGGATTCATTTAAGCAGCTGAAAAAAGTTCATCTCTATACTGACTTTGGGTTTGCCTTTCTTGTATTGCTAAAAACCCCAATAAATCTCTATGTGCCATAGTATTACAAGGCCACTGAGCACTAGAAATGTGCTGTGCAAAAGGCAGTGGCCACTTAATTTATAGGCTTGAATTTGTGGACAAACAGACTTCAGTGATATAAAAATATAATAAGTAATTAAAATATTAAAGTAATTAAAAGAATTTAAAAATAAAGCATAGTTAAATCGCCAGATAAGATGGCACCAACACCTGAAGAGAAGTGCTGGAAAGTCTCAGAAACAACATTCAGAGTCTCATTAGTAAAAATCCACAGCAGGGCATTCTTTTCCCAGATAAGATTCTGATGAGACTCTCTCTTTCTCATAAAATTATCTTTCTTTTCTAACTGCTTGCATGTGATTTTTATGATATCTTTACACAATAGTGGCTGAATTCCAATTAGATTATTTGACTGGCCTCAGTTTGGTCCTCTGAGAACTGGCTAGGGACTGAGAGGACCTTCCTGGGACCTAGATATCTTTATCAAGGCATATTCCCTTCTGGGAAGACAGCCAGTCATCCTAACTGGAGTGCACATTTCAAAAATTTCTTACCAAGATCATGCAATGGCAACATCAGCTGAACAAAACAGACTCTACAAATTTATCTTTCCCTTACATTCAGTCCTTTGAGTCTGATCTGTTCATGATGTAAGCCATGGTCATTTAGGGGGTAAATTTAGTTTATTTATATATATATATATTTAAATACAGGACAAAGAATTAAAATATCCTATACAGAACTTACATGATTTGAACATTATTTAGCCAGTACAACAAGAGTATAAGAGATCAAGCCACCTGGTCTGGGGCAAGAAAGGAAAGATCACCCAGCCAGTACAGTGTTCTTGCCATGGCATGATATTCTCAAATCAACAGATTAAGCAGAGTATATGGAACTCCAAGTTGTGACCTGCACTTTGTAGAGTTTCACATTAAATGTTTGCCAAAGTGTACAACAACAGGAACAAACAACAGAGTATAACCAAATATACTATTATATTAGCTAATGTTATTAATACTGAACACCAAGTACCAGTGAAAGAGGTCCACCATAACTGCAAAGTGTCTTGGGAAAGAGTGTGTATGACTCCTACTGCCTCACCTATTTCTTGTAAATCATTTTCAACAGAATCTTAATAATCAGTGATATATACATACAACATTCTACATGTGTAACAGCACAAGTTCTTTTTTGAGCAGTTGTTAGGTTTTTTTCTGTTCAGTGATTGATGTTATTCATCACAGAAGTCCTTTAGCTGCATCAATCAGGAGTTCAAGACAGATCCATCAGTAACAGACATCATGCACTCATACATAAGTATGAGCCCACAATGTCAGCCCATTAGTTATTCTTCTGGCAATCATTCAGTTGGAGATTATGAACACTGTAACATATTTACAAAGAAAAAGTTGATTAATAGGCAATATTTTTAATACAGCACAGGTCATTACTATGGTGTTATTATTTTCCCTCTGCTATTATTTCAAGGGCTCTTGATCTTTCTTGACTCTGTTTCTTTTATTCAGACTTCAGAGCTAATTTTGATAAGTGGAACCTAATCCTTCTGCAAAACTTGTTACATTAGGAGCATGATTTAGCTTCTCCCAGTTTTCTTTTTGTAAGGAATAATTATTAATTGCCTTTAAGATGGGAACCATTGATCTATAATGTAATAATACAAATATTTCTTTGGGTTGGCACATTAAAATGCACAGGCAACACTCCAGAGTAGGTGTCTATACAGGTGCATATAGAAAAACATAAATCAATCATTCTGGCTTGTGCCCACTTGTGCATAGCTTGTGTACCTAAATGTCCAGATTGCCAATGCACCCATTGTGCAAGAGTGGAATCTTCAGTAATAACATTCATGGTAATTTCTGCTGAGGCATCTGTGATAGAATTATACTCACATTCAGGTGAATTTAGGATTGAGGAAGTATCTACATGAAAAACAGATACATTATTACATTGAAAAATTTTCCATTTTTTCTTCCCATAATGTTTCCCCCTCATAATTCTCTTCCATGTATTTTCTAATTATTCTATTCCAGATAGGCATCCAAGAAGCTAATCCATTGGCAACTTTCCATGAATCAGTGAATAGATGGCACCCCCCTCCTTTTTGTGCACCAGTGTTTGGCACTGCCTTCAATTCTACTGATTAACTACTGCCCTTTTGTCATAGTGGTTTTTAAACTTATGTCTTTCAAGGAGGAAATCACTGATTTACTGAGCTACATGGTGTTTTTGTTGCTCTTCTGTTATCTTATTTCTGTAAGCAAAATTAAGATTTTGGTACCAGAGAGTGGGGTTCTGCTGCTGCAGTTTGCAAATACCAAACATGTTGGAATGGCTTTTTAAATGGATAAGGGGAAGATTCTGGAAGAGTTGTGAGAAGCTTGATAGAGAAGGCCTAGAGCGCTTTGAAGAGACTGTTGGTAGAAATGTGGACTTGAAAGACACTTCTGATAAAGACTTAGACAGAAATGAGGCATGTGTTATTATAGACTGGAAGGAAGATGAGCCTTATTTTAAAATGGCAGATAATCATGGCAAAATTGGCTAGTAGCTTTGGCTGGAAGGCAAATTTTAAAAGGCACAAACTTGGATATTTAGCAGAAGAGATCTCCAAATTAAATGTGTAAAATGCACCCTGGTTTCTCCTCACAGCTTATAATGAAATGTGACAGGAAAGAGATGAGCTGAGGACTGAACTCTTAGGTACAAAGAAACTAAAAATTGATGTTATGGAAAATTCTGGGCTTCCATGAAGGGGGACTCCAGAGAACAGTGCTCCACATGAGGTCTTGACCAAATGTGGAAGCAGTCAGCCATTTCAGAGAAAGCCAGGATTGGCTATGGAGTTATCCAGAAGGATTTGTGGAAACTCCTTATGTTTGATGGGCATGATCCAAGGCTACTGCATAGAAAGCCAATCAGAGTGCCGTGGGACCTGCATAAACAGAGCTGCTGCCAGTCTGGACTGGGGGGGGGGGGGTTCAGAGAAGGGACACATTGGAGAAAAATAACTTCAGAGGCAAAACCATGGAGGCTGAGGTCTGAAGTCAAGAAGCCTTGGGCCAGGAGAGCGGACACACCCAAGCCCATGGAGAGGATGAGTTTGCCCCAAAGACAGAGGAAGGGACTTCCACCTGGTTGCAGTGGAAGAGTTATGCCACCTCAGGCCTTGGAGAGGGTGAAGCACATTCCTTGGGGTTTTGGAAGAGCCTGGCTGCCACCACATGGAGGAGTTGAGCATGTGATCTGGAGATGGCAAAGAGCCCAGGTGCAGCCCCAATGCTTGGAGAAGGTGGAGCTGAGAAAAAAGTGGTCTGCCCAGTATCCCTCAAGGATGCATTTGGAGAGAGCAAGCTCTACATACACCCTTGGAAAGGGTGGGACTGCCACCTTCAAAAGCCCCAAAGATAAATGACCCTCAGACTTTGAAATCTAATGGACTTTGCCCTGCAAGTTTTTGAAATTGTATGGGTCTAGTAACACCTGTGTTCTTTCCTCCCTATGGAAATGGGTATATGCATCCAATGAATGTTCCTCCTTTTTATGTTGGCAGCAAATAATTTGTTTTGAGTTTTGTAGGTCCAGAGCCAGAGGAGAACCTTGCCTTAGAACAGACCATGCCTGTAACTAACGCTAATAAGAGTTTGTACTATTTCTAACTTTGTATTTTAATTGTATTGCTACTGAAATGGTTTAAGGATTTCTGATATTGGTGTGAAAGTAATGTATTTTTTATATGGTGAAAACATGTCTCTTTTAGGGTCCAAAGGGTAGAATGAGCTGGTTTGAAAGGATGTATGCTCCCTAGAAAAGCCATGTTTTAATCTAAATCCCATTTCATAAAGGCAGAATAATCTCTATTCAATACTGTATGTTTGAAACTGTAATCAAATCATCTCCCTGGAGATGTGGTTTAATTAAGAGTGGTTGTTACACTGGATTAGTTGATGATATGTCACCACCCATTTGGGGGGTCTTGATTGGTTTACTGGAGTCCTATCAAATAAGAAACATTTTGGAGAATAGGAGATTCAGAGAGAGTAGAGAATGCTGTAGCACCATGAAGTGGAGAGTTCATCAGCCAGTGCTTTGGAGATGAGAAGGAAAATGCCTCTTGGGGAGCTTCATGAAACAGGAAGCCAGGAGAAAAAGCTAGCAGATGATGCTGTGTTCACCATGTGCCCTTCCAGCCAAGGGAGAAACCATGACTGTGTTCACCATGTGCCTTCCTAGATAAGAGAGAAACCCTGAAATTCATCACCTTCTTGAACCAAAGTATTTATCTCTAGATGCCTTAGATTGGACATTTCTATAGATTTGTTTTTAATAGGGACATTTTCTCAGCCTTAGAACTGTAAATTAGCAACTTATTAAATTCCCCTTTTTAAAAGCCATTCTATTTCTGTTATATTGCCTTCTGGAAGTTAGCAAACTAGAACATTTGGTTAAGCAAATTATTATACTGTTGTCTAATATTATGTAAAATGATCAATTACTGACAGAAGGTTAGAAAATGTCTTAATTTCAATAACCTTTTTAAAAGCATTTTATGCAACTAAAATATATCAAATTAACTTTATTTTTAGCATTTCACTTTTATAAAATTTAAGAATGCAAATATGCAATGTTTGGAATAAAAAGATATCCTTTAGAGTTTGACTTTGAGAAAGAAAATGTTAAATGTTATCAGGTTTGAAACAATGTTGGTATTCTTGTTTGCTAGCTACTGCAATGCAATATACAAAAAACTGAATGGCTTCTATAGAGAAGAATTCAATAAGTTACAAGTTTACAGTTCCAAGACCACGAATATGTCCCAATTAAAGCAAGTCTCTAGAAATGTCAAATCTAAGGCACCCAGAAAAAGATACCTTGATTCAAGAAGGCTGATAAAGTTCAAGGTTTATCTTTCAACTTGGAAGACATGTGGCAAAAATGGTCAGGGTTTCTCTCTCATCTGGAAAGGCACATGGCAAATACAGCATCATCTGCTAGCTTCCTCTCCAAGCTTCTTGCTTCATGAAGCCCCCCAGCAGGCATTTTCCTCCTTCATCTCCAAAACTCTTTGGCTGGTGAACTCTCTGCTTTGTGATTCCATGGTGTTCTGAAGCTTTCTTGTGGCTCTTGTCATTCTCTAGCTTTTCCAAACTGCTTCTTCTTTTAAAGGATTCCAGTAAAACCAATCAAGACCCACCTGGGATGGTCTCCACCTAATCAAGTTTAATACCCACACTTGATTAAGTCACATCTCTATAGATATTATCTAATTAAAGTTTCCAACATACAGTATTGCATAGGGATTAGAAGAAATGGCTACCTTTAGAAAATGGGATTAGTATTAAAACATGACTTTTCTAGGGTACATAAAATTTTCAAGCTGGCACATTTTGTTCTTTATTTCAACTAAAGTTGAGGGGAAAAAATTAGCCTTTTCAAACAATTATGTGATTAATTTTCCTTACATAGCCAAGGATATGATAAAGTTAACATAAAGTACAAGAAGTTATTTTGATAAAACACAGATCCTCTGGTTTTTACATTGTTCACTTAGAAAAGGCTTTTATAACTTCACTAAAACAGGCCAAGAGTCCAAGAAAACTTTGTCACTTTAATATAGAGAAAACTAAATTTTAGTCTTGCATCAGTATATTATTTCATATTAAAATTTTCAGAAATTTTATAGTTAGGCCCATTAAATCTTTCTTGACTTTGACCATAATTTTCTTTTCCACAAACCCTCAGCAACTTCCTATATTTATTCAGGTTTTGTCTTACATTTTCCTCATTCTGTAAGAGCCATTTATTTTGTCTTAGGACAAAACTACTCTCTTTTTCCTTTTAATAAAACACTTCTTTTCTGTCCTTCATACTTAAGTCATTGCTCCAAGCAAACATTTCACCATTTTCAATTACCATTAAAATCAAATTTGTTAGAATAATGTTAAATGCTTAAAAGGCTTTAGTCAATGCATATTTGAAACATTAATATACAATTTTTTCAGATGGTGAATATTTTATTTTGTTGAACTTTATATATATAATCAGGTCTGTATTAAAAAATAGCTAAAATGAAAAATGCAAGGTCTTACAATATACAATTTTTAACAAGAGTTAATGGCACATATCAAGATGAGAGGTTTTTTTTTAAGTCAACAGATATTTTTTGACTTAAAAGTAAAGAAAAACTGTGAAGATAAAACTTGCAAGGAAGAAGTTCCTCAATATTAAATGACTCCCCCAATTCAAAAATATAAGATACAAAACCAAAGGGGAGCCACAAATTGGGGTCACAGATAAAGGAGGTGGCCTAATCCCTTTCTCTGAAAGAAAGTGTTGTGGGGAACACCGAAAGAGAAACCACATAATTCAAAACTGCAAGCCAATTTGGAGTCTTTGTTAGCTGGCCAGTGACTGCCTCACAAACTTCCAAGAAGGAAGATTCAGAGAGCAGCCCCCAGAGGTTTACAAGGTGTGCTTATAAAGATTAAAATCATGTTGTGGTTTTGCAGTTGCTAGTAAGCAAGTGTATCATAGAAGCAGAAAAATGCCATTAGCTGTTGCCAAAACACATCCCATTCTCTCAGTTTCCTAACATTGGTTATTGTTTAACTCTTGGGGACATTCTGCCCCAATGTTGTGGGGACCTTCCCTGCTTGGGCCTGATTGATTGCTCCTGGCCCTCCACAGAAAGGGACTAAATTAGGGTAGAAAGGTGCTGAGGGAGTTAGACACAGGTCTTCTGCCTTGCCAGGAGTAGGAGCATTATCAGTATTCACTTTATAATTATAACTTGGTTTACATTTTTCTTCATACATTCTCTTTATCTCATTATTTGGCAAACTGTTAATACTTTCTTGGTTGATTCCAGCTTCCAACAGGGCTTGGAACATGTATCAGCAGGAAATCCTGTTATTGGTATTGGGGGACTGACTCCCATTATATATCTTGGTCTCCCTTTCTCCTGTATTCTAGTCTCCATGTCTCCCAGTTCTGCCATTTTATTTAAGAGTTTTTTAAGTGGATTGCCTGTTTCTCCTAATAATAAAGTCATTATCAAGTGTTTGTGTGCTGGAGGTGTTGTCTTAATGATAGCATTTCTTTGTGAAGCATTGACAGGGAAGAGGTGGTATGTGCCAGATTCTCCTAATGTAGTTGCTGACTTCATAACTTCCTCTTTCAATCTTTGCATAGCATCTCACAAAGTATACCAGGGTATACTCACTTCACAGCCACATAATGTCAGTAAGGTATTGTTTATTGCACCCTTGTGGAGCCAATGTCAGCAAGTTAGAACTTTCTCCTGTCTACCAACTAAACTCCTGAAAAACAGTCTGTATGAAGGAATTAGTACACCTCCTACAAATTTCATGCAATTGACATAGTCCAACACCACTCTTCCAGCCCCTGCATAGCAATCTGACTAACCTGGCAGTTAATGATTTGCCAGTTTTCTGAGTAAAACAGCTAAGAATGTCAGCTATTTTTTGTTGAGTACAATCTTCTAGTGTTTTTGAAAGTAATCTGATTGCCCTGTTTCTCTTCTTTTTGCCTTTGTATTGGGTGAGCTTCTATTTCTGGAGGATTTTTTTCTTGGGGAGGGGTGGTGCATGGTCTTGGAATCAAACCCAGATCTCTGGGGGATATTTACTCTTTTCTCTCTGACAAGCCTTCTCACCTAAAATATTTCCATCTTTTTCTTCTTCATCATCACCAGCAGTATCATCATCATATCATCATTATTTGTCTCATCCCACACATCACCAAATAAATGCCTTATCAGTGTCTCAATCAACAGTGGCAGTGGCTATTACTGTATGTACTTTCTTTTTGTTCACTTTACTTTATCTGTTCTTATATTTATATTGGGCCATGCAGACTGTGGCTTTTTCAGCTACTGATCAATAATCACAAACTTGATTTTTCAAAATAAAATTTTGATTCCTCAGCATGGACAGTTTCCCTGAAGCTCTGCCAATTCTTTTTCATAATTAATCTTTTCAGAAATTGCTTGGTCTCTGTGCTCACACATTTTTCTATATGCCATTAACAAAGCCCATCCTCCTCAACACACTCCAATCATTTCTTCCCCTTTTTCTAATTGAATGCATTCTAGACAAAGAGAAACTTGGATAGGCTCCCCCTGTTTAATTCTATTCCCCCAATTTTCATAGGGTCCCATGCATTTTGCCCATACCTTCACAAGTGAGAAATAAGATAAATCATCCCATCCTGGGATTTGTTGGTTCTTTGCCTTGGATTTAGAGGACTTTTTCAACAATGATATTATCTCTTAGTCAGTGTCCAAAGCTTATGGCCCACTATTAATCTCTTTCTGGTACTTGGATGGAGGCCACAAGCTATTGTGTCAGATATTGCTAAATGCCTCTCCCATCTCCTGAACAGGTTTCTTACTAATGTCTGTAATAATGAATGCACAGCCAAAAAAGAGAAAGGAGATGGTACCTTTTGATTTTTATAGTTTCAGTCTTCAGTGAGCTCAAGAAAATCTTGAAAGGGGGTAACTGAATTGGAAATTCCCAAATGTCTTATAGCAGAAGAAGGTGAAAACCAGAAAGATAAAACATTCAAATCCAAAACAACATTATGCATAAAAAAGGACAAGAAACTGGCAACTTCAGATCTATCAAGCATGGTCCTAATAAAGTAATACAATATACAGAAGAGTACACTTCATATTTTCTGCACAGATTTTCTAAAGCTTGTCTTATTGACCTTCACCACTATGAAACTGTGCTGAAATGAGAATCCTGCTGACTGTGCCAATTTTGTTGCACAAAAGCAACATGATATTTGTGGCCACTTTATGTATAGGCTTGGATTTGTGGACAACAGACTTCAGTGACATAAAAATATAATTTATTAGGAAAGTAATTGAAAGAGCTTTTAAAAATAAGGCATAATTACATCACCAGATAAGATGGCACCAACACCTTAAGAGAAGTGCTGAAAAGTCTCAGAAACAGCACTCAGAGTGTCATTAGTAAAAATCCATAGCAGAGCCTTCTTTTCCCAGGTAAGATTCTGTTGAGACTCTCTCTTTCTTTCTCATAAAATTATCTCTCTTTTCTAACTGCTTGTATGCAATTTTTATGATATCTTTACACAATAGTGGCTGAATTCCAATTAGCTTATGTGATTGGGTCCATTTTGGTCCTCTGAGAACTGGCTAGGGACTGGGAGGACCTTCCTGGGACCCAGATATCTTTATCAAGGAAAGCTTCCTTCTGGGAGGATAGCCAGTCCTCCCAGCTGGATTGCACATTTCAACAATTTCTTACCAAGATCATGCAATGGCAACATCAGAGAACAGAACAGATTCTGCAAATTTATCTTTCCCTTACAACATATTAACTGCTGTCTGAGGAGAAACTTGCCTATTTCTGAAGGCCAAATGAAAGGGAAACTAAATTTGTAGTTTGTTCTGCTCAACTGATGTTGCCATTGCATGACCTTGGTGATAAATTGTTGAAATGTGCACTCCACCTGGGAGGACTGACTATCCTCCCAGAAGGAGACATGCTTTGGCAAAGTTATCTAAGTCCCAGGAAGCTCCTCTTGGTTCCTAGCCAGTTCCCAGAGGTCCACATGGGCCTGGTCATGTAAGCTAATTGGAATTGGCCACTGTTGTGCAAAAGCATCATATAAGCTTCATGCAAGCAGTTAAACTTGATTAAAGGGAGATAAAGGGAGATAATCTTATCTGAGAGAAGAAGAAGATGCTTTGTTAGGGACTTTTCCAGCTGGACCCTGAAAATGCTGTCTCTGGGATACCCCAGTGCTCCTCTTCAGGTGTCGGTGCTGTCCCACCTGGTGATATAACTATGTCTTATTTCTAACAATCTTTTGATTACTTTCCTAATAAATTCTGTTTTTATATCACTGATGTCTGTGTTGTCCACAAATCTGAGCCTCTAAATTAAGTGGCCACAAATAACACATTGCCTTCTGTGCAACAGAGTTGGAGGGCCAGATTATCTTTTTACCTTTAAGTTCATCTGTAAAATTGTGGAGACAATAAATAAGGACAAAAGTGTGACTGGATATGGCCTTAACCATCCATTTTGCCCTGTGGGCCTTGCACACTCTTAATCCAACACACTTTCATTTGTGCAGGCTTTCACAACTAATCTTTAAGTGACTTGATTTCTCTTTGTACTCTAAGCTGTTTCCCAATGAATATTTCCACTATGCTATCACACACCTACAGTAGTAGCATGGTCATTAGACTTTGTTTTCCTTGTCCCTACTTAAAAGATGATAAGGGTAAACATGAAAGAATCCCACAAATGGTACCTCTGAGGTAACAATTATGGTAAAATGAATTGAGGGAGGGGAATTTCATTTGGTAAACTTTGACTTTAAAACCTAATCCTAATGGTTCCCTGCTCAAGGGAAGTCACCATTTTGATGGTGAATTTAGGATGGACATGTAATTGGCATAGCACACTGCAGTGAGAACACAGGGGCTCAAGTGATCTTCCTGCCCTAGTCTCTTGTGTATCTGGACCTACAGGTGCTCCAAGGTCTTGAAAGCTGCAGGAGCACCTGTAGTAGTGGGAGAAGGTTCCAGTGGCTTGCTCTTCTCCTGCATGTCTTCCCCACTCTGACTGTCTGTCCCACTGCATCAATCAGCTGACCATCTGCACCCACCTAGCTGTCTGCCCCTGCATGCACTATGGCTAGGCCCAGCAGCCAGAGCTCACACCTTGCCTGAGAGCCTCCTCCACCTGGCAGTCATGGGGCCTATGAGAGGAAACACACAGTGGCCCAAGGAAAAGCAAGTAATCAAGTCTGAGAGTTGGCTGTGACTTGTGATGGCCTCGTGAAGATGGTTACCAAGCATTGGTTCCCTATGGACAAGGAGAAGCAGAGCAAGAACATCAGCCAGCATAGCAATGCTGCCAAGCCCTCCAGAAATGCCCCCGAAGAGAATAAGACATCTGTAGGACCTGATTGTTAGCTCTCTTCATTTGTGTTGTCTGTGGCTCTGCAATTTTCCAAATTATTCAAAGTATCATGATGGACATGTAAAAGGACTGACCTTAAGAAGTTTCCATTCTCCTGTGAATTTTAACTTGAACTTATTCATGATGTTTGATACCTTGGTTAAAAACAATTCAGTTAAGCATCCTGAATGTCTTTTCATATCACCCTTCATGTGTCATTCCAAGGATTCTTCAGCACTCATTCTGAGTTTTCTTGTTCATACCACAGTGCCTTGCAAAAGTACCACATGATAAAAGCAGTAAAATTTGATTGTTACCATGGGTCAACAATAGGGGTGATAAGGGGTACGGACAGATTTTGGCTTTAAAAAAATTCTCATTTCTGTTCTGGGACCATGAAAATATTCTGGATTTGCTCATGGGGATGCATGCACAATTATGTGATGATATTATAAACCAATGATTGCATACTTTTGGTAGTTTCAATAAAATTGAAAAAAATGACTGTTAAACTTCAGTAGCAGGCCCTACTCATTCAGTCAGTAAAAAATAAATTTTTCTATGTATGTGGTATGGATAATTAGTTCAAATCTGTATAGATGGGGTCTAAATTTTGTTATACTAGTGTGTCAATGCAATTACCTTAATTTAAAATTTTGAGTCTTTGGTTTTTATATAGTAGGTTCTTTATTACTATCTCTTGATTTGAAAGCACACTCCCATGTAGGGTCAAGTAACTGTTCTTTAATAGGGTGCTTATGAATGAAACAGCTACACAGCCTAGTTTTAGCACAACTTTAGCACCTGAAAATTTTAAATAGCTTCTAAATGCCCAATATGAAGGGAGATGCTTATAGCTACAACACCTATTTTAACAATATTCTTTCTCTTATACTACCTTGGATTTTACATGAGTGAATATACTAACACAAGCTGCCATAAAAAAGTATTTGATTGAACATTTTGTAACTGAGTCATTGCAGTTTCACTAAAAGCTACCAGGAAGCCAAGTCAGAGAAGGTTAGCATCGATTTCACCAGAATTATTTTAATATGTCAAAGAGATTTACTGTGATAAGCAAATTTATGGAAAAATACTACTAAAAATTGATGCCTCATCAAGATATACTATTGAATCTAATGTGCCATAAGACATTTTAACATGTTAGTAGCACTTTTAATACCAAAAAGTCACATCATAGAAACTTAAATTTGCACTAAGTTTAGAAATTCTTTTAATGAATTTATGATTAAACTGTTATTATTTACTTGATACATCTTCTGGAATGATATCTGAAGTTTAATGGGTTTAAAAATAAGGTTCAGTCTTTAGTCTTCCTTTGCTTGATTTTACAGGATTTAGCTAATCAAATTTCCTTTCTAATAATAGGGGTGAGGGTAATAAGGCAGGTTTTGGGTTTTCTAGTACTGTTGAAAAACTGCAAATTTTGGCTATTTATATTCTGAGCTATAACTTGGTGAAAAAAAGGCTTAAGTGTGTATGTATTAAGGAATTGAGAAAAAAGCTGCTTCTGTATGCCTTGTTAATAATTTCCGGACCTTTCTTTTAAATAGTTAAGAAAAACATAAGGGGAAACTGCTACCTACTCTGTAGGCTGGGTGCCTCAGAGAGAGTGTCTGATAGCCCCCTGAGTATGGGGAAATGGGAGGGGATAATTAAGGTCAACCACTCCTCATAGCTGAGCTACTCAAAATTACAGAATAGAAATCAGCTGACCTTGGGTCTTCAGGTTTTTAACCACAGTACTACCTGACTTTCTCACCCAGTAAATCAACTCCTCTATATTATTCACTCTTTGACACAGGTGTCTTGGTTAAATAAATCTATTTTATAAACTTTCAGAATGAAAGTAATTGCTCTAAATTCATAGCAGGTACATTAATTATTGCTTTGATTCAAATCATCCCACATCAAAGTTTCCCTTGGTTTACTACAGGTAATTGGTTTTAAAACACTGGATTTTTAAAAATGTACAACACCTTGATTAATTTGGCTGCTAAATTGGTATAGTTGCAATCATTTTATGGTATGTAAAACTGTTCCCTTTCACTTCATGTGTGATTTACTGTGTTAGCCAGAACAAAGAGTTGTGTCCCAGAGGAGCTAAGTGAAGGCCCACAGACACTTAGAGAGGAAACCACTGGCATCAGAAGCTGGAAGCAACAGAAGTGGGAACAAGGACCAGCAGTATTATTTATTAATTTTCAATTAAATGAATTAGTACTGCTTGGTTACCTACTCTCCTGTTGATGGAATCCTGATATATTATTAGTCAGAATTTTCCATGGAAGCAGATCTGACAAAATATATAAATCAGGATCAATATCTATACTAATATACATATATAATGTAAATATGATGATATTTTTATAGGAATTGGCTCATGCAACTGTAGAGATTGGCAAATCTGAATTCCACAGGGCTGGCCTCAAGCTGACACTCCAATGTAGGTTTGGATGAATTTCTCAGGAGAATATGCTTGGCTTAAGTGGAAATAGAGATTCTTTTTCTGACTGCTGAAGTAATCAGTTCTCCACTGAAGAACTTCACATGATTGGAGGAGACTTCTCTCCTTGTTGAAGGTAAACTTTGCTGGTTGTGGATGTAATCCATAATTAATGCAATCCACTGGCTAATGACTTAAATACACAAAATATCCTCACAGTAGCAATCAGGCAAATACTTGCTTGACAAAAATTGGATATACTAACTTAGCCTAGTTGACACATGAACTTACCCATGCATCTCCTTAAAGCACAGTTATTCTCTAAATATGAGAGTCATAGTTTCCCCTAACACAATTCACCTGTCCTGTATACAACAGGAAACTCAATAACTCATTCCTCAAAAGAAGATTCAAGTCCTTGGGTAAAATTGACAATTAAACTTGGTATCATGTAACTTAAACAATATGATATAAAGATAATAAAGCTTATATTTTATGATAAGGGAGAAAAAAGAGATATATACTTTATTTATATATAAAAACATACTATAGGATTTCTGGAAATATGGCCAAATAGGATAGATGGAGTTCAGCCCTACGCCAAGGAAAAGTTAAAGAAGGGACAGGGGGTGACTGAGATGGCAATTCCAGAGTGTAACTGACCTGGGAGAGTTTTCTGCACCACATACGCTGGCCCCAGTTGCAAAAGCTGAGGAACTGAGAAGCATAGAACTGGAGTCTAACACAGAAGCCCATAGTGGATGGGGAGATGGGGACTAAGAAGTAAGCCAAGCTGCATTCCTTGAATACACTACCCTCACCAGCACAGTTCTGTGAACTGCAACTCACCCCACACCCCTGCACCTGAACCCCATCACTAGCTCCTACTGCCCATGTTCCAAGCACCCTTGCCCCACCATCCCATCTTGTGCATACGCTCCCCACACCCCCACACTACATGCAGCCAAGCCCACATCTCCTGCACCCATGCCAAGCACTATCTCTTCCCTTCCTGCAAGCTGTCACAAATGCATAAGGCTGTGTGCACTTACCTCTGACCCCAGCCAATAGAGTCACACAGCCCCAACCCGCCCACCCTGAGCTCTCCACATAGGCACATCAGTTTATGGCATTCCTAGACCATTGCGTGCACATGGTCTCCAGTCATGCCACCCAGCTCTGGGAAAACACTGACTTGTGCACCCAGGTCACATCTTCCCCCAGCCCAAGCAGGCATAAGGTTGACCTGCTGCCATAGCTCTGTGCATGTGTGCAAAGGGCCCCACACCCTAGACCAGTGCACACCAGGGCCACACCCCCAAACCCATGCATTCACACAGCGACATCCTCCCTGGTTGCTGGGCACCCACGTTCATAGGCACCAATATAGCATCCCCAACCTGCACCTGTAACTGTGCTGCAACTCATCACCCCACCTCATGCCCTGCATCCTGCTACACATCCATCCCACAACACAAGGCTTTAGACTACTGAAGGAAATCAACCTCCAAAGTAAATTAGTCAAGAAATTTATATGCAATAGGAAACAACAGAAGATCACTAATCATATCACAATGTAGATAATTATGACCCAGCCTGATGACCGAATAAAAAACACAGAGGAGACACAGACTTTGGAATAACTAATTAAAGAAGTTCATATACTTCTACTAAATGAAATAAGTGGGATAGCTAATGTAATAAAGGAAATCAAGAAGACAGTAGAAGAGTATAAAGAAGGAATTTGAAAAAATAGAAAATAACAGATATCACAGAGATTAAACAGTCTGTTGACCAAATAAAAAACATAGTAGAGACACATAACAGCCAATTTGAAGATAATTGGTAAAGAAAGAATAAGCAAACTAGAGGACAGGATAACTGATTTTGAACACTCAAAACAGCAAATGGCAACAAAGATGGGAAATTTTGAATTGGATCTCAGGGAAATTATGGGCAAAACAAGACAACAAAATATAAGAATCACTGGTATCCCAGAAGAGGGGAGCAAAGGGCTAGGAAGAGTAGTTGAGGATATAATGAGGGAAAGCTTTGCAAATCTTATAAAGGACATAAATATACAAGTCAAAGAAGCTCAATGAACTCAAAACAAAAATTCAAATAGGCTTTCTCTAAGACACATACTAATCAGTCTGTCAAATGTTGAAGAGAAACAGAAAAATCCTGTGACAAGAGAAAAAAATCTACTACATACAAGGGAAACCACATAAGACTGAGTTCAGATTACTCAAGAGGCAACATGGAGGTAAGAAGGCAGTGGGATGATATAGTTAAGATACTGAAAGAGAAAGACTTCCAGCCAAGAATTCTGTACCCAGCCAAATTGTCCTTCAAAACTGAGGAAGAGATTAAATTTTTCACAACAAACAAATCCAGAAAGAATTTGTTAACAAAAGATCAGCTCTACAAGAAACACTAAAGGGAATTCTGCCAGTTTAAAAAAAAAAACAGGAGAGGGAGCTCTGGAGGAGGGCACAAAATTGAAGAGTACCACTAAGGGTAACTTAAATGATAAAAAGAGTAATAGGAAAAAGAATATATAATTCTGACAAAATAAAATCCAAAAGATGGTAGATTCAAGAAATACCTTTTCAGTAATATCTTTGAATGTGAATGGACTAAATTTACCAATTAAAAGATATAGACTGGTAGAATGGATTGAGAAATATAATTCAGCTATATGCTGCTTACAAGAAATTCATCTTAGACATAAGGATACAAATGGATTGAAAGTGAAATGATGGAAAAATATTTTCCACACAAGTTGTAACCAAAAGAAAGCAGGAGTAGCTATACTAATATCAGACAAAATAGACTTTAAATATGAAGACATCATAAGAGACAAAGAAGGACACTATATATTAATTAAAAGAACAATTCACCAAGAAGAAATATTCATAAATGTTTATGCTGCAAATCAAGAAGCTCCAAAGTACATGAGACAGAGTTTGGCAAAACTGAAGGGAGTGATAGACATTTCAAAAATAATAGTAGGAGACTTCAACACACCACTCTCGTCTATAGATAGAACAACCAGACAGTGGATAAACAAGGAAATAGAGAAGTGAAACAACTTGTTGAATGAATTAGATCTAACAGACATTTATAGGTCATTCCACCCCAAAACACCTAGATGCGCATTTTTCTCTAGTGTTCATAGAACATTCTCCAGGACAAATCATATGCTGGAAACAAAACAGGTCTTTATAAATTCAAAACCATTGATATTAATCAAAGCACTTTCTCTGAAGACAAATGAAGAATGAATTTGGACCTCAATAATCATCAAAGAACAAGAATATTCACAAATACATGGAGATTAAATAACACACTTTTAAATAACCAGTGGATCAAAGAAGAAATTGCTAGAGAAATCAGTAGCTATCTGTAGACAAAAGACAATGAGAATACAACATATCAGAATTTATGGGATTTGGCAAAGGCTGTACTGAGAGTGAAACTTATTGCCCTAAATGTCTATATTAAAAACCAAAAAAAGAGCAAAAATTGAGGACTTGACTGCTTACCTGGAGGAACTTGAGAAAGAACAGCAAACTAACCCCAAAGCAAATAGTAGAAGAGAAATGACAAAGACTAAACTAGGGTTAAATTAATGGGAGAACAAAAGAACAATAGAAAGAATCAATAAACCCAAAAGTTGGTTCTTTGAGAAAATCAATAAAATAGCCCATCCACTGACAAATGAAAAAAGAGAGGGAATGCAAAGAAATCAAATCAGATATAAGAATGGGTGTGTTACTACAGACCTTGAAGAAATAAAGGAAATCATAACAGGAAACTATGAACAACAAACTAGAGAACTTAGATTAAATGGACAAATTCCTAGAAACACACAAAGAAACTACACTGACTCAGGAAGAATTGAATATCTCAACAAGCCAATCACAAGAAAAGACATGCAATCAGTCATCAAAAATCTTCCTACAAAGAAAGCCCAGAGCCAGAGGGCTTCACAGGGGAATTTTATCAAACATTCCAAAAAGACCTAACACCAATCCTGCTCAAATTTTTCCAAAAAATTAAAGAACAAGGAACTCTACCTTAACTAATTTTATGAAGCTAATATCATTTTAATACACAAACTACATAAAGATGCTATAAAAAAGGAAAACTACAGGCCAATCTCCCTATTGAATATAGATGCAAAAATTCTCAACAAAATTTTAGCAAATTGAATTCAACAACACATAAAAATAATTATACACCATGACCAAGTGGGGTTTATACCAGGAATGCAAGGATGGTTCAACACAAGAAACTCAATGTAATACAGCATGTAAACAAATCAAAAGGGAAAAATCACATGGTCATCTCGATTGATGCTGAAAAAGCATTTGAGAAAATTCAACATCCTTTTCTGATTAAAACACTTCAAAAATAGGAATCAAAGTTAACTAACTCAATATGATAAAGGGAATATATGAAAACTGATACCCAGCATTGTATTCAATGGAGAGAGAGTGAAAGTTTCCCCCCTAAGATCCGGAAAGAGACAGGGATACCCACTGTCACCACTATTATTCAACATTGTGTTAGAAGTTCTAGCTAGAGCAATCAGAGAAGACAAAGAAATAAAATGTATCCAAATTGGAAAGGGAGAATTAAAACTTTCATTATTTGCAGATGGCATGATACTATAATTGGAAAATCCAGAAAAATCTACAGTAAAGTCACATGAGCTAATCAACAAATTCAGCAAGGTGGCTGGATATAAAATTAATGTGCAAAATCAGTAACAGTTCTATGCAGAAACAGTGACCTAACTAAAGAGTCAGCTAAGGAAAAAATTCCATTCAAAATAGCAACTAAAACAATCAAGTACTTAGGAATGACCTTAAGTAGGGACATAAATAACTTGCACATAGAAAACTACATAATATTGCTAAAAGAAATCAAAGAATATCTAAAAAGGTGGAAAGACATTCCTGCTCATGGATAGGAAGGCTAAATATAGTTAAGATGTCAATTCTCCCCAAGTTGATCTACAGAATCAACACAGTACCAAACAAAATTCTAATGAACTGTCTTGAAGACTAAGAAAGCTAGTTCCCAAATTCATATGGAAGGGTAAGAGACCCTGAATAGCTAAAAGAATCCTAAACAAGAAGAACAAAGTGGGGGAATTAACACTCCTTGACTTTAAATCTTATTTTAAAACGACATTGGTCAAAACAACATGGTATCGGCAAAAAGATAAAAGTATTGACTAGAGGAATTGAATTGAGAATGCAGAAATCGATCACCAAATCTATGGTCAACTGATTTTTGACATGGCCTCCAAATCCACTGAACTTGGACCAAATACTCTCTTCAATAAATAGACATGGGAGAACTGGAAACCAATAGCCAAAAGGAACAAAAGAGGACGCCTACTTATACACTATACAAAAGCTTCTAGAAGATAATGTAATGAAACATCTTCAAGACCTAGTAATAAGAAGCAACTTCCTAAACTTTACACCCAAAGCACAATCAACAAAAGAAAAAAATAGACTAATGGGAACTCCTCAAAATCAAAAGCTTCTGAACCTCAAAAGACTTTGTCAAAAAGGTGAAGGGGCAGCCAACTCAATGGGAGAAAATACTTGGAAATCACATATGGGACAAAGGTTAGATACAGCATATACATGAAGAAATAAGACAACTCAACAACTAAAGAACAAACAACCCACTTATAAAATGGGCTAAAGATATGAATAGACATTTTCCTGAAGAGCGAATACAGATGGCTCAACAGTACATGCAGAGATGTTCATTTTCATTGGCTATAAGGAAAATGCAGATCAAGACTACAATGAGATACTACCTCACACCTATATGAATGGCTGCTATTAAACAAACAGTTTGCCAGTTTTCATACAGTCTTGGGATTTTAAAATTTTGAAATCAAGGGCACAGCATCTACAGTCCACCTCTGAAAGATTAGCAGAAACACAACATATAGTGCCATCTTTTGAGAAAGGGTTTCTGTTGCAGGACAGGAGCTTTGATGCTAAAAACAAACAAACAAACAAACAAAAAACCCTAGAAAACTATAAATCTTGGAGAGGATGTGGAGAAACTGGGACACTTATGCACTGCTGGTGGGAATATATAATGGCGCAACCACTATGGAAGACAGTTTGGCAGTTTCTTTGGAAACTAAATGTTGAGTTGCCCTATGGCCCAGAAATAGAACTACTTGGTGTACACCCAGAAAAACTGAAAACATGACACAGACATTTGCATGCTGATGTTCATAGCAGCGTTATTCCCAATTGTCAAAATATGGAAGCAAATGAAATTCCCATCAGCGGATGAGTGGACTAAACAAAATGTGGTATGATGGAATATTATGCAGCAATAAGACAAAATGACATCCTGAAGCACATGACAAGATGGATGACCCTTGAGGACATAATGCTGAGTGAAATAAGCCAGGCACAAAAGGATAAATACTGTATGATTCCATTTTTATGACCATGGTAAATGTAAAACCAGAGGCTTATAATACAGAATATAGAGGCTTAGAGATACACAGAAGCTAGATAGGGATGAACAGTTAACTAATGAGATTGAACTCCAATGTAAGGGAATAGAAAGAAGTGAAGGTGGTTCTCTGGTGGATTTATAAATAATATTACCATATTGAAGATGAACAGGATTGATAGGGGTTGTGTAGACCTATATGTCCCACTGATTAACACTAGAAATATAAATTAGTTCTTGTAAGAACTACTTTGAAGGCATGATTCATGTACAAAGAGTGTCTAAGTCCAGGGTATACAGGGAAAACTTCTATTGGATACCATGGGCTATGTTTAAAAGGGAAATATCAGCAGTACATCAACAGCAGAGGCAAATAATGGGGGAAGGGGCAAGAACTAAGAGGAGGTTTAAATTTCCTATTTGGTGAGTGTGTGTTTATTGGTTATCTTTCTCTTGGGAACAATGAAAGTATCTAAAATTGAGAATGTTGATGGACTGTGGACTTTCAGCACATATGACGTCTGATGAATGCAGGTGGCTGAAGGATGCACTGACTGAGAAGTAGATTGGAAAATGACGGTGTATACCTATGATTGAATATTTATGCTGCTATCAAAAATAATGAAGTTGTGAAGCATGCAACAATGTGACTGAATGTGTGGGACAATTGTTGAGTCAAAATAAGACAGAAATGAAAGAGCAATTATAGTATGGTCTCCTTTAGGAAAAGTTTATAAGGAAACAGGAAGAAAAATATAAACAAGGTGTACTATTTTAGTACCATTTCAATAGAAATTGAAAGTATTAACTTTTATAAATTATGACACGCTTGATTCTAGAATACAATGTGTAATTATATGCCAATAAAGGTAAACAGAACCCACAAATGGCAGGAAAAAGGCCATTACAATGATTTTGCTCATAATCCAGTTTTCTTCTGAAGATAGATGTAAATAGCATCATCTTTTCAGACTAAAAAGATTAAAGTTAAGGTATAAAATTTTCTCTCAAAGGTCTGAATTTAAACCTGGTTGGTTAAACACAATTGCAACAGTATCAGTTTGTGTGCAATGCTCTATCTTCTAACTTTAAAAATTAGTAATTGTAACATTTACTTCAATGACTATCAATGTTTCAAAGTGCAGAACTAGCTAAAATATTTTTCCCTGCCCCCAATCTCTCTTTTCAGTCTGTGAATGAGCAGGGACCCCCATGTGGGCTGCTGGCCATGAGCAAATATTCTTTGCCTCCACCGAGGTTTGAACTGAAGGGAGGGAATTGGGACAGTGCAGAAAGGTTTTTCCCAGTCATCTAGCTAGAAAAATCATCATATTTATTTCAGAGACTTGCTGGAGATCTTTGTAAGAGAGACAAAAAGCTGTTTTTCTCTGCTACTTGGGTACAGCCTTACCCAAAGGCCTGATTGGGTAGCTTGAGAAGGATTTTCTGTGATCCTCCAAGACTCAGTGGTTCTAGTGTTGTTATGGGAGGGCCCAGGTGGCTGGAAGTATTTACTATTCTTCCATTTTAGAACTTCACAGCATTTCTGGTCAGGCCAAACAATGTAATTATCTTTCCTTTGCACAGGAGGAAATAGAAGTACTGAGAGTTTGTCATACTTACCTAACATGGCACAGAAAATAAATAGGAAGACCAAAATGCAAATTTTGACCAAACAATCTTGGAAGACCTGCAGCATGCAAGCAGAGTGTGAGGTGCGAGAATACAAAGATGAGGAAAGTATGGTGAGCATCCCATTTGATGAATGAGGAAGCTCCCCCATGGTTGAGGGAGTTGGCAGTGAGGTGATGAAAAGACATTATGGTGTCATGGAGAGAGCCCTTAGCTTTGTCTCTCTGTGCAGTTGTTGGTAGGAGACTCTGAAATAGTGATGTTTGAGCTGGACTTTGAGGGAAGAGTTAAGTCAGTTCTTAACTTTGGGACCTGACTGAGCACCAGGGTTCTTGTTCCTTTCTGGAAAGGGAGATGTTGTATTGCATACAGTGTCCCTCTGGGGAACTAATCTTGTCTTTGTTGCCTTCTTTGCTTACAAAGGAAAAAGTGGAAACATTTATTTATTGTTTTTTCTGGATGAAGCACTAAACATTTTATTAATTGTCTTGCAATTTTGTTAAATCTCATCTATCTAATAAGAATCTCCTTAACATGCTCAGTGATGAAATGCAGGATTATCCACTAATCATTGCTGCTACATACTGGAATATGACAGTTGTCCTAAGGAAAATCACTTGTGTGATTGGGCATTTATTCATTTTTTTTTCTGAAACAAATGCTAGTTTGATTCCTGACACAGAGGGTCACAGAATCACAGAGGATTAGAGGAAAAAAGTAAGAAAAGAAAACAGTAGCCTAGGTTGTAAACTTTTATAGTAGACACATTTAGTCTGTATCAGCAGTTATTATTTCTGGATTTTGAGAGGCTGTTATATATATATATATATATATAACCTGGTATTTAGAGGTAAAAATGAAACCAATCAGCTCAGTGATAAAGTAATTCAGAACACGGTGAGGAAAACATTGTCTATATTTTAGAACACACATATTCTTTGAAACCAAGGGGAGAAAGTTTTACTTGGTCTGGAACTTAAATTTTTTGTAGCACATTATCTAACTCAACCTATGTGTATAGCTCATTTGAACAATTAAAACACAGGGAGCCCTAGAATATGAAAGAGAACCTTTAATCCTGTATAGCTTATGCAATGCCTGGATACATCCTAGAATATATTAAGCAGATAATCAAAGTGTATTATAAAAATCCCTTGAGGGATGGGAGAAAAAATATGGAACTATTAAACATTACCATCAGGGAATCCCCTGAAACTGTGTCAAACATTAGGGACACCCAAATCAATAGGTCAGTCCCTTGATCTTGATGCCTATTCTTGTGAAGTTTATATATGTAGTAGAGAAGTTTCTCCTACCTATAGGTGTGCCTAAGAGTTACTTCTGGAGGACCTCTTTTGTTGTTCAGATGTGGCCTCACTCTGTCTAAGCCCAACTCTGTAAGTGAAATCATTACCCTCCCCCTCTACATGGGATGTAACATCCATGGGTGAAAGTCTCCCTGGTGGCATGGCAGATGACCCCCAGGGATGAGTCCAGCCCTGGCACTGTGGGATCAACATTCCATCCTGACCAAAAGAGGGAAAAGAAGTGTAACTAATAAAGTACCAGTGGCAGAGAGAGTTCAAATAGAGTTGAGATTCTACTCTGGAGCTTGCTCTTTGCAAGCTTTAGTTACACATTGCAACCTAACATAACTTGCCAAACTCCAACCAAAACCATTCCAGCCAATCCTAAAGAACATCTAGGGCAATAAACAAGATCCCACAAGAGTTCCATGCACTAGAGTAACTAGCCAGAAACCTATAACCTCTAGATGGGTCCCTGGACCAGATAAGTTCTGAAATGTAGAGGGCCCAGCCTTGCCAGATCATCAGTTAATTCCATCTCCCTACCCCATATTATTGACATACCCTTCCAACATGAAAAAGTTAGAATGGCAATAGCCCAAATACTCCTAAAGAGAAGGATAGAAAGATCAAAGGTGATGGTGGAATCACACAAAGAAGATAGTATTTAACAAATGAATATGATTGCTGAATCATTAAATTGATATCTCTTTTAGTCTGCAGTATCTTAGAGCAGCTAGAAGTAAAACCTAAAATTGTGAAATTGTAACCTATGCCGAACTCTGAATTATGTTCCACCTCTAATTGTTGTGCTGTGCTTTGAAATTTATTGTTTTTTTAGTATATGTGTTATTTTTAAAAAAATTATTAATAAAACCAATAACATACAATATGAATATTTTTTTTCTTTTTTATCATAGTTGTATATTCATTATTATGATAATTTCTTAGAGCATTTGCATCAATTCAGAAAAAGAAATAAAAAGAAAACGGAAAAATTCATACATACCATACTCCTTACCTATCCCTTTCATTGAACACTAGTATTTCATCCTACTAAATTATATTAAGATTTGTTCCCCCTACTATTTATTTATTTTTAATCCATATGTTTTACTTATTTGTCCATAAGGTAGATAAAAGGAACTATCAGATACAAGGTTTTCACAATCACACAGTCACACTGTGAAAACTATATCATTATACAATCATCTTCAAGAAACATGGCTACTGGAACACAGCTCTACATTTTCAGATAGTTCTTTCCAGTCTCTCTGTTATGCCTTAACTAAAAAGGTGATATCTACTTAATACATAAGAATAATCTCCAGGTTAACCTCTTGGCTCGGTTTGGAATCTCTCAGCCAGCTGACACCTTATTTTGTCTTATTTCTCTCTTCCCCCTTTCAGTTGAGAAAATTTTTTCAATTCCTTGGTGCTGAATCCCAGCTTGTTCTGGTATTTCTGTCCCATGTTGTTAGGAAGGTAAACACCCCTGAGAGTCATGCCCCACGTAGAGAGGGGGAGGGCAGTGAATTTGCTTGTCATGTTGGCTGAGAGAGAGAGGCTGCATCTGAGCCACAACAAAAGAGGTTCTCTTGGGGTGACTCTTAGGCCTAATTTTTAGTAGGCTTAGCTTATACTTTGCAGGGTTAAGTTTTATATGAACAAACCCCAAGATTGGGGGCTCAACCTTTTGCTTTGGTTGTCCCCACTGCTTGCAAGAATATCAAGAATTCTCCACTTGGGGAAATTGAATTTCCCCCTTTCTCACCATTCCCTCAAGGGGACTTTGCAAATACTTTTTTATTCACTACTCAAATCCTTCTGGGATTTATCAAGGTATCACTCTGGACAAACCTACAGAATCTCATGCCTTACACAAGGTTCCATGTACTTATGATGTTCAATTAAGCTGTCCACATAAGTTATATTAGAAAATGCTCTAGTCAAAATAAAAATTTTGTACCAAATAAGCATTTTTTGCTTTAGTCTCACACATAAGTTAAAGTTTTAAAGTATTAATTACCATCTCTTTTCAACGTCTTGCATTATTGACATTCCTTTATTCTTCCTCATGCAAAACATTTTTAAATTTGTACATTTAGTCACTATTATTATACACTCTAGGCATTCCTAGCTTATATCATCTCAGTCTTTATCACCTATCTTTCCTTCTGATTTCCTTTGTGCTTCAAAGCCTTCTCCCTCTATCATTCTCACATTCAGCTTCATTTAGTGTTCTAACATTATTGTATTACAGTTAGGTAGTATTGTGCTATCCATTTCTGAACTTTTACAATCAGTCCTGTTGTACAATATGTATCTCTTCAGCTCCAATTACCCAATATCTACCCTATTTCTATCTCCTGATGACCTCTGTTCTTAACTGAATTTACCCAGGTTCATTCATGAATGTCAGTTCATTTCAGTGAGACCTACAGCATTTGTCCTTTTGTTTCTGGCTAATTTCACTCAGCATAATGTCCTTAAGGTCCATCCATGTTGTTACATACTTCATAACTTTATTCTGCTTACAGCTGCATAATATTCCATTGTATGTGTATACCATGGCTTGTTTAGCCACTTGTCTGTTGATGGACATTTGGGCTGTTTCCATCTCTTGGCAACTGTAAATAATGCTGCTATAAACATTGGTGTGCAAATGTCCAATTGTGTCTTTGCCCTCATGTCCCATGAGTAGATACCTAGCAGTGGTATTGCTGGGTCATATGGCAATTCTATACTTAGCTTCTGGAGAAACTGCCAAACTGCCTTTCACAGCGGTTGTATTATTTGACATTCCCACCAACAGTGGACAAGAGTGCCTCTTTCTCCACATCCTCTCCAGCACTTGCCGTTTTCTGTTTTATTGATAATGACCATTCTGGTGGTTGTGAGATGATATCTCATTGTGGTTGAATTTTGCCAAATCCCTTTTCTGCATCAATTGAAATGATCATGTGGTTTTTCTGCATTGGTTTGTTGATACAGTGTATTACATTAATTGATTTTCTTATGTTGAATCATCCGTGCATACCTGGGATGAATCCTACTTGGTCATGGTGTATAATTCTTTTAATGTGCTGCTGGATTTTATTTGCAAGAATTTATTGAGGATCTTTGCATCTGTATCTATTAGAGAAATTGGTCTATAATTTTATTTTCTTTTAGTATTTTTGTCTGGCTTTGGTATGAGGGTGATGTTGGCTTCATAGAATGAGTTAGGTAGCCTTCCTGCTGCTTCAATTTTTTTAAGATTTTGGGCAGGATTGGTACTAGTTTTTTCTTGATGTTTGGTAGAATTCACATGTGAAGCCATCTGGTCCTGGACTTTTCATTTTGGGGAGCTTCTTAATGACTGATTCAGTTTCTTTACTTGTGATTGGTTTGTTGAGATCGTCTATTTCTTCTCGAGTCAATGTTGGTTGTTCATATCTCTCTAGGAAGTTGTCCATTTCATCTACATTGTCGAGTTTATTAGCATAAAATTGTTTATAGTATCCTCTCGTTACTTCTTTTATTTCTGTGTGGTCAGTGGTTATCTTTCTTCTGCCATTTCTGATTTTATTTATTTACATCCTCTCCTTTTTGTCAGCCTCGCTAAGGGCCCATCAATCTTACTGATTTTCTCATAGAACCATGTTCTTACTTTGTTGATTTTCTCGATTGTTTTCATGTTCCAAATTTCATTTATCTCTGCTCTAATCTTCATTATTTCTTTCCTTTTGCTTCCTTTGTGGTTGCCTTGCTGTTCTTTCTCTAGTTCTTCTGAGTGGACAGTTAATCCCTTTATTTTTGCCCTTTTTTCTTTTTTGATATAGGCACTGAGAGCAGTAAATTTCCCTCTCAGCCCTGCCTTTGCTGCATCCCATAAATTTTGATATGTCATGTTTTCATTTTCATTTTCCTCCAGATATTTACTGATTTCTCTTGTAATTTCTTCCTTGACCCACTTGTTGTTAAGAGTGTGTTGTTGAGCCTCCATTATATTTGTGAATTTTATGGCACTCTGCCTATTATTGATTTCCTTTATGATCTGAGAAAATGTTTTGTATGATTTCAATCTTTTTAAAATTTATTGAGACTTGCTTTGTGACGCAGCATATGGTCTATCCTTGAGAATGATCCATGAGCACTTGAGAAAAAGGTATATCCTGCTGTTGTGGGGTGTTTTGTCCTATAAGTGTCTGTTAAGTCTAGCTCATTTATTGTATTATTCAAATTCTCTGTTTCTTTATTGATACTCTGTCTAGATGTTCTGTCCATTGATGAGAGTGGGGAATTGAAGTCTCCAACTATTATGGTAGATGTGTCTATAACTCTTTTCAATGTTTTCAGTGTTTTCCACATGTGTTTTGGAGCATTCTGGCTAGGGGCATAGATATTTATGTTGGTTATGTCTTCTTGTTGAATTTTTCCTTTTATTAATACATAGTGTCCTTCTTTGTCTCTTTTAACTGTTTTATGTTTGAAATCTAATTTGTTGGATATTAGTATGACTACTCCTGTTCTTTTCTGATTGTTATTTGCATGAAATCTTTTTCCAACATTTCACTTTCAATCTATGTTCATCCTTGGGTCTAAGATGTGTTTCCTGTAGAAAGCAAATAGATGGGTCTTGTTTTCATTCCATTCTGCCAGTCTGTATGTTTTGATTGGGGAGTTTAATCCATTAGCATTTAGTGTTATTACTGTATGGGCAATACTTTCTTCTCCCATTTTGCCTTTTGGATTTTATATGTTATATCTAATTTTTCTTCTTTTTACCTTTACTGATAGTCTTCATTTCTACACTCTTCTCCACACCTCTCTCTCCTGTCTTTTTGTATCTGTCTCTAGTGCTCCCTTTAGTATTTCTTGCAGAGCTTGTTTCTTTGTCACAAATACTCTGTGTTTTTTTTTTTTTTGTCTGAAAATGTTTTAATTTCTCCCTCATTTTTGAAGGACAATTTTTCTGGATATAGAATAATTTGTGGGCAGTTTTTCTCTTTTAGTTTCTTAAGTATATCCTCCCACTGTCTTCTCACTTCCATGGCTTCTGCTGAGAAATCTACAAGTAGACTTATTGGGTTTCCCTTGTGTATGATGGATTGCTTTTCTCTTGCTGCTTTCAAGATTCTCTTTCTGTTTGAGATCTGACATTCTGATTAGTAAGTGTCTTGTAGTATGTTTATTCGGATCTATTCTGTTTGTGGTATGCTGCACTTCTTGAATCTGTCATTTTAAGTCTTCCATAAGGGTTGGGAAATTTTCATTGATAATCTCCTCCATTAGTTTTTCTCCTCCTTTTCCTTTCTCTTCTCCTTCTGGGATACCCACAGCAGATACATTCATGTACTTCATGCTGTCATTAATTCCCTGAGTCTTTGCTCATATTTTTCCATTTTTTCCCTATATTTTCTTTTGCTTGTCAGATTTCAAATGTTCTGTCCTCCAGTTCACTAATCCTATTTTCTGCCTCTTGAAATCTGACATTGTTGGTTTTTGTTGTTTTTTTTTCATCTCTTCTACTGTGCCTTTCATTCCCATAAGTTCTGTGATTTGTTTTCTTAGACTTTTGATTTCTTCTTTTTGTTCATTCCTTGACTTCTTTATATCCTCCCTCAATTCATTGATTTGATTTTTGATGAGGTTTTCCATGTCTGTTCATATATTCTGAGTTAATTGTTTCAATTCCTGTATCTCATTTGAATTGTTGGCTTGTTCCTTTGACTGGACCATATCTTCAATCTCCCTGGTATTGTTATTTTTTGCTGGTGTCTAGGCATTTAATTACCTTACTTAGTTTATTCTGGAGGTTTTCACTTTTTACCTAGGATTTTCTTGCTGGATGACTTTGTTGTATATCTATTCTATGATATTCAGTTCAGCTTATTCTGGACCTTTAACTTAGGTTTTGTTTAACAGATCAGAATTTTTCAGTTCTTGTTTTCTTTTTTCTTGCCCTGCCTATATGGTACCTTTTTTTTTCTTCCCTTAGGAGGGTCTGTTTAGGTATTATAGACCTCAGCCAGATTTTCTCAGACCATTCTGGCCTCCTGTCGGGAGGAAAGAGTCACCTGTATCAGTTTTCTCTGAGGGTGAGATGCAGGAGATTGAAAGGCTTTCCTCTGAAGCCTCTTGGCTCTCTATTTTACCTATCCTGCCCAGAATGTGGTGCTTGTCTGCCCGCAGATCCCACCAGAATAAGGTGTTGTGGTACCTCTTACTTTAGGAGACGGTCCTGCTAGGGGCATGGTGGAAACAGAGGAGAGGCTGTAGTCTGAACTCCTTGAGAGAGGGATTCCACCTGGTCTGGACCCCAACCCTTTCTTGGGGGAAGCACAGGCTCCAGACAAACACTCAAACAAGTATAATTTTGCCTATGCCTGGGGTAGTGGAGCCCGAGAAGCCTTGCAGTTGTATCTAAACAGCAGTCAAGCTGTAGAAACACAGTCACCAAAATGAAAGAGAAAAATCATTTTCAGAGCAGGACCCCTGATCCTCGAATTTACCAATCAAGAGCTTAAGTTGGTACATTGCTCTGTGTGTCTCCACATGGGAGATAAGGAGGGGTATCCTTCCTTCAGGGCCCAGACCTTTTCAAATCAAAAAACAACTGTTATTTTTTCTTTCTCTGTCAGACCTGCCCCCTCTGCACCGGGCAAATACTGGAGAATTCCACATTTACTGGAGGTTCAGCTGAGTGGGCCTATTTTTAGTAGTCAGAATTTGCTAATTAATTCCACAATTGGAGTTTGGTTGTTCTCAGCCCCTTCTGCTGGTAAACTCTCTTTCCTTTCCCCTCTGGAAAGCAGCCTATAGAGGAGGGGCACCAGGTACCACAGCTTAGGGAACTCATGGTTCTGGTGGGCTCACAGCCAGTCCACCTGGTCCAGACTGGTATACGCTGTGTGTCTGGTCACTGGCATGGCCCTAGCAGTTGTTCTATACTGCTCCTGGCTATTGATTAGCTGCTCTGGAGGATGAACTAAATCCCACACCTCACTAAGCTGCCATGTGGGCCCTCCTCCTTATATGTTATTTTTCACAAAAAGGAAAAAAAAAGTGAATTGTGATGATGAAAAATTATTTATACCTTCTAGCCTCCTATATTCTGGAGCTAGTAGATGGAAAAATCTGAGAGGATGGTATGGTAGCCCATGATAAACCTTGGCATCTGTCTGTAACTATTTGTTGGAGAGTCCCTTGAAAACTACTGCTTTTTTCTTTTTTTTTTGCTTTGTATATATGTTATATTATACAATAAAAAAGATTTTTAAAATTCTCTAACAGAACCAGCAAGAAATACTCAAAACCACTTGTGTTGGTTTGAAACTGTTAGGTACCATAGAAAATGTTCTTTTTCTTAATTCAATCTTGTGGAAGCAGACGTCTTGTTGGGTCAGATGTTTTTTTATTCAGTTGTTTCCATGGAGGTGTGACTCACCCAATTGTGGGTGGGATATTTTGATTATGTGGTTTCCATGGAGATGAGTCTCTATACTTCCAAGGTGGGTCTTAATCTGTTCATTAGAGTCCTTTAAGATGGAACCATTTAATAAAATGCTGAGAGGCAACACAGAGTCATATAGCAATGCAGAAAGAAAATGCCATTGGGGCAGTTATTTGAAACCAGAAGACAAAAGACCACCAAAAGCAGCCACATGCCTTCCCAGATTAGACTTTTGTGAGTCAAGTTATCTTTCTCTGGATGCTTTATTTTGGACATTTTTATGACCTTAGAACTGTAAACTTGTAACAATAAATTCCCTTTTTAAAATCCAACCCATTTCTGGTATATTGCATTTCTGGCAGCATTAACAAACTGAAACACCATTACAGTCCTCATTTCTATAACTGATCATGCAATCATCACTCATTTTCTTCCACTATGCATTTCACATTCCCTTTGTCCTCACCAAGCACCTCAGCTGGACATAGTTCTTGTCTTATTTGGTGAACCAAACCTTCATTCTTAAAGTTTCTGGGCTATTAGTGCTCTTGCCTTCATTGGATAATTGCAATTTTCCATTGAGTTTACTCACAGGACAGATTAATACTAATCTCTTAGTATTAAGAGATATCATAAAGGGTCTCTTGTATTCCAGACAAGCTCTTTACCTCCTGAGGATAGTAGTAGTCCTATTTCCCTTTGATAATTGGTACCAATCACTCCAGCCAGTAGAATATATTTTGTTTCTTTGCCTGTAAATTCAGGGGTATAATGAGCCCAAAGAGGCAAGGTGAAAACTTACCTTCCAGTTAAATGGAATCATTGTGTTGTCTCCTGATGGAAGAAATAATCCTTTGGATCTAAGATCTATGAACCAGAACAGCATAATGTCAAGGGTACAGTAGGTAAAATATTTTCTACTGGATCACTAGTATCAATAGTGAATAATGTCACTCCCATCTCTACCCCTTGACTCCTGGCTGTGGAAAAACATTATAGAGTATAAACTGACAGAGCATATGCATCCTCCTATGGGATATTGACCAATACCTACAGGGTATTGCAACCAAGTTGGCACCACAATTGAGTCTTCAAAGGCCATTCCACCATTCCATCAATACAGCTGATTCAGGATGATGGAAAAACACAGTAAGAAGAGTAAATTCCATAAGCATGTGCAGATTTTCTCACTTATTTGCTATGAAGTGGGTCCCTTGAGCAGAAGTGATACTGTGTGTAATGCCAGGAAGGTGAATAAGTCATTCTGTAAGTCTATAGATGACAGTTTTGGCAGAAGCACTCCACTGCAAGAAAGGAAATCTATTTCATAATATATGAATATTCCAGTTAGCATAAAATGCTGCACCTTTCATGATGGAAATAGTCTACCAGGCGAGCAGGCTGATCATCTTTGGGAATTATTTCATGGCATAGATGGAGTGTTAGCTCTACATTAGGCATGGAGATGTAGCTTTAGAAAGCCTGTCTTGAAAGTGAAAGTCTATGTTGTTGATTCCATGCAGAACCTCCATCCCTACTACTATAAACACTTTTCTCATGAGGTATAAGGCAATGACAGGAATAGTTAGGGAAAGAGCCTAACTGGTATCCACAAATAACTTCATCCTCTTTTCTTGACTATTAAGATCCTCCTCCTCTGATGTCACCCACTGGTGAGCATTCACATAGGACACATATACCTTCATATTTTTGTCCATTCAGAGAGGTCTGTCTATATAACTCTCTTTCAAAACCCTTTGTCACCAATGTCCCAATCATGTTCTTTCCATGACCATGATTATCCAGGTAAATGACTGGCTATAGCTCAATGCATATGAATGCACCCCCTGCTATTTTACCTTCCATGCTAAATGAAAAAGTTACCCTGCTTGAAGTTCTGCCCACTGGGAGGATTTCCCTTCAACACTCTCCTACAGTGATATCTCAGAAATGGGGTTGTAGTATTACATGTGTTCAACTTTGGGTGGTATCTGTATACCATGCACACATGTCCATAAAACAAGCCTTTTTCTCTCTTTCACATGATTGTGGGGCATTCCCCATGAAGCTATATATGAGTGCTCAGAAAGGGAAGGTAATGTGGCAGCACTGGGGTCCATGGGCATTTGGGACACTTTCCCTTGCACCTTATTCGTGCCTTCGGGGACAGATAGAACATATTCTTGTATATACCAATTCCATTTGATGATAGGGTGCTACTATGTATGCCCAACTTTGTGGCTTGGTTGGTCAGATAGCACTCAATACATTAGAGGTACTCAGGTCTCATCATAACTTGTTGACCCATGATTAAGCACTTGGTCTCTACTAGGGCCCAGTACCAGGTCAGAAGATTTTTATCAAAAGGGGAGTAATTACCTGTAGAGGATGGCATGGTTTTATGCCAACATCCTAAGGGTCTGTGATTCTCTAATCACAATTATCTGTAGAAGATGGCATGGGTTTATGCCAACATCCTAAGGGTCTGTCAAAGATGAAGTCATACATCATCTGTATTTGCCATTGAAATTTTCAGAACTATTAAATCTGATTGGTTATATATTCCAAGTGGCAGACTATCTTGAACAGCAGCCTGGACCTGTTGTAGGGATTCCATTTGTTCCAGTCCCCAATCAAATCTAGCAATATTTTAACGTAAATGGGTCAGAGTAACACAACCAATTAGGGAATATGTTGCCTTCAAAATCCAAAGAGGTCAACCTGGAATTGTGTCACTTTGGTGGTTATAGTAGAGACCAGATGCAACAGCTTATTCTTCACCCTAGTAAGGATATCTTGACATGCCCCATACCACTAAATGCCTAGAAATTTCATAGGTGTGGAAGGCCCATGAGTTTTTGCTGGATTTATCTCCTACCTTATGGCACACAAATGCCTTATCAATAAGTCTGCAGTAGTTTCAAATTCTTACACACTAGAAATTTTCCACATGATGACATCTATGTAATGCACCAATGTGATGTCTTGTGTAAATGAAAAGAAATCAATTCCCTGCAGACCACATTCCATCATATGGCTGGAGAGTTGGTACACCAAAGAGTTGGATAGTGAAGGCATTGTGCTGTCTTTGCCAGGTGAATAAAAGGTTTTAGGTGTTCTTTATTCACAGTTATCAAGGAAAAGAGCATTTTCCAGATCAAGAACTGTGCACCAGGTACCACAGTTTTGTTGAATTGCTCAAGAAATCATACCATTTCTGGGACAGCAATGGCAATTGGAGTCACATCCTGGTTAAGTTTATGACAATCCACTTTCATCATCAAAGATTCAAATATCTTCTTCACAGACAAAGTAGGAGAGTTGAATGGGGATATGGGGGGGAATCACCACCCATGAATCCTTCAAACTCTTGATTGTGGCACTAATCTCTGCAATCCAAACAGGAATGTGATGTTGCTTTTGAGTTACTATTTCACTAGATGGGTGCAGTTCTAGTGGCTTCCATTTGGCCTGTCTTACTAAATGATCCCATACTAGTTAGAAGTTAAGAAACCACTGTGGGTATTCTACCAGTCAGTGCGTATTTCTGCTTCATGTATGCATTTCAGAACTGAGGAAAAAGCTACAAAATGAGTTTGGGGAGCCACTGGACCCACTGTGTCATGGGCCTGACCTCAAACTCCATGGATCATCTTAATTACTTTGCTCCCTACTATGACTGTTGTAATAGAGTAATGTTTTATGTCTCCTAGAATTACTGTCAGTTCTGAGGCAGTTTCTTGTAACACTGAGATGTTTCATCATTTCCTTTTCAGCAGTATACAGTCACCTTGGTAAAAGGCCAGTGATCCCTTTGGGAAAGCTTGGAGGAAAATTAACAGTATACATTTTGACAGTGTAGCAGGGCCCTTCCCCAAGGAGACTGGTCTTCCTTTCATTCAAGGTTTTCTGAGTCTTTAAAGCATCTCAAATCAGGGAATTTATTGAAGGACTCTGACCCAATGCTTTTGTTATTCAAGTTAGACTTTTGTTCATTTGATCTTTAACTCTTCTGCTTTTGTAGACCAAGTAAGAACTTAGTAGACTGACCATCTACTTTGTTTTCAGGTACCTCATGATCAATAAGTCAAGGTCATAAGTTTCTGAGAGTCAGATTATTCTGATTACCCACTTGACATTGCTGTCCATTATGCTAGCCATGCCCACCTCATCTCTGAAAATTAAATTCTGCCACTTGGCTGATGCTAAGGACATCCAAGTTCATTGACAACAGTTCTCACAGTAATATGGGGACTACAGATGGGAGTATCCACAGATCTCTCTAGGGATGATGGAGATTCCTCACCAACTTATTCCTCGCACACCTGATGAAAGGTATGTCCTCTGGACATTCCTGGGTAGGTTCAACAATCTTCATGTGTTAAATCCATCTACTGTTCCAGTCTCTCTAAGCTTTTAAATCCCCGCATCTGTACTATACCAACGCAGTTCTGACATTTTGACTTCAGGCAATGTAGGCCACCTTTTGATCCATGCTATAGCCAACCACTCAAATTAATTATTTTTGTCATTTCTAACCCCTCAGGCTACAATATTGAATCCAGAAGCTCTGCTTAGTTGTACCATATAAATATATTCAGCCAGATCCAACTTTGTTACTTCCACTGTTATTCCACACCCTCAATATCCATTCCCACACATATTCCTCTAATTTCTGTCTATATATATTGGAAAACCCAGTAAGATTTTTTCATGGAGTGTAGTGCAGTCCCTCATGGGATGCACAATGAACCACCTCTTTGAGGGCCAGTTGGGACTTAAGTCTAGCTATAGTTCTCAAAGTAAAGAGGGAATCAGAATTGAGAATCATGAGAGGAATCATCAGTGCTTTATAAGCCAACTAACCCTGGGCATTTCTTTACAATTTTAGCTCATGAGACAAGTTTATTCACTTCAGACAGAGGTGTTAAAACTATTTCTCCAGTGGAAGAAGCTACATGTTTATCAGGCATGGCAGGGTTTATTTCTTCATGGGGAAACTAGAAGTCTGAATCTTCAGAGGAGAACATCACAAATTTATCTGGAAAAGAGGAATCCACAGAATGTAGGGTTTCATTGTCAACACCTTCATCATTATCACCTCATATGATTCCATTCCAATCTTTGGGATTCTATTTCCTGTAAAATCAACACCCTCACTTTAATAGCAGACCTGCAAGATTGGGAATTCAGTTCATGTTGCAATTCAGTCACTCACAGAATGAAACTTTGGATCGGGTTTTTAGAAATTCCAACTGTGTAGCTACAATAAGAGTTTCTTTCAGAGAACACATAGAAATTTTCATGTCCTTCATCCCATGCTTGAGTTGGACATTTGAAACCTTGAGCTCAACCCTTTCTGTCACAACTGTATTCAGTATATTTAGGGGCAAACAGGCAACAGCATTATATTTTTAATTCCACAAAATGATTAAAATATCAAATACACTGACACCTTGAGTTTTGCCTCTTAAGCATTTGAGGAACAATACCCAGTGGTGATATTTTGTGTTTTTTCCATTGCCAGTTCACAACATGGACTATCAATGTCATCTTGATCATTGGAAATAGAGTAACTAGGACCTTTTAATATAATCAGATTTATGATCCCATTCTAAAACAGCACTAACTCAGAAATCATATCCTTGAGATTTTGTTTCTCAATACCACTCTTGATGATTAGTTGATATTATTTAGTGTTCTCCAGAGAAACAGAACCAATGAAGTTATTAAAGAACAATGTAGATATTATGAGATTTTTATAGACATTGACTCATGCAAATGTGGGGATTTTCACGTGCAAATTCTATAGGGCAGGCTTCAAGTTGGAATACCAATGTATGTTTTGATGAATTCTACAGGAGAAGCTGGCTGAAGCAAAGTTAGGAATTATTTCTGATTGCAGAAATCATGAATTCTTCCTTTAATTCCTGAAAATAATTTGATGTGATGTCTCTCATTGATGAAGCTAATCTCTTTGTTGATTTTAGGTGTAATTAGGCAGAGATGTAACCAATTGACTAATGAATTAAATCCACAAAATATCAATACAGTAACAATCAGGTAACTTCTTGTTTGACCTAAAACTGGACACTATAACCTAACCAAGTTGACACATGAATTTAACCATCACACTTGGCTTTTTTTCAGTCTTTAACTATTTATGAATATTCTATGCACGTACTTTTAGATACTATTTTATGGTATTCTTCTAGCATTTAGAGATGAATACTGCCCATTTTTGGATAATCAAAAGCCAGAGTGGGAGACATATCCATTGTCACAAAACAGTCCCAGAAGATCCAGGAAAATCACTGTGAATCCTGATTTGTGACAGTGAATGCTATGGCCTCAATCCTGGCCATGGTGTAGAGGGAATCAGAGCTATTGGACCTTCTTACCCATCTCCTTTTGTTCCCCAAATACCACTGTATAACAGACATGATCATTTAAGCTTCATTGGGTGGAAAAAGGAGTCTGATTTTCCTATTTCACCTTTAGCCCTGGTTGTTTATGATAAGGTTTGAGAGAGGGGACTAGGTCAAATTACTCACTGTGTGGAACATTGGTGCATCCATTCTTCTCTAAGACTCATTTCCCCCTTTGTTAATAAAAGTATTATCACCACTGTCTGTTTTTTTTTTTTTTTTAAGTTTTGAGACTCAGTGAGGGTAACAACTGCAATCATCAGGTTGTGATGGTTAAAGTGATTATTGCATGTCTTTCTCCTGTCTTCTTTCTGCAGTCTCTCATGTTGGCTCTTGAAGTCATGGAGCCATCTTTCTGTACAACTCCAGACACATACTGCACACTCTTTCTAATCCGTGTCCAACTCCAAAGAACACATGATGGTCAGCGATAGGAAGTTGTTTCTATCAGAGAGTTCGCATACATTATGGCTTTCTCAGGATATTCCTCTAGTGTCCACCTCAATCTCACCAGCTTTTTTTATGGAATTGACTTCTGAAACACACTCAGAGAACAGTTTTGTATATGGTAAGTTAGTGTGTGTGTGTGTATTTTATGAGTTAATACTTACTATTCAGTACCTACAATGTTCATGGCTTTGTAATGTCTGTTTATGCAGTACATAATTAGTATTGACAAATCCAATATACATGTCTGGTTGGACCCCGTGGTCCTTGGGGACCCTTCCATACTGGCTGCCTTTGCCATGTCATTCACCTGCATGGAGATGCTGTATAAAAGCACCCAGGATAAGGAAGAACCAGAGCAACCACTTAAGGAAAATTGTGTCTTAACTATACTCTGTCTTAACTATACTCACAGAAAAGAGGATGGGACCTATAGGGCAGAGCCAGAGCTAACTAAACTCTGGCAGGGCTAAATATATATCTGCCATAGTCTTTCCCCACATCCCAGTAGTTCATTCTCAATTAAGCATTACAGGGAGAAACCAAGTCAGGACCCAAATCTCTGACTCCATTCCCAGTAGCCTGTAAGCAATAATACATCAATCCTGTGTCTGTAGTGGGCCTACCCATATCTTGAACATCAAATGGTGCTGTGTGATGGAAAACTCTAAAAATCCAAATAACTGAGAACTAGCTTGGGAGGTCCTTGCAGTTTATATGTTTGCTTCTTGGCTAAAAGAGTTTCAATCAATAAATTCTCCCCTGATGTGGATATAAATGAGGGACAGTTGACATTCAAATACTTGAGGTAGGTCCTGGATAAAAGTGGCTTTCATGTAACTGCTTTGAGGTGAGTATGGCAAGGTCACAATAACAATTTTGTAGAGCATTGGAGACAAAGGTGGAAGTGAAGGGGAGTCTAGACAGTAACCCTGAAAACTAAACTGAGGAATCACGGGTTTAAATGCATTATAGACTTGCAATTGAGGCAATGGTGCATTGGAAGTTACTTGAATCTTGAAGCAGCAGAACTGGGCCTTAAAAAGTGACCCTTGGTGACAGATTTGGTAATTAAGATGAAGGTAGGTTGATATTTGGATAAAGAAATGTCCACAGAGTCAAAAGGTGTTCTGTGATGGCAAGGCTCAGGAGTCACACATTACAAGGATCCCAGCATTTGTCAAAACTGAAGCAAATATTTGAGGGATTAAAAGGGGTTGAAAATGCTAAAAGAGGCCCACTTCCTACCATGAAGCTAAATTAATGATTGTTGCCTCTGTCCCATTTGAAATGTGTTGTTGAAAAAAACCTAGAAGAAAAATAATATTAAGAAATCTGCAGACCCTCAATTATGAGAAGCTTCTGGAAGGAAGATGTTTCTTATGGCCTGAGATGTGCAGGTGTGTGTATTCACAAATGAGAGAGTGTGTGTGTCTGCATGCTTCTGCTTGAATATGTGCATGGCCATGTTTGTATCAGGGTGCATGCATGTGTACATTTGTGTTTAGTGAGTGTGGTAGTACCTCCTGAAGATGTGAGTAGAGAAGCAAGTGTTTTTAGTTCTGTGCTGGCCTTTCCTCAGGTACTCACTTTTGAATATATTTCCCCTACTTTTTCCCTAACATCAACAATCAGTGGCAAAGGTCCAGGCCTCTGATGTGGGTAACAACAGCACTAAATAAGACCAACACTAAGCCCCTGTTAGTAGAGGAATTATGGACAAGAGGTTGGACTGATGTGCCCAGGCATGATTCACTTCCCCTTCCCCAAGGCCTCAGGATGGGTGGATTCCAATTTAATCCCAATTCTACTGACACTTTGGCATCTCAATTGAAATCCAAATCTGAATAATCCCCTGTTGCATAAGACCCCATCTATGAGTGACCACAGGGTTTGGACATGCTGCAGACCCATGTGGAAATGGGTTGTTACAGAATGCATACACTACTTGCATCCACTTTCAAGAATTCACCATTACTTGACACAGGCCAGGGTCTGGCTTCTAACCTCTTACAGTACATAATAGAGTTAATGATAACACTGAGGGGAAAGGGATAGGTATGAGCTCACAGGCCAAGATTTGAGAAAGCTGAATGACAAAAATACTACCAAAAGGAACAGTGATTGGACAGCATTTAACATGGAATGTAGATGTCTGGATCAAAATTTTAAAATATTAACAATAATGATGTATTGACAATATGCCATAGCAAAAAGAGGAAATATTAACCATGCAAAACAAGAAAAAATAACTGACAAGAATCAAATGGAAACATAAATAAAAATACTTTATTATTGTTTATGGTTGTAGTCTTTTATTTCTTATAGTGCATTAAGGTCAAGGAAAAAATTAAGAATATGGGTTGTATTGGTTTCCTAAAGCTGCCAGAATGCAATATACCAGAAATGGAATGGCTTTTATGAAGGGAATTTATTGTGTTACAAGTTTACAGTTCTGAGGTCATGTACAAACTAAGTAACAGGGAAAAGATATCTTGACTCAAGAAAGGCCAATGCCTGTCATACAGGAAGAGATGTGGTTGGTGTCTGCTGGTCCTTTTTCCTGTTTCTGTTGCTTCCAGCTTCTGATGCCAGTGGTTTTCTCTTTAAGTGTCTGTGGGCCTTTACTTAGCTCCTCTGGGACACAACTCCGGGCTCTGGCTTGCTTAGTATCTCATGGGAAGACACATTTTGACATCAGCTGTACTCTGCCTACATCTAAGCATCTGTTCTCTCTGTCAGCAATCCAAGCATCTCAAAATATGGGTCTCTGTCAGCTCTGAAGCACCTGTTCTCTAAGTAGGCCTGCAACTGAAGTTTTTCCAATATGTCCCCCCCTCTAAAGGCCTCTAGTAAACTAATCAAGACCCACCATGAATGGGTGTAATCATATCTCCATCTAATCATAAGACCACACCTGATTGTGGTATGTCACATCTATACATAAATAACCTGATCAAAAGTTTCCACCCTAAACAAGAGGTCTGGCCCCACAAGTTTGGATCAGGATTAAAACATGTTTTTTCTGGGAGATATAATATTTTCAAACTGGCACAGGGGCCCTTTTCTTTTTTCTTTTATGTATGCATTTATTTGCAAATATGAGGGCAAGTGTCCCATATTAACGTTACAGATACAAATGAGTATCATTAATCAAGCAGCATATTCTACATGGTATCATGTTCTATGGTTTCATTATTTATTTATTTTAAATTATTTACAAATTGTCCGTGTTTAGAGTATGAAGCAATTTATAATGGTTGTTGTGACAAGAAGTGATATCCTGTTTCTATCCTACCCCAGGCCCCACTTCTTTTTCCCCAGAATTATCCAGTCCTAAGTTCATTGGTTGGTTCCTTTGAGTACGTATCTGATAATAACATACATATTGATATTTCATCAACCCACAGACTACCAAACATCTACAAATTTTTAATCTACCTTTATCTCCCAAAATTGTTAGTCAGCTTATGTTACATTTTTAAGAACAAGAAAATGTTTCCATATTGTGTTATCAACCTATCATCTATCTTTCATAGAGGCTGTATTCAGGTAGGAGGTGATCTTTGGTTTTCTTCAAAAATTGATGAGTAGGGACATACAGCTTACTTTAAGAGTTGAGTTTATAAAATCTCCAAGATGTCAACTTTCTCCTGGTATATTCCATCTGGGCCATATCCTTGAGGATCCACTGATATTAGAATTAGTCCTTAGGCCACAAGGCAACTCCAAGACATCACCTAAAGTATGCATGTCATTCCCATCACCACCAGGCTCGTGTACAGGTGTAACCCATATTAGGTATGATTTTCTTGTTGATTATATATTTGGCCATCTATAACACACTAGAAGAAAAAAATATCAAATCATAGGGATTACATTTTATTATATACAGGACTTTAAAAGGAGTGAATAGCTGAAAGAATTATATATGCCAAAAATGTACTCACAGTGGTGGAAAAAATGATGTGGTAGGAAAACAAGAAGAAATTGCAGAATCAACTTTATCAGAATTCTAGAATTATTTCAGAGTTTTACTCAAACCAACCAAGTGATGAAACAAGAAAAAAGAACTTATGGGAAAAATGGTTTAATATCTCTTATGCTTCTGCTAGGTCTTGTTCCGTATACTCCCTTGGTTGATGGCAGTTGTGAAACATGCTTCAGTGCTGTGTCTTGGCCCTTGGTTCTGGAAGAAGTAGAAGCAGGACTTACCTGCAATATAGTGTGCATCTGTGTTCAAGCTTGATCAGGGGCTACTTGAAAAGTTGATCCAAGGTGTTCATCTTTTCTGTTTCACATATATTGGAACACATGTGAGTCAAAGAAGCAGCAGACATTCCTCAAAAATAATGTAAGGGAGGAATCACATTGCAATGGACTTGGCCAGCATCAGTCTAATACCAAAGCCATATAGAGTTATCACAAGAAAGGGAGTTACATACCAACAACCCTTATGGTAATAGATGCAAAAATTCCTTACCAAATACTAACAAACCAACTCTAACTAGGAAAGTGAAAGATTATACCTCACAGCCACAGGGAAGTTATTCCAGAAATTCAAGGATGGTGCAACATAAGAAAATCATTTTAATAGATCACACTAATAGAGTGGAAGAAAAAATCTGATAATCTCAAATGCAGAAAAGGCATTTCACAAGACTCAATACACTTTCTTGATTAATACATATGGAAAAATAAGAACAGAAGAGCACTCCTTCAACATGTAAGAAAAGTAAACAGCTAGCATCACATTCAATATAGAGAGGCTGAAAGCTTTCCCCTTAAGGAAAGGAAGATAATGAAGAAGTGTTAGAGTAAACAGGCAAGGAAAAGAAATAAAAGGCACCCAAATTGGAAAGTATGAAGAAAAGCTATCTCTGTTCAGATAACATGACTCTATACTGATAATTACCCAGGAATCTACAAAAAAGCTAATTGCATTAATAAATTAATTCAGGAGGGTGGCAAGTTATGAGATCAGTATGCAAAAAGTGTTTCTAGATGTCAGTGATGAACAATCTAGAAAGGAAATCAAGACAACAATTTCCATTTACTATAGCACCCAAAAGAATCAAATACCTAGGAACAAAGTTAACCAAGGATATAAAAGACTTATATTTTAAAAACCTCAATATATTTTTATATTGTTTTATTTTTTATTTTAGTGTACTTTTTTTGAAATATATTATATGTTTGTTAGGCTAAACTCCCTCCCCCCATGAAATAACTGAACCTTAGTAAACATTCCAAGAAACTCCCCCCGTGATAACTTCCAGGAAGCCCCTTGCAAAACCAAACCTACCCCACCTCATGCAGCAGTCCCATGATTTTCCTTGAATCCACCCTCCAGCAGCTGCATTCCTGTGTTAGCTCCCTTTACCCCATATTTACCCTCTGACAGTTATAGCCCCAGCAGATACAAGCTTGTGATAACTCCCTACTTAGCCTTCCAATTTCTCACTCCCAAGGAGACAATGAAAATCCACCACCTCCCTTTCCCTACCCCTGCCAACCATCCTATATAAGCTATACCCCTTCCCCTGCTCAGAGTTGCTGCCATCTTAGGCTTTAGCCTGCCTGCATATAGCCTTGCAATAAAGGTCCTTTGATCAAGTTTTGGTCTCTTCTCTTCCTTCCCAGAATAGAATAGATAGACAGAAACCTATCATTTTGGTGCCAAAACCCAAGACCAGGAACAGAGATGAAACCTCCATAGGAAGGGATGGAATCCTCTTGCCTAACTTTAGCACCAACACTGGTGAATCATCTCAAGATAAGGTAAACACTCTCCTCATTTCTGGCACTCTTTTCCTAGGGGAGAGCTGCCTATGCTGGGTCCAGGACCCTAAGACTCACTGGGGCTTAAAACTGTCAAGGGGGGTTGTCCTCTTCATTATTTGTAAGTTTTTTCACTAGGGCTTACAGCTCTCAGTGGGGGGTGCCATTTTGATTGTTTCCAAGTTGTCTAAGAGTGAGAATTTCTCCTTACCCTATCCACTACCATGTGAATGGATAGTCTCTAGTCTTGCTGCTGATTTAAAACCTGAGATTTTTTTTTCTTGCAGTACTGCCTGACCACAGTATAAATTAGATAACAGATCAATTTAGCCAGAAAACAATACCTTTGACCCACAAATTTTTCTAAACCTTTATAATTATGTCAGCATCTCAGCAAGTGGAGTGACGTCCCGCATATCAAAGACTTCTTTGGCTTGCATCTCCCTCTCTCTGCCAAACTTATTCCACTTATCAAATCCTTCTCCATTTCCCACTCCCAAAACAGTCTATTTCTGAACCCAGTGCCCTTTCCCCTCCCCCTCCCACTTTTTCCTGTAATCCCACCAAGACTTTCTCCTTAATTCTACTCCCTCTTCTCCCTATACAATCCCTCCTAGCCAAGCTGCAGCTGCTACTGAAACATAGCTAGAAGATAACACTCCCTCATCTTCTCCACCCATCTCCAGACTAAATCAAAGCTCAACAAGCCTAATTTATTTCTCTCCAACCTATCCCTGCCTCAAGGCCTAACCACCTAGGGCAGTTATGGAGGGAGGGCTAAAGCCAGAAAAATATGGTGAGGTTTGATTTAAAAATTACTTTTTTACTGGGTATGGAAGTTAAAAATGGTAAGCATAAAAAATTGCCACAGAATAAGCTATGCTTGTTAATTTTTTTCCAATAAAACCTTTTTAATGGTATCTGTAATAATCAAATCATTATTAAAATATAAATAACCTTGGAATAAGAGTAACAATAAAATCTGATCATATTTTAGTAATAAAATGAAAAATACTTGAAAGGTATGGAAAAGTTTTCCTGGATTCAAGCTTGGGATAAATTAAACAATTTCAGTATATTTTACAGAATGTGATAATCAATGTACTTTTAAAATTTTCTGTAATTTTAAGGTATTATGAAAAATATTTTCCAACCTCTGTTAAAAGAAATTTTATGGTAAATATTGAATTAAACAGATGCAACTTTATTCTGCTTGGGCATATTCTTCCTATATTTATACAAGCTTACTGATAAAATAGGCTAACTTAAGTAATAATGAATTAAACTGAAAAAATTTTAGCATACTGTAAAGTAATTATTTGTGTATTCTGATTGTAAAGTATATAAATTCATGGCTATGTTCCTAATCCAAGCATAAATTTCTTCTTCCATTACTTTGTAATATCTCTGCCTTTTCTTCCCTTCATGAATAACTCTAAATGAATGTAGAGACAGAGTTTATGAAAGTGAATCCTGTCTGTCATAGTCAATGCTGACCAAAATTTAATGTCTGTTTATCATATATTTCAAATAAAAAACTTTTATATCAAGCCTGGCATTCACACAAAAGTAAAGTTTAGTTTTTCTCCCTGTAAAATAACATGGATTGTTAGTCTGTTCTTAATGTAAGGTTTTAAAAAGTTTTTCTTAATCATCTGAGTACCCTGTCTAGAAAATCAATATTTTACAATATTTTAAACTCAATATTTGAATGTTTGGGGCAGAAAATGAAAAAGTGTTTTGAAAATCCCTTGAGGGACAAGGAAAAATAAAACTATTGCACATTCCCACCTGGGAAATTCCTGTCTATTCTCCCCTTCAATGTAAGTTTTTTACTAAGCAAGAGGGCTCTCAATTTAATAAGCGAAACCTAAATTTTGAGGCTTACCCTTATGAAACTTATTCCTATAAGAGTGAAATAAACCTACTTATGTTTAGTGCTTGAGTCATCTCTAGAAAGTCTCTGCTATTGCTAAAATGTAGTCTCTTCCTAAGCCAAACTCCAAACTTGCCCCAATGTGTGATGTGATTTCCAGAGCTGGAAGCCTGGCCTTGGCCTCATGGGACATAAGTGGCCCTGGATTCATGGACATAACTGGCCCTGGAATCATGGAACATAAGTTTCAAGGATGAGCCAAGGCCTAGCATCATGGATTAACTCACCAAAAGGAGGAAGAGAAATAGAATTTCAATGACTAAGGTATTTCAAATAGAGTTGAGTTACTCTTTTACGAGTCTCAGTCTGATATTACAAACTGGAACAATGTGCAAACCCCTACCAACAATGTTCCTGGAAATTCTGAAAAATATCCTGTGCTCTATAAAATTTTACATATTAAGTTTGTTTTATAGAGACTTAAAACCTCCAGATTTTTCCATTGCCAATGAATCTCTGAAACCCAGAGATACCAGACCCTCTAAGAACATGAAACAGTCTCACCATGTCATCCCTTTGCCCCTTAATAAAAATGTCCCTTTTCAGATTTGAAACAAAGTGGTGTCTCCCAGATATCCTTTAAGATTGAGAGATAATTATGAAAGGAATGGGGGGAATTGTAACTGAGAAATTAGGATTTAAGAGATAATTTTAATTACTGAATCATATTCCCTTTTTCTTTTTGAGATAATAGAGTATACAGAGGGGAACACCTCAAATCCCTAAACTATAATTGAGCTGCCCTGATAGCTCAAATGATTGTAAAAGCCCAAATACTCATTTCTTCTGCACAAACCCCATCAGGCATCTTTCTTATGCTTTCATTAATGCAACCTCTTCAACAAACCCTGCCAACCATCTTTCTCTCCATTTCTCACCCTCTATTATCAACCCTAAAATATGGAACAGAGAATCTCCCATTGTCATGGCCCACCATAAACCAACTGCTACTCATCTTAAAGATCCCACATCATTTCCTGCTCATACTCAATTCCCAATACTCCCTTAAACCCTCAAAGGAATTGAATCCATTATCAAATGCCTCATATGCAGGACTCTTAAAACCATGGTCAAAAGTTATCTTTTGCATTTCAGACTAAATTGCCTTTCACAAGACTGAGCAACACATTTCTATTTTTCTGTGTTCCAAAATGGGCAGCTCTTTATTTGCTTTTTGCTTTTAGGTGCATGGTCCAGGAATTGAACCTGGGTCTTCTGCATGGAATGTGAGCATGCTACCCCCGAATCCTTTATTGGTTTTTTTATACTTAATTTATTTTGCATTATCAAACCAAAACCAACATACAAACATGAATATTCTTAACATACAAACTTTTTGCTTATGGTGTACAATCAATGGCTAACAATATCATCACATAGTAGTATATTCATCAACATGATATTTTTTAGAACACTTTGTATCACTCCAGAAAAAGAAATAAAAAGAAAAAAGAAAAATCTCACACATACCATGCCCCTTACCCCTCCCTCTCATTGACCACTAGTATTTCCATCTACTCAATAGATTTTAACATTTGTTTCCCCTATTTTTTTCTATACCTTTACCTCTCCTTTTCATTGTTCACTAGTATTTCAATATACTCAATTTATTTTAACATTTGTTCCCCTGTTATTTATTTTTAATCTATATTTTTTACTCATCTGTCAATATCATAGACAAAAGGAGCACCAAACACAAGGTTTTCATAATCACATAGTCACAATGCAAAAGCTATATCATTACACATTCATCTTTAAGGAACATGTCTACTGGAACACAGTTTTACAGTTTCAGGAACCTCCCTCTAGCCTCTCTAATACACCTTAAACGGAAAAGGGGATATGTATAAAATGCATAAGAAAAACCTCCAGGATAACCTCTTGACTTTGAAATCTCTCAGCCACTGACACTTTATTTTGTCTTATTTCTCTCTTCCCTCTTTCCTTTGAGAAGGTTTTCTCAGTTCATTGATGCTGAGTCCCAGCTCATTCTAGGATTTCTGTCCCATGTTGTCAGGGAGGTGTACACCCCTGGGAGTCATGTCCCATGTAGAAAGGGGGAGAACAGAGAGTTTGCTTGCCATGTTGGCTGAGAGTGAGATAGGCCACATCTGAGTCATGAAAGAGGTTCTCTGTGGGTGACTCTTAGGCCTAACTTTAAGTAGGTTTAATCTGTCTTTTGTGGGGATAAGTTTCACATGAACAAACCCCAAGATTGAGAGTTCAGTCTATTGATTTGATTGTCATCATTGCTTGCGAGAATAGCAGGAATTCTCCAAATGGACAAGTTAAATTTTCCCTCTTTTTGGCCATTCCCCCAAGGGGATTTTGCAAATACTCTTTTATTCACTGTTCGAATCATTCTGGAATTTTTCAGGGCATCACTCTGAACAAACTTACAAAATTCCATGCCCTTTTCAAGGTTCCATGTACTTGTGGTGTTCAATTAAACTGTCCATGTAAGTTGTATTAGGAAACGTGCTAGTCAAAATATAAATTTTGCATGAAATAAACTTTTTTTTGCTTTAGTCTCACACATAAGTTAAAGTTTTAAAATATGAATTACCATCTATTTTCAATACCCTGAAATATTGACATTCCTTTGTTCTTCCTCATACAAAAACATACTTTAATTTGTACATTTAGTCACTATAATTGTACCATCTAGGCATTTCTAGAATATACCATCTCAGTCCTTATCATCTATCTTTCCTTCTGGCTTCATTTGTGCCCTCAGATCTCCTCTCTCTATCAGTCTCACATTCAGCTTCATTCAATGTACTAATATTATTGCACTATAACTGGGGAGTATTGTGTTATCCATTTCTGGATTTTTATAATCAGTCCTGTTATACAATACGTATTCCTTCAGCTACAATTACCCAAAATGTACCCTATTTCTAAGTCTTGATGGCCTTCATTTTAACTGAAATTCTCCCAGTTCATTCATTAATATTAGTTCATATCAGTGAGACCATACAGTATTTGTCCTTCAGTTTCTGGCTAATCTTACACAACATAATGTCCTCAAGTTCCATCCATGTTGTTATATGGTTCCTGACTTTATCCTGTCTTACAGCTATGCAATATTCCATTGTATGTATATACCACAGCTTGTTTAGCCACTTATCTGTTGATGGACATTTGGGCCATTTCCTTCTCTTGGCAATTGTAAATAATGCTGCTATAAACATTGGTGTGCAAATGTCCATTTGTGTCCTTGCCCTCATGCACTCTGAGTAGATACCTGGTAATGGTATTGGTGGATCATATAGCAGTTCTGACCTTAGCTTCCTAAGGTATTGCCAAACTGCCTTCTATAGTGGTTGTACCATTTTACATTTCCATCAATACTGGATGTGTGTGCCTCTTTCTCCACATCCACTCCAGCACTTGTCATTTTCTGTTTTATTGATAATGGCCATTCTGGTGGGTGTGAGATGATATCTCATTGTGGTTTTGATTTGTATTTTCCTAATAGCCAGTGAAGTTGAGCATCTTTTTGTGTACCTTTTAGCCATTTATGTTTCCTCTTTTGAGAAGTGTCTGTTCATGTCTTTTGCCCATTTTGCAATTGGGTTATTGCCTTTTTGTTGCTGAGTTGAACAATCTCTTTATATATTCTGGATACTCTTATCTGATATATCATTTCCAAATATTGTCTCCCATTGTGTAGGCTGTCTTTTTACTTTCTGGATGAAGTTCTTTGATGCACAAAAGTGTTTAATTTTGAGAAGTTCCCATTTATCTGTTTCTTTCTTCAGTGCTCATCCTTTGGGTGATAGATCTAGGAAACCATATCCTATTAAAAGCTTGATAAGGTATTTCCCTACATTTTCTTCTAACATTTTATGGTCTTAGATCTAATGTTTAGGTCTTTGATCCATTTTGAGTTAATTTTTGTATGGGGTATGAGATATGGATCCTCTTTCATTCTTTTGCATGTGGATATCCAGATCTCCAGGCACCATTTATTGAAAAGACTGTTCTGTCCCAGGTGAGTTGACTTGACTGCCTTATCAAAGATCAATGGTCCATAGAAGAAAGGGTCTATGTCTGAACACTGTATTCAATTCCATTTGTTAATATACCTATCTTTATGCCAGTACCATGCTGTTTTGACCACTGTAGCATCATAATATGCTTTAAAGTAGTGTGAGACCTCTGACTTCATTCTTTCTCAGGACATTTTTTGCTATTTGGGGCATCCTGCCCTTCCAAATAAATTTGGCTATTGATTTTTCTATTTCTGAAAAGTAAGGTTGGGGATTTTAATTGATATTGCATTGAATATATAAATCAACTTTGGCAGAATTGACATCTTAACTATATTTAGTCTTCCAACCCATGAACACCTCATGGTTCGTATGCTCCTCCATTTATTTAGGTCTTCTGTGATTTCTTTTTACAATTTCTTGTAGTTTTCTTTGTATAGGTCTTTTGTCTCTTTAGTTAAATTTATTCCTAAATATTTTATTCCTTTTGTTGCAATTACAAATGGATTTTTTTTCTCGATATCCCCCTCAGAATGTTCCTTCTTAGTGTATAGAAACACTACAGAATTTTGAGTGTTGATCTTGTAACCTGCAATTTTGCTGTATTCATTTATTAGCTGTAGTAGTTTTGCTTTTGATTTTTCAGGGTTTTTGACATACAGTATCATATCATCTGCAAACAGTGAAGGTTTTAGTTCTTCCTTTCCAATCTGGAGACCTTGTATTTCTCTTTCTTTTCTGATTGCTCTGGCTAGAACTTCCAACACAATGTTGAATAACAATGGTGACAGTGGACATCCCTGTCTTTTTCCTCATCTTAGGGGGAAGTTTTCAGTTTTCCTCATTGACAATGATGTTAGCTGTGGGTTTTTCATATAGTCCCATTATCATATTGAGGAAGTTTCCTTCTATTCCTATCCTTTGAAATGTTTGCAAGAGGAAATGATGTTGAATTTTGTCAAATGCCTTTTCTGCATCGACTGAGAAGATCATGTGGTTTTTCTGCTTTGATTTGTTGTATGGTGTATTGCATTAATTGCTTTTATGTTGAACCATCCTTACAAACCTGGGATGAATCCTACTTGGTCATGCTGTATAATTCTTTAAGTGTGCTGCTGGATTTGATTTGCAAGAAACTTTTGAGAATTTTGCATCTATGCTTATTAGAAAAATTGGTCTATAATTTTATTTTCTTGTAGTATTTTGTCTGGCTTTGGTATGAGGATGATTTTGGCTTTATACAACGAGTTAGGTAGCCATCCCTCCTCTTCAGTTTTTTTGAAGAATTTGAGCAGGATTGGTACTAATTCTTTCTTGAATGCTTGGTAGAATTCACATGTGAAGCCATCTGGTCCTGGACTTTTCTTTTGGGGGAGCATCTTAATGACTAATTCAATTGCTTTACTTGTGATTAGTTTGTTAAGGTGGTCTATTTCTTCTTGAGTCAAAAGCAGAATTTCTTCTGCCTTTCTAAGATGTTGTCCATTTCATCTACATTGTCTAGTTTATTAGCATAAAGTTGTTCATAGTATACTCTCATTACCTCCTTTATTTATATGGGGCCAGTGGTTATGTCTCCTCTTCCATTTTTTAATTTCATTTATTTGCATCCTCTCTCTTCTTTATGTCTACCTTGCTAAGGGTCCATCAATCTTATTGGTTTTCTCATAGAATCAATTTCTGGTTTCATTGATTTTCTCAATTGTTTTCATGTTCTCAATTTCATTTATTGCTTTTGTAATTTTCATTATTTCTTTTCTTTGGCTTGCTTTGGGATTAGTTTGCTGTTCTTTCTTAAGTTCTTCCATGTTAACAGTTAATGGCTTGATTTTTGTTCTTTCTTCTTTTTTGATATAGACATTTTTAGGGCAATAAACTTCTCCCTTCTGCACTGCCTTTGCTGCATCCCATAAATTTTGATATGTCATGTTTTCATTTTCATTTGCCTCGAGATATTTATGGATTTCTCTTGTAATTTCTTCCTTTACCAACTGGGTTTTTAAGAGTGTGCTGTTGAGTGTTTTTAAGAGTGTGCTGTCCATATATTTGTGAATTTCCTGGCCCTCTGCCTATTATTGATTTGCAACTTCATTCCTTTATGATCTGAGAAACTGTTTTGTATGATTTCAAAGTTTTCAAATTTATTGACATTTGCTTTGTGACACAGCATATGGTCTATCCTTGAGAATGATCCATGAGCACTTGAGAAAAAGGTATATCCTGCTGTTGTGGGGTGTAATCTTCTATAAATGTCTTTTAAGTCTACTTCATTTATTAAAATTCTTTGTTTCTTTATTGATCCTCTTTCTTGATGTTTCGTCCATTGATGAGAGTGTGGAATTGAGATCAACTATTAAGGTAGGTGTGTCTATTTCTCTTTTCAATGTTTTCAGTGTTTGCCTCATGTGTTTTGGAGCACTCTGGCTCAGTGCACAAATATTTATGATTTCTATCTCTTCTTGATGAATTGTTCATTTTATTAATATGTAATGCCATTCTTTGTCTCTTTTAACTGTTTTACATTTGAAGTCTAATTTGTTGGATATTAGTATAGCTACTCCTGCTCTTTTCTGATTGTTGTTTGGATGAAATTTCTTCTCCCAACTTTCACTTTCAACCTATGTCTCTCTTTGGGTCTCAAATGCATCTCCTGTAGACAACATAAAGATGGGTCCTGTTTTTCAATCCATTCTGCTGGTCTATGTCTTTTGATTGGGAAGTTTAATACATTAATATTTAGTGTTTTACTGTACAGGCAGTAATTTCTTCTCCCATTTTGCCTTTTGGAATTTATATGTCATATCTAATTTTTCTTCTTTTTACCTTCGCTGATAGTCTTCATTTCTACACTCTTTTCCACACCTCCCTCTCCTGTCTTTTTGTGTCTGTCTCTAGTGCTCTCTATAGTATTTCTTACAGAACAAGCCTCTTGGTCACAAATTCTCTCAATGATTTTGGTGTCTGAGAATGTTTTACTTTTCCCCTCATTTTTGAAGAACAATTTTGCAGGATATAGAATCCTTGGTTGGCAGTTTTTCTCTTTTAGTATCTTAAATATATCATACCACTGTCTTCTTGCCTCCATAGCTTCTGCTGAGACATCTATGCATAGTCTTACTGGACTTCCCTTGTATGGGATGGATTGCTTTTCTCTTGCTGTTTTCAAAATTCTCTTTCTCTTTCACTTCTGACATTCTGATTGGTAAGTGTCTTGGATTACATCTATTCAGATCTATTTTGTTTGGGGCTATGCTGCACTTCTTGGATCTGTAATTTTAAGTCTTTCACAAGAGTTAGGAAATTTTCAATGATAATTTCCTCCATTACTTTTTCTCCTCCTTTTCCCTTCTTTTCTCTTTCTGGGACATTCAAAACACATATGTTCATGTGATTCATGCTGTCATTCAATTTCCTTTGTCCCTGCTCATATTTTTCCATTCTTTTCCCTATATTGTCTCATGCTTCTTGGATTTCAGATGTCCTGTCCTCTAGTTCACTAATCCTATCTCCTGCCTCTTGTAATCTGATGTTGTAGGTTTCCATCGTTTTTTTTTAATCTCTCCTACTTGCCTTTTATTCCCATAACTTCTGTAATTTGTTTTTTAGACTTTTAATTTCTTCTTTTTCTTCATCCCTTGCCTTCTTTATATTCTCCCTCAATTCACTGATTTCATTTTCAATGAGATTTTCCATGTCTGTTCAAACATCCTGAATTAATTGTTTCAACCCCTGTATCTCATTTGAATTGTTGGTTTGTTCCTTTGACTGGGCCATATCTTCAATTTTCCTGGTATGATTTGTTATTTTTTGCTGGTGTCCAGAATTTGATTTCCTTCATTAGTTTATTCTGGAGATTGTTTTCATCTTTTTACGTAGGATTTTCTTGCTGGATGACTTTGTTGTCTATCTGTTCTTTGGCATTCAGCTCAGCTTATTCTGGACCTCTAGCTTAGGTTTTGTTTGACAGATCAGAATTTTTCAGTTTTTATTTTCTTGTTTCTTGTCCTGCCTATATGGTGTCTTTTTTTTCCCTCCTTAGGAGGGTCTACTTAGGTATTATAGACCTTAGCCAAATTTTCCCAGACCATAATGGCCTCCTTTCAGTAGGAAACCATCACTTGCATCAGTTTTCCCTGGGCCAGACCCAGCAGGTTGAAAGACTTTTCTATGAAGCCTCTAGGCTCTGTGTTTTTCCTAACCTTCCCAGTATGTAGTGCTTGTCTGCCTGAGTGTACCACCAGAATAAAATGGTGTGGTACCTTTAACTTCAGCAGACTCTCCTTGCTGGGGCATGGTTGAGACAGAGGAGAGGTTGCAGTCTGGCTTTAATTGCTTCGGTTTTCCAGACCCAGGGGTCTGAATTCCTTGAGGGAGGGACTCCACCTGAGCTCGGTCCCACCCTGGTCTTGGGGAAGGCACAACCTCCAGGGAATTAATTCCTTTCACCTGACCAGCCTCTCTGCCTCTCATACAGGCTTAATTCCACCCTTGCCTGTGGAAGTTGGAGCCTGAGAAACCTTGCCATTGTATGCAAAGAGCAGTCAAGCCATAGAAACACAGCCAGAAAAAAGAAAAAAAAATCCTTTTCAGAGCAAGATCCCCATTCCTCAGGCTTGTCAATCAAGAGCTTAAATTGGTATGTTGCTCTATATCTCCAGGTTCTATGTGCCCCCTCCTTTCCTTCAGGCCCCAGACCTTTTCAAGAATTTGGTGCTGTCCAATCTGAAAAAACCTCTAATTATTATTTTCTTTCTCCTTCAGCTGTTCTCCCTCTGTACTGATGCAAAAACCCAGCAACCTCAGCTTTTACTCAAGGTTCAGCTGAGATGCAGGTCTATTTTTAGTAGTAGGAATTTGTTAATTAATTCTGCAATTGGTGCTTGGTTGAGCTCAGCCCCTTGCTGTTAGTAAATTCTTTTTCCTTTCCCTTCAGGGAACCAGACTGTATGGGAGGAGCACTGGCCTCCATGGCTTGGGGGACTCACAGTTCTGGGTGAGATCACAGCTGGTCCAGCTTCTCCAGACTGGTGTACACTGTTTCCAGACACTGATGTAGCCCCAGCAGTTGTTCTGTACTTTCCTGCCTATCTACTAGCTGCTCTAGAGAACAAAATAAATTCCACACCTCACTAAGCTGCCATCTTTATTGGCTTCTATACTCAAGATAAAACAGAAGTGTCAAAAACCTCTCCTCCATTCCAACTTCCTCCAATAAATTATAGTTCAGTATAATCCTCAAAAACAAGATAAAAACAATATTAAGACAACACAACTAATCACCCTTATTAACCCCCTTGCATCCTCTGCAAGAGAGGAGCTTTGCAGGGAGCTATGATTAGAGTGCACCATGGACTAGGAAGTGTAATGAATTCATCCTCCTACAACTTAAGTTTAAGAAGAAAGAAACAGTCAGAATATATGATCTAGAACTATGAATCCACTATTCATTAAATTCTTTAGGTTAGCTAACATTTCTATCCTTCAGTTGATCATCTGTAAAATGGGGATATTAGTACCAACCCCATGAAGTTCTTGTAAGGATGAAATTGATTTGAAAGTCCAAAGTACTTAGAAGGGCACATTGCATATAGTGAACAGTCAGTAAAGGGGTTTTTGTGAGAATCAAAAAAAAAAAATCAAATGTCTACATAAAGGGCTTAGCATAGCACCTAGTCCATGGCATTCAACAGATATAGTTAGAGAACAATTATAGTCATCATCATCATCATTTCTTTCAGTGGACAACCTATTCTCCTAGCCATTTGCCAAGAGATAGCTGGAGCAGTTTTGCAGAATGGAGAGAGGACATCCTCTCCTACACTCTAACTTAATCTCCATCATTTCCTCTGTGTGACTTTAACTTAACTTCTCTCAGCATCAGTTTCCACTGTGTGCTGGTTTGAAAGGATTTATGAACCCTAGAAAAGCCATGTTTTAATTTTCACCAATCCTTTGAGAGCAATGGTTTCTTCTAAGCCATATCCCATACCCTAAGAATGAAATTTGATTAGATTATCTCCATGGAGATGTGACTCAATCAATTGTGGATACTAAACTTGATTAGATGGAGATATGTCTCCACCCACTCTATGTGAGTCTTGATTAGTTTATTGGGATACTTTGAAAGAGTAGAATGATGGAAGAATGAAGAGATTCTGAGAGAGCAGAGATGATGACAGAGTTACAAGAGAGAGAATCAGGAGATTCTGAGAGAGACAGAGTCCACCAGTCAACAAACTTTAGAGATGAAGGAGAATGCCCTTGGGGGAGCTTCATGAAACAAGAGACCTGGAGAGGAAGCTAGTAGATACAGTGTTCAACATGTGCTGTTCCACTTGAGAGAGAAACCCTGAACTTCATCAGCTTTCTTGAATCAAGGTATCTTTCCCTGGATGGCCTAGAATGGACATTTCTATAGACTTGCTTTAATTGGGATTTCTATGGCCTAAAAACTATCAACTTGCAACTTATTAAATCCCCCCTTTAAAAGCCATTCTGTTTCTTGTATATTGCATTCCAGCAGCTAGCAAACAAGAACAGATTTTGGTACTAGAGAGTGGAGTGCTGCTGTGGTTTGCAAATACCAAACATGTTGGAATGGCTTTTTAAATGGATAGAGGAAGATTTTGGAGGAGTTGTGAGGAATTTGATAGAGAAGTCCTGGAATGCTTTGAAGAGACTGCCAGTAGAAATGTGGAATCTAAAGATACCTGTGACAAGGCATTAACAGAGATGAGGCATATGCTATTGCAAACTTGAAGGAAGGTGATCCTTCTTTTAAAATGGCAGATAATTTGGCAAAATTGACTAGTGGCTTTGGCTGGAAGACATATTTTAAAAACCACAAACTTAAATATTTAGCACAAGAAATTTCTAAATTAAATGTGGAAAGTGCAGCTGGTTTCTCCTCACAGCTTATAGTGAAATGTGGCAGGAAAGACATAAGCTAAGAACTGAACTCTTGGGTACAAAGACACCAGAAATTGATGTTCTGGAAATTTCTGGGCTTCCAGGAGGGGAGACCCCAGAGTGGCACCCCACATGAGGATTTGGCCAAAAGTGCAACCAGTCAGTTATTTCAGATAAAGCCAGAATTGGACATGGAGTTATCCTGGAAGGATTTGTGGAAACTCCTTATGTCTGATGGGCGTGATCCGAGGCTCTGCATAAAAAGTCAATGAGAGTGTTGCAGGATCTATTTAAGGAGAACCACTGCCAGGTGGGGCTGAGAGGGACAGAGAAGGGACACATTGGAGGAAAAATAATTTCAAATGCAAAACCATGGAGTATGGGGTCTGAAGTCAAGAAGCCTTGGGCCAGGAGAGTAGACCCACCCAAGCATGTGGAGAGGGTAAGTTTGCCCCAAAGGCAGAGGATGGGACTTCCACTCTGTTGCAGTGGATGTGTCATATCGCCTCAGGTTTTGGAGAGGGTGGAGCACATTCCTTGCAGTTGGAGAGAGCTTGACTGCCACCATATAGAAGGGTTGAGCATGTGCTGTGGAGATAGCAGAGAACCTTGGACAGCCCTGATCCTTGGAGAGTATGGAGCCAAAGAAAATGTTTTCCCCAATGTCCCCAAAAGTTGGGTCTGGAGAGAAGCAGACCTCTGCATAGGCCCTTGAAAAGGGTGGGACTGATGCTTTCTAAAGCCCCAAAGATAAATGACTCTCAGACTTTTAAATCTAGTGGAGTTTTCCCTGCAGGTTTTCAAGACTGCTTGGGTCTTGTGACCTCTGCATTCCTCCCAATTCTTCCCTATGGAAATGGGTTATGTATCTTACAATTGTTCTGCCTTTGTATGTTGGCAACAAATAACGTGTTTTGAGTTTTTACAGATAAAAGCCAGAGGAGAAATTTGCTTTAGGACAGACCATGCCTGTAACTTGTAAGAATTTGAGAATTTTGCCACGCAAAGGAGGACTCCAAGAGATGTTCTCTCATGCAACACGCAAGGGGTTTATTTTCCACACATGTGTGGGGCTCGCTGAACACGCAGGAACAGAGAGCCCCGAACCTGGGTTTTGGGAAGCCTTTTGAGGGCCAGGATAAGGGTGTGGGGTTTGAGGGTTGAACATTAGTTACAGGTTCTGCTTTATGCAGGAAGTAGATAACGAACATTTTGCAAGAGGCAGATAACAAACATTTTTCGCGCATGAGTCATGGGAGCTGCTTCTTGCAAGAAGCAGCTGTCTCGTGCAAAACTCCCTTACTCAACCTTCTCAGTTGCATTCTTAGATAAACTTTCTCCGGCAGTTACAACCTTGCATAACCAAGGCAGCAGAAAACCTTGCATAACAAAGGCAGCAGATAACCGCCCCTGGGAAGTCCCGGGTTGTTTTAGCCTGATGGGGCCCATAACTCTTTTCTTTATAAAATCCTTCTTTACATAAGAAAAGTTAGCTACAGTTAAGTTTTATAAAATCCTTCTTTACATTCCCCACTCCTTTTTGTACATATCTCTAATCTTAGAGATTTTCTGGGTTATTTAATACTGAGTACTGTTGTCTGATGAGCATTAATTTGACATTTCCAATCTGCCTTTGTAAAAACTGTATAATTCTATTTAGAATATATGGTCCTATAGTTATTATTAAAAGTAACACAATTAAAGGCCCAGCGAGAGCAGATAATAGCGTTGTCAACCAGGGGGACTTAGTAAACCAAGATTCAAACCACCCCTGTTGCGCCTCTCGTTCTTTTTGTCTTTCACGAAGGTGCTCTCTGAGTTTTGTCATGGACTCTTTAACAACACCCGAGTGATCCGCATAGAAACAGCACTGTTCTTTTAAAGCTGCACATAGTCCCCCCTCTTTAAGGAAAAGTAAGTCAAGTCCTCGCCTATTTTGCAGAACTACTTCTGAAAGGGAGGTTAGAGAGTTCTGAAGGGCTGAGACAGATCTTTCTATTTCATTTAAGTCTTGATCTATCGCGGCCTGTAATTGACTGGTTTGTTGATTGCTACGTACAATGGCAGCAGGCCCTGTGCCTATACCGGCAGCGACAGTTACCCCCAGAGTGGTAAGATTACAAGGGGTCACTAGAAAAGAAGGCTCCCCTGCTCCCTCCCAAGTTTTTATAGTCTTCCCATCATCCCATCTGGTTATTGTCCATTTCCAAGGCTTATGCGGGTTGGAATTGGGTTCCCCTAGGGGAAGGAGGAGAAGGAGTAGTAACCCTACGAACCCGCAGCTTGAGAGGATTGTCAGTCCTTTCCAGTTTCCACTGGGACTCAGAGGGCAAAGGCGCAGGTTTGAGATGAGATGCATGGATCCAGGATGCGATGCCATCGACCTTGACTGGGGTGGGGGTGGTCAAGAGTACCTCATACGGTCCTTTCCAGTGAGGTTCAAGAGTCTGGACCTGGTGGCAGCGGACATAGACGAAGTCTCCCACCTGATATTGATGCGGAGTTCTGTTGTCTCCTGGCTGGTAGGAGGTGGAGAGCTGCCGCCACAGGAACCGCTGGGCTTTTTCCAAGGCTCGCAGCCTGTCAAGCAAGGGGGTATGAAGGGAACTATTAATCTCTAGAATGGAAGACATGTCCTTGACTGGAGTTGGCGCTCCGTATAAGATTTTATAAGGGGTTAGATTACACAAGAGAGCAGAGGGGGTATTTCTGGCTCTGAACAGGGCATAAGGCAGGAGCATGGTCCAATCTTTCAAGCCAGTCTCTAAAGCTAATTTGGTTAGGGTCTCTTTAATTGTCCTGTTCATTTTTTTTTTACCTGTCCTGAACTTTGGGGTCTGTATGCGCAATGCAATTTCCAATCAATCCCCAATATCCTGGCCACACCCTGACTTACCTGGGCTACAAATGCGGGTCCGTTATCTGACCCTATTACCTTTGGTAGACCGAACCGGGGAAAATTTTCTTCCATAATCTTCTTGACTACAACCTGGGCTGTTTTTCTCTTAGTTGGGTAGGCTTCAACCCATCCTGAAAAGGTGTCTATAAAAACTAGTAAGTATTTAAGTCCATATTTTGCAGGTTTAATTTCAGTAAAGTCGACTTCCCAGAACTGCCTAGGTCGAGTTCCCCTTAGTCTTTTTCCATTAGGAGCTTTGGTGGGGTAGGCGTTCACAATTTGACACGCCTGACATTTTCTAGCTACGCGATCTGCCAGCTTTTTCCTTTTTGAGGCTGTCAGAGGGTACAATTCCCTCTGGTCTTGCAGGAGCTGCTGTAGTTTCCCTGTCCCCAGGTGAGTGAGCTGGTGGACCTGCTGCTGTATGTAAGCTAGGGCTTCCGATTCTCCTAGGGGTGCAACTTCAGATAGTGTTTCAGGGGGTTGCTGGTTTTCTTTGGTTACTAGGACCAAGTTTATAAGGTCCCTTAATGCTGCCGCTTTTGCTTCTTCATCTGCTTGCTTATTACCCAGGGTTATTGGGTCAGAGCCTCTTTGTGTTTGATTTTTTTTACCAGCTGAGGTTAATAGCCCTCTTTGTTGGTAAATTGCCCCATGTACGTGGGCAGTAGCAAAGGCAGAACGGCTATCTGTATAGATAGTTGCTCGCTTTTCTTTTGCTAATTTTAGAGCTTTTGTGAGGGCAATTAGTTCAGCCTTTTGGGCAGATGTTCCCTCCGGGAGGCTAGATGATCAAATAACTTTTGTCCCACTGACTACCACCGCTCACGCTCGTCTCTTACCGTGTTGGAGAAAGCTGCTTCCATCCGAAAACCAGGTTACCTCCGAGTTAGGTAATGGTTGGTCTTTTAAGTCTCTGCGGATTCCGGTCTCTTCAGCTAATATCTCTTGGCAAGTGTGCAGCACAGGTCCCGCGGTCTCGTCCGGGAGCAGGGTAGCCGGGTTTAAAGCTGATGGGGCCCCAAAAGTCACCCTGTCTTTGTCTAGGAGGATGCTCTGATAGTGGGTAATTCTGGCATTTGACATCCATCTATCTGGAGGCTGGCGGATTATGCTCTCCAGGGCATGAGGGGCTATTATGGTCAGCTTCTGTCCTAGAGTGAGTTTGTCTGCGTCTTTTGCCAGGAGGGCAGCTGCCGCGATGGCCTTGAGACAGCGTGGCCATCCGCTGGCAACTGAGTCTAATCGCTTGGACAGATAGGCCACCGGTCTCCTCCAGGGGCCTAAAGCCTGTGTTAGGACCCCTCTAGCCACGCCTCTCCTTTCTTCTATGTAGAGCGTGAAAGGTTTATTCACGTCTGGGAGGGTTAAAGCTGGAGCTGACAGGAGCGCTTTCTTAATGCTGTCGAAGGCTTCCTGCTGTTCTATTCCCCACTGGAAATCAGCGCTCCCTTTGAGCAAGGGGAATAATGGGGCAGCAAGGGCTGCAAACCCTGGGATCCACAACCGGCAGAATCCCGCTGTCCCTAAGAACTCTCGCAGCTGCTTTCGGGTCGTGGGCGGGGGTATCTGTGTTACAGTTTTCTTTCTAGCCTCAGTGAGCCATCGCTTTCCATTCTTAAGAGTATATCCCAGGAAGATTACTTCCCTTTTACAGATTTGGGCCTTTTTGGCCGAGGCTCGGTACCCCAGTGTGGCTAGCTCACTTAACAGTTTTCGGGTTCCATACTCACAGTCTTCCTTAGTGTCTGCTGCCAACAGTAAGTCGTCCACATATTGTAGCAAGGTGACTCTGGGATGCTGAATTCTGAAGGAGCTTAAGTCTTTATGAAGAGCTTCGTCAAAAATGGTGGGGGAGTTTTTGAACCCCTGGGGCAAGCGTGTCCAAGTCAGTTGGTTCGAGGATCCCGTCTCTGGATCGATCCACTCGAAAGCGAACAAGGGTTGACTGTCCTTATGCAAGGGCAGGCAGAAGAAAGCATCTTTTAGATCAAGCACAGTATACCAAGTCTTTTCAGGATGGAGAGTGCTGAGCAGGTTATAGGGATTTGGCACCGTAGGATGTATATCCTGCACTCTGCTATTTACTTCCCGTAAGTCTTGCACCGGTCTATAGTCTCTAGTCCCTGGTTTTTTGACCGGCAATAAGGGAGTGTTCCAGGCTGATTGACAGGGCTTAAGTACTCCCAAGCCAAGGAATTTCTCTATATGGGGCTTGATTCCTTCCCGGGCTTCCTTGCTTAAGTAGTATTGTTTTACCCGAATTGGAGAGGCGGTGGGCTTTAGGGTCACTACTACTGGGGGCTGATTGACTGCCAACCCTAACCCGGCAACTTCTGCCCAGGAATTAGGGAATTCTTCAAGCCAGGCCTGAGGAATTGAACTGTGGAGCTGTTCTGGTTTTATGTACAGCTGATATTCTTCTTCGACTGGCAAGGTGAGGGCAGTTATTACAGGTTGGCTTACTAGCGGGTTTAAAAATTCCACCTTTGGCCCCTTAGGATTGAAGGTGATTCTCGCCCTTAGTTTAGTTAACAAGTCTCTTCCCATAAGCGGGGCAGGGCACTCAGGGATAACTAGGAAGGAGTGTTGAACCTTCCCCTTCCCCAGGTCCATGGTTCTTTTGGTAGTCCAGGTGCAGTAGCGACTGCCATTTGCTCCCCGCACCAAGGACCTTTTTGTAGAGAGCGGGCCTATAGGTTCTTGGAGGGCCGATATTACTGCTCCCATGTCGACTCCAAAATTAATTGGTACCCCCCTCCACATTAAATTTTACCCTGAGCTCGGGGAGGGGTGCCAAGCCCTGACTCCCCTAGTCTTCACTTTCTAGAGCCAACATGGCCGGCTGTTGCCAATTTGGGGGCCTAGTACCCCTCCGTTTTTTTTTTTGGACAGTTTTTGGCCCAGTGCCCAGTTTCTTTGCAGTAGGCGCATTGGTCTGGATTAAGAGGGGTATGATAACACCGGCCCGAGGGATTTTCTTTAGCTTGTCCTCTACCTTCAGTGTTTCTTTCAACTACTGTGGCCAGGATCTTTGTTAATTCTTTCGTTCTCCTTTTCTCTCTTACCAACTCTTTTTCCTCTCTCTCTTATAAAACATTTTTTCAGCTTCTTTGACTAAATCTCGCAAGGCTAGGTCCTGCAACCCCTCTAAGCGCTGCAGCTTGCGTCTAATATCTGGAGCTGATTGGCCGATAAAGGCCATGGCCACTGAGGCTCTTTGATCCTCCGATTGAGGATCAAAGGGAGTATACCTACGGTATGCTTCCATTAGTTTTTCTAAAAAGACTGAGGGCGATTCGTCCGCTCCCTGAATAACCTCTCTTACCTTGGCCAAATTGGTGGGCCGGCGTGCGGCTGCTCGGAGACCCGCTACTAGAGTCTGGCAATAGATGGACAGATGCTCCCTACCTTCAGAGGTGTTCGGGTCCCAATTAGGGCGGCGCAGCGGGAACCGATCGTCGATGACATGCTGGAGTTGGGTGGGTCTCCCGTCTTGTCCAGGAACTTGCTTCCTGGCTTCCAGTAGGATCCGATCTCGCTCCTCCGTGGTGAAGAGAGTCCCCAGGAGTTGTTGACAATCATCCCAAGTGGGCTGGTGAGAGAACATAAGGGACTCCACCAATCCAGTCAGCCTAGTGGGAGCCTCGGAAAAAGGAGGGTTATTATTTTTCCAATTATATAAGTCAGAGGAGGAAAAGGGCCAGTATTGTAGAGTGGGCATTTCTCCCCCGTGTCCGTCATCCACTGGAGGCCCGTACGGTCTGAGGGGGAGAGTGACCGCCACATCAGATGGGCTTAGTGCTCGTCTGCTTCATGTACTATGTGCCGGTCCCGGTTCATCTGGGATCATCTCTTGGTGAACCTGCGGGGAGAGAGAACTAGAGGAGGGAGAAGGTGAGCTGAGAGAAGGGGGGTCCTGTACTGGAGCTGAAGGGTAGGGAGGAGGGGAAGAAGGACCTGCTTCGAAGAGGAGTAGATCCGATTGGGATTCTGGTAGGACTGCAGGAGGCAAAGAAGGATAGAGTTTCAGAGCTTGAGAAGGACCCAGCTCCTTGATTGGAAGTACAGAGGGAGAGTCATGTTGACCAAGAGGAGTAAGAAACGGCTTTATCCACGGAGGTGGGTTTTCACACAGGTCCTGCCACACCATGATGTAGGGCTGCTGGTCCGGGTGGCCATACGGGTCAGGGCGGAAGATGACTGACTTGACGGCCTGAATCAAGGGTAGATGAAAAGCTCCTTCACAAGGCCATTCCACGTTAAAAGAGGGCCACCCGGCCGAGCAGAACGTCTGCTATTTGCCTTTTTTTTTTTTTTTATAATAAGAGATAGATTCTGACCTCTTTTCCTGACCTCAGACCAGTGTCTTAAGGTCAGAGAAAGTGGAGTCGACATTCCCTGACCCATCTTCGGTAAAACAAAAACAATTCCCAACACACAAATACAGACAGACACACACAGAGCCGGCACACCACGTTTACACAGTTTCAGAGACACAGCTCAGACTGGCCTGATGACTTTGATCGAGTTTCCCCCGTCAGAAGGGAAACAGAATCAGAGTCGGCCCTGTAGGAAGCCTCCAGGCGTCCCCGGAGGTCCCCCAATCCCGAGGCGTCC